>NC_073389.1:41470204-41817704 GCF_028641065.1 Leucoraja erinaceus
TAAATGTCTGGTGACGTCCATTTACCCATTCCTGTTCCCAGCTACTGTCACACTTCAGTTTAAATGACTCTCTGACATCCAGCAATAGTGCTGCCATAAAGCGAATTCATGAGCCAACCACACTAAAGAATTACTACAGGCAACAAATAGAAATGTTAAAAATTACGATTTTCTAATAATATTTTTCAAACACAAAATATAGATTGGAATTTGCTCACCTTGAGAAATAATTCACGGTTTCTATTAAAGTGATATGGAAGTCACACGCAGGCTGAAAATAATAAATTCCCCTGGGTTAGATATTATTTATAAAGATTACTTTAAGCGTCTAGCTCAGAGAGACGGGAGATATTAATAATCATCATGAGGGCTTTCATCATTAGAATTTGGGAACAGTAGATTGGAAAGGATAGATTAATATGGTGATTCAACTAAAAAAGGTTCTTTAAAGGCAGACAATCACAGTTCTATCAGTCATAATTTCATACAAAAAATGGATTAGTACATTTGAGAAATACCTTCACGACAAAATCTGTGTATCAGCCATTGCTCAGTTAATATGATGCTCTCCTCAGTATCATACGGTCATGGCCTGAAAATCCACTCTAGAGATTTGAGGAAGTGATTAGTCCAATATTTCAGTACAGTATTGATGAATGTTGTATTATTGAAATATGCTCTTTGGGGTATTAATAAACATACAACTGTCACTCCTGCTAAAATCCAGACACAGATGATTGGTCTGGGGACGAGAGTCCAATCCCACTCAGGCAACTGGGAAAGTTAACTTCAAGTAATTAAAGAAATCTGGAACATAAACCAAGAAACTACAGTTAATGATAAGAAAAAAACCTTTGTGGTTCACCAAAGGTTCTCCAGGGAAGAAAATATGACGCCACACGACTTTGGAAATTCCGTTACATAATTAGTTTAATTGCCCACTAAAATGGATCTTCGAACCACTATATTCAATGCTAGGTAGAGATATGGAATAAACACTAGTTACCGATGGTGCATTATTCCATGCACAAATAAAATGACAGACAACCTTTTAGTTCCCGGTACACAAAAATGCTGGAGAAACTCAGCGGGTGCAGCAGCATCTATGGAGCGAAGGAAATAGGCGACGTTTCGGGCCGAAACCCTTCTTCAGACGCTGAGTTTCTCCAGCATTTTTGTGTACCTTCGATTTTCCAGCATCTGTAGTTCCTTCTTAAACACTTTCAGTCCCTTCCTGGTGAAGTCAAAATGAACCACTTGTGTTATTTTAAATATGTGATGCCGGCTCACATTGATAATAATTATATTGTGAACTTATTAGCAAATGACTATTTGTGGCATCTTTCTTCAGTTTAGTTTAGAGATACAACATGGAAACAGGTCCTTCAGCCCACCAGATCCATGCCGACCATCGATCACCCGTTCACCCTTTTTCTATGTTACCCCTCTTCGTCAACCTCCAGGTACACACTAGGGGCAATTTACAGATTACAATTAATCTACTAACCCACGTATCTTTGGGATGGGAGAGGAAACCAGAGCACCCAGAGGAAACTCACGCGATCACAGGGAAAACATTGCAAACTTCACTGAGGTGAGAATCAAACTTGGATCTTTGAAGCAGTGAGGCAGTGACTCTACCAGCTGCACCACTGTGATTAGAAACATAGAAAATAGGTGCAGGAGTAGGTCAATTGGCCCTTCGAGTCAGCACCGCCATTCAATATGATCATGGCTGATCATCCTAAATTAGTAGGCTGTTCCTGCTTTCTCCCCATTATCCCTAAGAGCTACATCTAACTCTCTCTTGAAACCATCCAGTAAATTGGCTTCTACTGCCTTCTGTGGCAGAGAATTCCACAGATTCACAACTCTCTGGGTGATAAGGTTTTTCCTCATCTCGGTCCTAAATGGCCTACCCCTCATTCTAAAAAGGGATTTCCGACAATAGAGCCGTAACTGACCTTCAAACGTACCAATCTGGCACACACCAGCATCATAAGGGGATTCATATTTAATCATATTTTCTTATGACGTAAAAACAGAAGAGGTTGACTGGACAGAGCGATGGAAGAAGCAGACGGCGGCCATCGAGCGGAGAGCGGATTAACCCACCGCCAACAGCAGGAAACAGCAGCCGGTTAGAGGGGAGGGAGCCCGATTGGTGATCGAGCATGCCCTGTCAGTGGCGGCGACCCGAAGAATGTGCTGTCGACAGGGGCTACAATGTGAGCCGCAACATTAGCAATGTCACCGAACCATGCTGTGGGTGGAGAAGGCCGTGCTTGTGCACATTGCAAGTCAGGAGTGGCATCGGAAGCTGGAGCTCTAAATGGCCGGAGAGACTGTGGGATCCAGGGACAGCTCAGCATGTCATTCCATTCACATTCAGTTAACACTTTAGGTACACAAAATGCTAGAGAAACTCAGCGGGTGCAGCAGCATCTATGGAGCGAAGGAAATTTCCTTCGCTCCATAGATGCTGCTGCACCCGCTGAGTTTCTCCAGCATTTTTGTGTACCTTCGATTTTCCAGCATCTGCAGTTCCTTCTTAAACAGTTAACACTTTATATTTGTTTTATTTAGGTTTCTGGCACTCTGTGGTACTTTAGCGACACGGGAGGGGTGTCATTAGTGAGCAGAGGTGTATCGTCATTTCATTATCACGTGACCTCTGTTGGTCTGTAAAAAAGGGATAATCCATAAAGGCTCTGGAACCGAGGGTGCCGGGAAATCAGCGTTCAAGCCTGAATCAAAGTGCACAATTGAACATTTTGATACGCTGTATTTCATCTGCCGCTTCTTTGCCAACTCTTCCAACCTGTCCAAGTTCATCTGCAGACTCCCTGCTTCCTCTGTGCCAACTGCTCCCCACCGATCTTCGAGTCATCCGCAAACTTGGCCACAAAGCCATCAATTGCATTAATGTTATTCCCTTACCTAAACGTTATTCCCTTATCATGTACCTATACACTGTAAATGGATTGATTGTAATCATATATTGACCTTCTGCTGACTGGTTAGCACACAACAAAAAGCTTTTCACTGTACCTCGGTACACATGCCAATAAACTAAACTGAACTGAACTAAATCATTAAATCTACAACGCAAAAAGTAGCGGAACCAAAACGTAACCCCTAAAAACACCACTAGTAACTGGGAGCAAACTAGAGAAAAGCCCCTGTACTCCCACTCTTTGGCTTCTGCCATTCAGCCAATCTTCTATCCATGCTAGTATCTTTCCTCTAATACCATAGAATTAGCAGCCTCAACTTGTGACATTTTATCAAAGGTTTTCTGCAAATCTATAGAAACAACATCCACTGACTCTCCTTTGTCTATCCTGCTATTTACCTCAAAGAATCCCAACAGATTTGCCATGCAAGATCTCCCCTTCATAAAACCTTCGGGTGAATTTGGCCTATTTTATCAGGTGCTTCTAAGTACTCGGAAACTTCATCCTTCACAATGGACTCCAACAGACAATTGATAACGTTGCACTCATCAGGTGGCTAATTAATTGAAAGCCATTGGAATTTGAGGCATGATTGAAGTATTGCTTAAAGTGAACCTGATGGTACAATTTGCTATACCAGGTGGTAGATAATGCTGAATAAAATACTCCAACATTTAGAAGGATTATAGAACAAAAATGCATTCCATGAATGAGCAAAATCCAAAAGAGGTTTGACAGACGAGTGAATTGTATGTTAAATTGCATAATCAAAATAGAAGAATGCAAATTGTGGAAGCAAGATCTGTTTTGCTCTTCATCAATTTACAATACAGTGCAGAAACAGCCCGGCGGCCCATCAAAGATAGATACAAAAAGCTGGAGTAAGTCAGCAGGACAGGCAGCATCTCTGGAGAGAAGGAATGGGTGACGTTTCTGGTCGACAACCCAAAGTTACTCCAGCTTTTTGTGTCTATCTGTGCTTTAAATCAATATTCACAGTGCCTTCCTACACATTCCGACGGCCCACCACACAGATTGTCAAGCACCTGCTTACACCATTCCCCTGCATTCACCCAGAATTGTTTTCACACTTTATTCATAAGTTATAAGAGCAGAATTAGGCTATTTGGCCCATCAAGTCTACTCCACCATTCAATTGTGGCTGACCTATCTTTCCCCTCAACCCTATTCTCCTGCCTTCTCCTCATAACCCCTGACACCTGTACCCATCAAGAATCTGTCAATCTCAGTTGCTGTTCATCAGAAAGCTGCAAATCAGTAAACGCTGCAATGACTATTTGGCCTAGTGGGGCATCAGAATCCCTGGTAAAACTGAAGCTTATGGAAATAGAGGAAAATCTTCTCTATTAGTTGGAGAAATTTAGTCTGGATAATTACCCTACCCAGTCAGTCCGAACAATGGAAGCTGTGTTGTAAACTGTTCTATCAAATGACACCTATTCACCAATGCTCTGTTTTAGGCTTGGCCAGAAATATTGACTGTAGATCTTGTCTCAGGCTTGGTCCAAACATGGATCAAAGCGTTTCATTCTGGAGGCACTATTGGGGAAAAAAACATTTCCAGCACAAGTGCATAAGGTCTAGGAGCAGAATAAGGCCATTCAGCTCATCATGTCTACTCCACCATTCAATCATGGCTGATCTATCTTTCCCTCTCAATTTCATTCTACTGCTCACTCTCCATATTACCTGACTCATTTACTAACCAAATAAGCATCCCAGTGCTCATCAAGCCCAAAGGACTGTGTTGGGTCAGTCATGTGCTTTGGATAAAGAAAATGGCTGTCCAAGGATGCACTATTATGGAAAGGCCACTTGGGCTTCCAGAATAGGAGCAAAAGGAGATATGGAAATTTTATTATGAAAAGTAGGAAACTGCAACTGATGACAATTGAACGGTGACAGTGGTTCTGCATAAGAACGTGCTACCATGTGAGTTCCAACAGCTTCAAAGTAACACGTACAAAGTGATAGAACATTAAAATTACCTACGTCATTAAGCAGTTGTAAGATGTCACTGACTTTTTTATCTGCAAAATTGAATTATTTTGGTCAAATATAGAAATGCCAAAAAGGACAGGGTCCCAATGTAGTTTGATAGCTGACTATCCATTTTATTGACGAAAGAGTACTAATTAGCTAGAAGGAAGATAGCATGTGAACAACACACAGATATTAGTGTGTTTAAGAAGGAACTGCAGATGCTGGAGAATCGAAGGTACACAAAACACAGATATTACTGTTGCACTTTCAGTTTTCCTAACATAAAATATTTGGGGAGGGCAGAAAAAGTTACAATTGCATTTTGACTCTGGTTTTCTAGCTATCCACTCCACTGTCCAAATAATAAACAAGCCTACAATCTCCACAACACAATCAAGTTACAAATGTTAGCCATTGGAGAAACAAGAGAATGCGGATGCTGGAATCTGGAGCAATTTTTGACTCCACAGTCAAAAAGGCACAACAGAGGATGTACTTCCTATGGCAGCTGAGGAAGTACAATCTGCCACAGGCAATGATGGTCCAATTCTATATGGCCATCGTACAGTCTGTCCTCACCTTCTCCATCATGATCTGGTTTGGTTCAGCCACCAAGTACGACATCCGGAGGCTGCAGCGAATCGTCCGATCAGCAGAGAAGGTTATTGGCTGCAACCTTCCCTCCATTGATGAACTGTACACTGCAAGGGCCAGGAAGCGAGCGGATAAGATCAACGCTGACCCCTCTCACCCTGGCCACAAACTCTTTGAATCACATCCCTCTGGAAAGAGACTCCGGACTGTCAAAGCTGCCACAGCCAGACATAAAAACACGAGTAGCAGCTCGTCTCAATAACCACAAATCTGTAGACCTTTTGCTCTGGTACTTTATTTAATTCACATGTTTAATCGATAATGTTTTATTATTAATGTTTAATGTTTTATGTGTTATTCCTAACTGTCACTGTATGTCATGCTGTCACTTGCGGGCGGAGCACCAAGGCAAATTCCTTGTATGTGAACACTTGGCTAATAAACTTATTAATTCATTATTCAATCATTCATTCATTTCATGCATACATTCATTCATACATTCAATCATTCAATCATTCATTCATTCAAAAACAAACTGATGAAGGAATTTGATGGGTCAGGCAGCAATTGTGGAGGCAGGGAGAACGTCAACATTTTGGGTCGAGACCCTGCATCGGGATTGTTGAGTGTTGAGGGGAGATAACAGTGAAATTGGGGGATAATGGGCAGAAAGAGCCAGGTGGTGGGAAGGGAGAGTGGAAATAGAGAAGAAGGCTGGAAAGAGACATGGACTGCAGATTCTGGAATCTGATAATTAGAGAAGGTGATAAGTGGAACCAGATATGGGAGGTATGATGGACCAAGGCAACCAGTAGTTGAGGGTATAGGGGTCCCAGTGGGTTAAGTTGCGAATGCAGGGCCGAAGGTGGGCGGGTGAGGAAGGGGAGAAAACCTGGGTAACAAGTAGCTGGGATGGCGTTTAGAACGACGTTGAGTGCGAGAACCTGGGTGGATCGCGAGAGAGGAAGGAACTCAAGGGATCTGTGCGAAATGTGAAGTAATGTTCCAATTTATGATTTGGCATCACTCAGGCAATGGACAAGGTCGAGGACAGGTTGGTGTGGGAGGAGGAATAGACGTAGCATGCTACCGAGAGCTGAAGATGGCCATTGTGGATAGAACATTGGTACTCAGTGAAGCAGTCACCTCTTGTATGCTTGTTCTCAGCAATGTAAAGGAGGCCACATCGTGAGCACCACAAGACACAGGTGCAGAATTAGGCCCTTCGGCCCATTGAGTCTACTCCACCCTTCACTCATGATGGATCTATTTTTTCCCCCTCAACCCAATTCTCCTGCCTTCTCCCAATAACCTATTAATCTCCACTTTAAAATATCTTAGCCACAGCTGTCTGTGGCAATGAATTCCGCAGATTCATCACCCTGTGGCTAAAGAAATATCTCCTCAATGGTGCCTTATAAAGCATCAACATTACATCCTTGTTTTTATATTGTAGTCCCCTCAAAACGAATGCTAGCATGGCATTTGCCTTCCTTCCCTCCCACTCAACCTGCAAATTAACCTTTTAGGCTGTGCACCGAGCATCAAAAATGTGTCTAGAAATCATTTGTCATGACCCAAGTCACCAAACTACATGAAATTTTCCACAGGTTTAGATGAAATATAATTGAGAAAGATGTCATAACTCGTCATTGCCAAACGTTGCACATTAATTAATTAAACTAATTAGAAAATGAGATCGGAAAATAAGCGTCATCTAGTGGCCAATGCCCATATTACACCATGGGCAGCCTATTTCCGTGTTGCAGTCCATTTAAACTATGTTGTGGTGTCAGCCTAAACACGGTCCACTCATGCTCGAACCCTCGTCAGTAGATATGAGGGCGGGCACGTGATGTCATGGGCTAGAGGGAGTGTCCTGGTACTTAAGGTCTCTTACCTCGAGACCTTGAGTTAACAGGTAGTTGAGCCCGAGAGAACAACCTCGCTCAGCTACAGCAAAATTGTAATATAGTTAGCGCACCAACCTAACGTGTCACCACTGATTAAACAACGCTTTGAACCAGCCTGACGTCTCGCCTTTATTCACCACATTTGGTGCCGCTACAATATATTATTATACCTATATATATAACTTGTAAATATGAATGTAATCATGTATAATTAAGTATAATTATATTATATAAAAATAATATGATGAATATAATTGTGAGTGTGTGTTTTTAATGACACTGTTGCAGAGGTCCTGCTCCTGAACCAGCCTAATTAATGGGTTAGGGCAGTTCTTGTGGGTTCCTCCCTTTACTGAACCCCACTGACTGCCAGTGTGCAGAGTGGGGGTGATGGCCATAGTGGGACCGGGGCAGTGCCAGGCAAGGCATGTTCCAGTCGCTTTAATAGGAAATTTAATGAGACTGCAGCAGATGTCCCAGGTTTTAAGGGCTCATGAACCTGCCTAATTAAAGGGTCAGGACAGACCCCCTAGGTTTCCCCATTTACTGAACCGCGCTGACTGCCATAGTGGAGAGAGTGGGGGTAATGGCCATAGTGGGACTGGGGCAGTGCCAGACCTGTAAGAGACATGTCTTATTTCTGATGTAAATGTCACATCCTGGCCAAGAATCGAATGCTCTGATGTTTACTCGATGAATATTCATTTTAAGCTACAATGAGCTTATATTTATGTTAGATTTATGGTGGTGCCTTTGCAAATGAGGGCTATTACCTTTAACCTAAAAGAACCCTAAAAGTGTTGCATTGTTTATCTCTAGTTTGTGTGTGTATCTGTGTATACCTTTCAAACGTGTATCTGGGGATGTAAGTGTGGATGTACGTGGGGATGGATGTATGTGTGCATGTATGTGTGGATGGGTACATGTATGGCTGCATGTGAATGGATGTGTGGATGTGTGTGTGTGCGGATTTATGTGTGCATGTATGTGTGTGTTTGCATGCATGGAAGTGTGCGTATGGATGGAGGTGTGTGTGGATGTGCGTATGTATGTATGTATGTATGTGTGGATCGGTGGGTGGATTGTCGCAGTCCTTCACCAGCACGCCATTATCATAAGTAACTCACTCATTGTTTAAATAATTTGACCAAATAAACAGTGAAACGATCGACATTAAAATAAAACTTTATATAATCATTTTTTTCCACAATTTATTTTGTTTACATTACATCTGATCTTCATCTAAATATTCTTCACCAGATTCAAAGTCTTTTGCAGTAATAGAGTTTCTGCAGTCAACACACTTACATAAATCTGTTGTTATGTTGCAGAAGTGACGATAGCACTCTGCATGATAACCAGGGATACACTGCTGCCTCCTAATAATAGAAGATAATATGTGTCAAGGTGTATTTTACATCTTTTCATGTTTTATATTATGTAAGACAATATCGACATATCAATGAGGAAATTAAACATGTATGCATGTCCAGGTAGATGGGATGGCAAGTCTGAAAACTATCAAATTAGTGTTCATTAAAGCACAACGCATGTCCACACAAAACACTTTTGTGTGGACAGGTTCTGAAGAGTGGAGGGGCAGAAGCTGCAGAAAAAAAAATCTCATATTACTTAGGTCTCCATGGACTTCAATTCATAAAATGTCAATTTCTTCTTAATGTCAATGAGACTTACACTGTAATTTACTGCCATAGATAAGTTACTTCAAGTTCAAGTGGAGGAGCAGAGGCTGCAGAATAGCTAGAGAAAGAAACATCTCATAATACCTATGTCTGCATGGACTTCTATTCATAAAATGTCAACCTCTATTTATTGTCAATGAGACTTACACTGTAATTTACTACAATTGATAAGTTATTTCAAGTTCAAGTGGAGGGTCAGGCAGAGGCCACAGAATAAAAATCTCATAGTCATTACGTTTGCATGGAATTCAATTCATCAAATTTCAACCTATTCTTAATGTTAATGAGAATAACAATAGTTTACTACCATAGAAAAATTAGTCAAGTTCACATACACCAATTCATTTCTACAGAAACATCAACCAATTCTGACCATTTCTCACTCCAATGGAAGCCTATAAAGTGCGATCAATATCCCTCCATTTTTCTCAACGGACGACACTATGTACAGCCCCCCCCCGCGGACATGATCTGTGGCTCCACGTTCGCGAATCGGCCGCTTCTTAATTGAGACCACGGCTTCACTATATTAAGTACCTAGGCCCGCGGTCGGAGCACTTTTTCCCGGCAAGTTATCGCAGGCAGCTCCAAGATTAGATGTTATAGACTTATTACTCTACAAGCTAGCATTAGTGAAGATGTTTAATTGACTGGGTTATGGATACACATAGTTTAGGCCCTCTACTTCATGAATGAATGAATGAATGAATGAATGAATGAATGGATGAATGAATGAATGATTGAATGCATGAATGATTGAATGAATGAATGAATGAATGAGTGAATGTGAGTGAGTGAATGAGTGAATGAGTGAATGAGTGAATGAATGAATTAGTGAGTGAATGAATGAGTGAATGAGTGAGTGAGTGAGTGAGTGAGTGAGTGAATGAATGAATGAATGAATGAGTGAATGATGAGTGAATGTACAGCCTCCAAATCTCATTTTTTCACATTATAAAGGGTGCAATTAAATTAATTAAAGTCCATACAGATTAATTTTCATAAATTTAGATTTTAGATCTTACCTTTCAGTTTGAGTTGATTCACAAAGTTTCACAACTTTGTGTTGCAGCACCTCAGCATGGACTTTGCTTTCAAGGCCTTCTTCCACTTCTATCCACTTAGCTGCACATTTTTCAGACTTCTTAATGCTTTTCTCACTAAATTCAATTACCCTGCTGCATGTTTCCACGACATGTATTCCACAGAACCAGAAAGAACCTTCATCGGAATCGTCAGTAAAACAGGCATCAGTAGAGGCACTCTCAGCCATGTTGTGTGCTAGCCTGAAACAAAGCACGTGATTGGCAGACAACTCAATGTTAAACGTGCTTTGATTGGACTAAAAATACCCAACGTTTTTCAGGTTTTTCTCTAATTTAATAAAAAAATGTGCAAGTCTTGTTCATGATGAGTTTCAGGGGTGATTTATATATATTTTTTACACAATATGTGAACATTTCATGTAGTTCGTGACTTGGGCCACGAAACACTGGAATAAAGCTCCTCGGCCCACCGCCTATTTTGGGATTTCTGCACCAGCACTGCAAATTCCCTTTTGCACCTATCGATTTCTGAATCCTCTCCCCTATAGACAATACACTTTGCTACTCGACATTGCCGCTTCTTTGCCCACACTCTCAACCTGTCTAAGTGCTTCTGCAGTTCAGTTCAGTTTAGTTTATTGTCAGGTGTACCAAGGTACAGGGAAAAGCTTTTGTTGCGTTCTAACCAGGCAGCATAAAGACAATACATGATTACAATTAATCCGTTTTCAGTGTATAGATACATACTAAGGGAATAACGTTTAGTGCAATGGTAAAGGCAGCAAAGTCTAATTGAGCATAGTACGAGGGTCACCAAAGAGGTAGATAGTAGTTCAGGACTGCTCTCTGGTTGCCCCCCTGTTTTATCAACACTACTTGCCCCTCCACCTATCTTCATATCATCTGCAACCATGGCCACAAAGCCATCAATTCCATCATCTAGATCAAGTGTTTCAAGAGCCCATGTGAATGCCTGGGGCAACATCTTTGATTGGTGTCAAACGTTGTTGAGGACTGGACAAGATGGAATTGAGATACGAAAACATACAAACAGTGGGGCTGGAGATGAACAGAAATAATGGGCAGTATGTTTTGTGGATTTTGGGTAAGAGATTGAAGTGGACAGTGTGTGATTGTGGCACTATTGGAGCAATGTTATAGTCTCACAAGGCTATTCGGCCCAACTTGCCCATGGCAACTATGATGTTCCATCTACATTAGTCCTGCCTGCATACGTTTGGGTCTTAATCATGTACATATCCAAATGTTTTTAAAATATTGTTCATAGTATGAATGAATGAATGAATGAATGAATGAAGCCTCCTGGTGAGCCACTGCAGCAGACGTTTCTCGGTGAGCCACGGAGTCAGTGAGGCCGGAGCCCCCGTGGGTCGGATGGAGCACATGGCTGACGGAGCCTGGGTCTGCACTCCGCGAGTCAACGGAGCCATGTGGCTGGGGCCAGTCGGCACCATGGAAGCGTCTGGAGAGGACCCAACAGGGGACCTCTGTGAGGGGGGGGGGGGGATACTGTGTATACTTTTTAACTTAGTCAACGCCCTTATGTGGCGACTTTTGCATATTTTGGGTATGCAAGCAAATAATTTCACTGTGACATGTCACATGTAACAATAAAGTATTCATTCATTCATGTTTTTTCAATGTTGTTCATTGTACCTGCCTCAACTACCTCCTCTGGCAGCTCATTCCCTCCAGCGCCTTCAGGTGGGCTGCAGGAGGTGCTCCCGGGACACAAAGATGGCCGGCCGAGGAATGAGATGTCAGTTCCCGGGAACTGCTCCAGTACATTGAGCTGCAGGCCGACTGGACTTTGATTAATGGTGCCAAAAATGTCGGCGCCCGCATGTGTAGTATATGCAAAAATAATTTCACTATGCACTAGCATTTAGTTATAATCACCCCCCAACAGGTCCCAGATACACTAATCCCATCCGCCTGCGTTTGGCCCATATCCCTCTAAACCTGTCCCTTCCATGTACTTGTGGTGGTGAGTGGTGGCGCCATTGAGTGTGCAGCCTCGCCAGCAGCTGTCTGTCCTTTCATCCTTTATTATTTTTAGTCTGTCTAAAAGTTTGTTTATGGAGGTCTTTTAGTCTTTTTTATGTGGGATGTAGGGGGAGGGGGGCAAGGGGGAAACCATTTTTCTCAGTCAGTACCTGGTCGAGGATGCATCTATTCTCCGAGCCCTATCTTCGCCCCCTCCTCGTGGCCTACCATCTGGATTGGCTCGGCCTTTCCTGCCGGAGACCGGCCAGAGCTTCAGCGGCGGCGCAGCACTGAATTCCATCGCGGAGCAGGCGATGCCTTACCGGGATCGCCGTGTGGATTTCCGGAGGGCCTGCCGACTTTAACACCGTGGAGCTGTGGTCTGCGGCGCTAACTGTAACATCGCGGAGCCCTGGGATCTTCTGCCGAGGATCGCCAATGTTGGAGCTCTGCCCAGCTCGGCCTGTAGACTTCAGAAGCCGTGGTCTCTGGTAGGAGGGACGATGTGGTCTCCCAGGTTCTGCACACCGCTCTCTCTCATCTTGACAGCCAGAAGGGGGGCTATGTGAGGATGCTGTTCATAGACTTCAGTTCAGCCTTCAACACGATAGTCCCACCAGACTGGTCGAGAAGCTACTGGATTTGGGGCTCAACACCCCCCTGTGTGCCTAGGTCCTGAACTTTCTCTCCACGAGGCCCCAGGTAGTCAAGATGGGGGGAAATACATTGAAGTCCCTCACCCTGAGCACAGGATCCCCCCAGGGTTGCGTCCCCAGCCCCCTACTGTACTCCCTGTACACACATGACTGTGTGGCTAGGTTCAGCTCCAACTCAATAATCAAGTTTGCTGATGACCATGTGGTGGTGGGCCTGATCTCAGACAACGATGAGAAGGCCTACCAGGAGGAGGTGGCTGATCTAGCACTCTGGTGTCAGGACAACATCCTCCTCTTGAACATGGAAAAAACTAAGGAGCTGATCGTGGACTTTAGGAGGGCACATAATTCGAGGACGTCCACACCATTGAGGATAATGGGGATACTGTGGATAGGGTGAGCTGTTTTAAATACCTGGGAGTCCACATCTCTGAGGATATGACATGGACATCATACGCTGCAGCACTCGTAAGGCAAGACAGTGCCTTTACCACCTCAGGCAATTGTGGAAATTCAGAGTGTCTTTGAGGATCCTCCAGTGCTTCAACTAAGCGGCTGTGAAAAGCATCTTGGCCGGAAATATCACGATTTGGTTTGGGAACTGCTCTGCCCAGGACAAGGCTCTGCAGAGAGAAGTGCGTTCGGCCGAACGCACTATGGGAACTTCACTCACCCCCCTGCAGGAACTATACAACAGGAGGTGCAACTCCAGAGCAAACAAAACCATGAGAGACCCCTTCCACCCCTGCAATGGACTGTTCCAG
Source organism: Leucoraja erinaceus (assembly GCF_028641065.1). Lineage (NCBI taxonomy): Eukaryota > Metazoa > Chordata > Chondrichthyes > Rajiformes > Rajidae > Leucoraja > Leucoraja erinaceus. Next base: position 41,483,849 of record NC_073389.1, read on the forward strand.
CTGCTACAGTCAGGCAAACGCCTCTGTTGCCATGCTATGAGAACGGAGAGGTAGAGAAGGAGTTTCTTCCCAGAGGTCTGTAAACTCCTACCTCACCAGAGACTAACTTTACTGTACCATTCTACTGTTTTTTTTTAATTTGCTGTTTTTTATTTCCTTTTTCCTTCCTCCTACAATATGTAATATGCCAAAGAATATGTGATTCTGTTCCATTCTGTTTGTAGTTTGCTTGTTTGTTTGTTTGTTTGTTTGTTTGTTTGTTTGTTGCACAGTCTGCGAGCATTGCCACTTTTCATTTTACTGCACATCTTGTATGTGTATGTGATGAATAAACTTGACTTGACTTGAAGCGGCCGATTCGGAAACTCCAAGCCGCGGAGAGTGTTCTTCCGTTCCGACGTCGGAGTTCATCATCCTTCGAGAGGGCCTGAAACATCGGGCCGCCGTTGCGGCGACTGCGGAGGCCTCAATAGGCCCCGACCACGGGTGAACATGAGGAAGAGGACTGAACTTTATTGCCTTCCCTCAGTGGGAAACGTTGATTCCGCTGTGGGGGATGTTTTATGTTTTATGTTAAATTCTATAGTGTTGTGTTTATCTTATTTGTGTGCTACATGGTAACTCAAATTTCACTGCACCAATTGGTGTATGTGACAATAAATGTCCTTTGTCCTTTACTTGTCTAATTGTTTCTTAAACGTTGCAATAGTTCCTGCCTCAACTAGCTTGTTTCATACACCCACCAACCATCCTTTGTGTGAAAATGTTACCTCTCAGATTCCTATTAAATCTTTTCCCCTTCACCTGAAATTTATGTGACAAATAAAGCGCTATTGACCATATGTGTATATATATACATCCACCACCCATGTTAACCATTGCTTTGCTTCCTTTTATGGTGGTCAATGATTACTGGCTGTTGCAGATGTCAATCACCGGCCGCACCCGCCCACTCGACCCAGGGAACTGGGGAGCAAAGATCTTATAGCGGAGGAGCGTCACGTCACGGTGACTCTGACGTATGCGGCGGGGTTAACCAATGGGAATGCGCGGAGCGGAGGAGAGGGGGGCGGGTCACCGTTGGCTCGTACGTGCTGGGGGGAGGGGGCGTGCGTGGCCGTGACGCAGACGCGTCCGTACGTCGGGTACGCGCAGGTAGGGGGGAGAAGCATGGCGGAAGACGAGGAGTTGGAGGGAGCGAGTCTGAGGAAGGAACTGGAATACATCGAGAACGAGCTGCGGACGGCCCTGGGTCTCACCTCCGCGTCCAACGAGTACTGCCTGAAGTTCTGTCGAGTGAGTGCGCCTCTCTGTACGGGGCTTACATTTGGGATATTGGGGGGAGGGGGGGTGGTTTGCTGGGGAGGAACCCAGGACCTAGTGGTTTAGGAGTGAGAGCTACTGACAGCCCCCAGCCCCCCTCCCGCCCTTCACACAGCAATGCCAAAGTTGCAGCACTTGATCTGCCTTGTTCCTGGTGGGGCTGTTTCACAGTTTGACCCTTCCCTACCCACCCTGCTTAACAATTAATTGTGAGAGTTGATAGATGATTTCCACATCAGAAAACTCCCCCTCCCCCTCCTCAACTCGATATATAGTTGCTAAGTGTCTTCTGAAAGTTCTTTTGTAAGTGTGAGTTGTGACCCCTCTCCCTCTTTTCAAGAGTTGTTAGATTTGAAGGGCAGTATTTAGTTGTCACGGTGCATCAACAAAGCTGCCAGGCCCCTCTGAGGTTAACTGAAGTTTCGCCCTAAGATGTGATGTGGGTGTACAATTGGAAAGGGTAATCATTGGCCCATCTGTTAATTGTATTCTGGTAACTGGAGGTGGCCTGCTGTCGTGAATAGGAAGAAATGGATTGTTTTTGTGACCCTAACATTTCAAACTGAAGCTAAAAATGTCATGTAAATGTTAATTTTTATTTCAGATTCTACTTAACAAAATAATTTATGCCCTGAGGTGGAATGTGTATGCATTATTTTTTTTTCATCGCTTTTGGCCGACTACAGTTTTTGTAGGCCATGTAGGCCAACTAGGATAATATTTATGTTCTGTATGTGTTGTTTCCCAGCTGTGTACGTAGATAAATATGGGGTGCCAGACCATCCGGCTGCAAAAAATAGATTTTTAGGTGAACTGTGTACATTCATAGTGTTGAGATGCCGACACATCTCAAAAACTATCACTCATACACCGAGCACGACTGATAGGGCCATGGGGAGATAAAAGTAAAGGAAGATGATCTTAACATGGAAAGAAAGTGGTGAGGTTAAAAACAGCACCCAGACACGTGCACCACTGCCATCTCCCAGTGACCAGTCGCTCAGGCTGTCCGCAGCCAGAGTTAAAAAGGCCTTCGCCAGCGTCAATCCACGCAAAGCTGCAGGGCCAGACAACATTCCTGGATGCGTTCTAAGAGACTGTGCCGAGCAACTGAAGGATGTCTTCACAGACATTTTTAACATCTCACTCTGCCAGGCAGTAGTGCCGAATTGTCTTAAGAGTGCCACCATCGTCCCTGTACCGAAGAAACCAAACCCAGCCTGCCATAACGACTTTCGACCAGTGGCCCTAACACCCATTGTAATGAAGTGTTTTGAGCGACTAGTTATGCAGCACATCAAAAACAGTCTACCTGCCAACCTAGACCCACTGCAGTTCGCCTACAGAGCCAACCGATCCACAGAGGACGCAGTCTCAACAACACTAACTCGTGTTGTCACATCTCGATCGGAAAAACACCTATGCCAGGATCCTCTTCATAGACTTCAGCTCCGCTTTCAACACAATCATCCCGCAGCAGCTGGTGGAGAAGTTGGAGCTGTTGGGGGTTGATGCTGGCACATGTAGCTGGGTCCTGAACTTCCTGTCGCAGCGGCAGCAGACAGTCAGGGTGGGCAGTAGGACATCAAAAACGATAGCCGTGAGCACTGGCTCACCCCAAGGCTGTGTCCTAAGCCCCCTTCTGTTTAGTCTGCTGACACACGACTGTACTGCCAGACTCAATAACAACTTCATCAGCAAGTTCGCTGATGACACAACAGTAGTGGGTCTCATCAGTGACAATGATGAATCGGCGTACAGGATGGAGGTGGAGCTGCTCACAGGTTGGTGCAAATCCCACAACCTCATTCTTAACGTGGGAAAAACTAAGGAGATGGTGGTTGACTTCAGGAGGGCGGGGAAAACAACACCATACACCTCTGCACATCGACGGAGCTGATGTGGAAAGGGTCAGCAGCATGAAGTTCCTAGGACTACACCTGTCTGATGACCTGACGTCCACGGCCAACACCACAGCTCTGGTCAAGAGAGCCCAGCAGCGACTTCACCCCCTCCGAAGACTACGGAAAGCAGGCCTCCCCACCACACACCTACGGACTTTTTACAGGGGGACTGTTGAGAGCACACTGACATACGGCATCACTTCCTGGTTCGGGAGCTGCAAGGCGTACGAACGTCACCAACTGGACAGGATAGTGAAGACCGCAAGCAGGATTATTGGTGCTCCACTCCCCTTCCTGCTGGACATATACAAGAAGAGATGCATCAACAGAGCCATCTCCATCATCAAAGACCCTTACCACCCATCGCATGACTTTTTCACCATCCTCCCATCTGGGAAGAGGTACAGGAGCATCAGCTGCAAAACCAGCAGGATGCTCCTCAGCTTCTTCCCACAGGCTATAAGACTGTTAAATGAACTTTCCCCCCTGCCAAGTATCGCGCACAAACACCCCGCTGCCAGTCGGAACGGCTGTTGAATGTTATTGAATGTTATTAGAGGGTTAAATTGTTCATGACATGTATTTTAACTTTAATTGCTATTTATTTTGTAACGAAAACTGAATGGACACTGGTCGAGAAACGTTTTTTTTGTTTCCTCTGAGTATGCGAATACTCAGGAAATGACAATAAAGATTTACAATTACAATTACAAAAGATAAACTGTGATGGGGCGTCAGTTTGCTAATATGGGGAGTTTCCGGATTTGAGAGCAATATGATTGTAGGAGCTATCAAACAATTTGTGTAAAATATTTGCAACATTCCACTTCCTGGCATTCCACTCTGAAATGCATTCAGAGAATGCAATTGCTCTTTAATGTTTCCAAAAGACGATTTTACTTATGGTTAAGTAATCTGTAGCTAAATACAAGAATGTTAGGTATATTATAACCAAGATTTTAAGTTACAATATGAGAGTGAAATGTAATTGGTGCAAATGTTCTAGCCTTATGTTTTATGATAATTCAGTCATGCATTTTGGTTGGATGTTGAGAAGGTAACCGATGGAATTAAGTCATGTTGTTCGTTATGAAGTGGTGTTCTTTCAGTGTGGCTTACTTGAAACCAAATTAATCTTTCATGTTGTAGAGAACTGTATCACTGAACCTTTCACCTAAGAACCACAGAAATGCCCTAGGATGTGTGAAATGCTGAACTGCTATCTACCTCATTGGTGACCCTCGGACGATCCTTGTTCGGACTTTGCTGGTGTTGCCTTGCACTAAAAGTTATTCCCTGATCATGTATCTGTACACTAAACGGCTCAATTGTAATCCTGTTTTATCTTTCCGCTGACTGGTTAGCACGCAGCAAATGCTTTTCACTGTACCTCGGTGCATGTGAGAATAAAAATCGGGTAAATTCAATGGAAAGAGTAAGAGTCAATGTTACGACAAAGTGTCTTGGACATGAAACATTAAGTCTAAGAAAGAACTGCAGATGCTGAAAAAAATCGAAGGTAGACAAAAATGCTGGAGAAACTCAGCGGGTGAGGCAGCATCTATGGAGCATCTATGGAGCAACGGTATAGGTGACGTTTCGGATCGAGACCCTTCTTCAGACTGATGTCAAGGTGAGGGGGGGGCGGGAAGAAGAAAGGAAGAGGCGGAGACAATAGGCTGTGGGAGAGCTGGGGAGGGGAAGGAGGAGAAAGCAAGGCCTATCTGCAATTGGAGAAACATTGTCTATTTCTCTTTCCACAGATGCTTCTAGACGTGCTTGAATGTTTGAGCTTAGTTTATTGTCACGTGTGCCGAGATACAGTGAAAAGCTATTGTTGTGTGTTTTGTTGAATGTCCAAGGAGGTGTTGAGATGTAGAAACATCTCAAAAGCTATCACTCATACACTGAGCATGACAGATAGGGCCATGGGGAGACAAAGCTGTCAAAGCTGGTCCATCAACTATAATCATTGTAAATATCATTACACATCTGTCTTGGTAGCTGGCATCTCAAATTGGATTGAATGCCCTCGTCTGCTCCTAATTGGTTTGGTTTGATGTAGGTTTTGTAATCTATGTCGAGCTGACCATTTAACATTTTGTAAAAACAGGTCAAACGGTGAGCTTCACGTCTGTCTTGGAGTGGGTTCCACCCCAGTGAATTCAGAAGTTTGGTAGCACTTGCTTCTCTCTCATAGGTATTAGTAACAAATTGAGCTGCCTGTCTTTGGACACATTCGATGGAAGAAATGTTTTTATTTGTGTATGGGTCCCATGCTGCAACTGCGTAGTCCAAGTGAGGTCTAACGAGGGTGAAGTATAGCTTCTCCTTGACAGAAGTTGAACAATGATGAAAGTTGCGTCTCAGAAAATTTAGGACACCTGTTGCTTTCACAATTGCATGATGAGTCTGACCATTCCAACGTAGATCGTTCTGCAATTTGTTGCCAAGATACTTGGTTTGTTTGGATTCTTCAAGGGTGGCATCAAGTATATTGTAAGATGTTTTGCCTGGATTCCTCTTTCTGGTGACAAACATGGTTTCGCATTTGGAAGGGTTGAACTGCATGCCCCATTGTTGTGACCACTTAACCATAGTATTGAGATCCTTTTGGAGAGTATCTTCATCATCAGCTGACTTAATTGGACGGTACAACAAACAATCATCAGCGAATAGTCTGGTCGTACTTGTGACTTTTTCATGGATGTCATTTATGTAAAGCAAAAACAGATGTGGGCCAAGTACTGTGCCCTGAGGTGTACCACTCAACACTGGACGCCAATCGGAGCTCTTTCCGTTCACACACACGCGCTGAAGACGTTTTGTCAGGAAACTGGAAATCCGTCGTTTCGTGTTGGAACGAATACCATAGAAGTCAAGCTTCCGAAGCAGTCTCTGGTGTCGGATGACATCAAATACTTTAGAAAAGTCCAGCACTACAAAATCCGTGATGACGTTACTATCAAGGTGCTTGGCCAGGCCATTTGTCGTCAGGATAAGCTGAGACTCACATGATCTATGCCTCCTAAATACATGTTGGTTGTCAGCAAGAATGTTATGTTTGCTCACGTGTCTCATCAGATTACTATCAATTAAATGCTCCAGCAGTTTGCAGCAAGTACTTGTAAATGAAACAGGACGATAATTCGCTGGGTTGGTGGTTGAACCCTTCTTAAAGAGAGGAGTGATGTTAGCCTTCTTCCAATCCAGCGGAACATCACCTGAGTCAAGCGACTGTTGGAAAATGAATCGCTATCTTTAAGAGTCCTATCTAGCTCTCTCTTGAAAGTACCCAGAGAACCGGCCTCCGCTGCCCTCTGAGGCAGAGAATTCTACAGACTCACAACTCTCTGTGAAAAAGTGATTCCTCGTCTCCGTTCTAAATGGCTTACCCCTTATTCTTAAACTGTGGTTCTGGACTCTCGCAACATCAGGAGCACGTTTCCTGTCTCTAGCGTGCTCAAACCCTTAATAATCTTATACGTTTCAATAAGATATCCTCTCATCCTTCTAAATTCCAGAGTATACAAACCCAGCCGCTCCGTTCTCTCAGCATATGACAGTCCCACCATCCCGGGAATTAACCTTGGGAACCTATGCTGCACTCCCTCAATAGCAAGAATGTCCCTCAAATTTGGAGACCAAAACTGCACACAATATTCCAAGTGCAGGGCTCGAAATTAACGGTTGCCGGGTGCCAATTGCCATCTAAAGTCCCGCCGGGCAACCTAAACGCTGTACCATGTTGCCCGGCTTGGCAAGCACCTGCCGTTCAACTCTGAACGGGGCCCCCCTCTCTATCTCTCTCTGTCATTCTCCGTCTCCGCTCGCCATCCGTGTTCGGGCTGCCGGGCTCTGCTCTACGGCCGCTCCTCATCCACTGGCACGGCCGGCCGCCTTGCTCATGCGCACATCATCGGCCGCCCTGCACATGGGCACTGCCACAGCAACTGGTCGGCGCTGAGCACTTTCTCCCTCCCATTGCATTGTGGGAGATCCGGCTGCCATTGCTGTCTGGTTGCCGCCTCGCCACGACCGCTGAAAACCAACGCAGAATCACTCCCTGGAGCTGGAGTAACTCCCTGGAGTAACTCTTGTTTCAGGGAGCAAGAGTTACTCCAAATATATTCCAAATTGAATTTAAACTGGAGGTGATGAAGGGTCCACCACCAAACTCTGAACAATAACTGCCTATTGCACTTTATCTGTTTATTTATTGTGTATATATATATATATGGTCTATGGTATATAGACACACTGAACTTTTATCTCCTGTTCGGTATTATGTTTACCATCTGTTGTGCTGCAGCAAGCAAGAATTTCATTGTCCTATCATTAAAATTCTCTTGACTCTTGACTTACTTAAGCAAAAAAGGGTTCTTGGGGGGGAAAAAGAGGAACCTTAAATGAATTGCATCTGGTTAGGTAACTATGGTAGGGTGAAAGTCTTCCATGCTTTAATTGTGCGGGGGAACTCCATGGAGCAGCCAGCATCTCTGGATAGAAGAAATTGGGTGACATTTTGGGTGGAGGTCCTTCTTTAGACTCCCTCTGGTTTTAGTGTTTTTAGTTTAATTTAAAGATACAGCGTGGAAACAGGCCCTTCGGCCCACCGAGTCCATGCCGACCACCAATCACCCGTACACTAGTTCTATCCCACACATTAGCGCCGTGAGTCAAGAGTGTTATATTCTCTCACGTCCCGGTTAGAACAATGAAATCCTTACTTGCAGCAGCATAACAGAATATGTAAACATAGTACTCTGTAAACAATGTTATAAACGAGAAAACAAAACGGTGTTCTATCGTATAGTATCGTGTGTGTAGGAAGGAACTGCAGATGCTGGTTTAAACTGAAGATTGACACAAAAAGCTGGAGTAACTGAACAGGTCAGACAGAATCTCTGGACAAAATGAAAATATTGCGTTTTGGGTTGGGTCTGAAAAAGGTTCCTGCACACCCTTGGAATGTGGAAGGAAACAAGAGCACCCGGAGAAAACCCATGCGATCAATAGGAAAGGAGTAAAATTCATACAGACAGCACCCATATTCAGTATCAATCCTGGGTCTCTAGCACTTTTGGCAGCAACTTTATGGCCAATGTACTGCCCCATAGTCTTGAACTGAATTAAAACATACAGTAGCTGTAAAGGGGGCATAGGGTCACTTAGAGATTTAAGACCGAAAATTGCTAGTTTTTATTTAGTAACCAAAGTTATCGACATTTTTTGTGTGTTGGAAAACAAAATATAGTAGCATAGCTGGTAGACTTGCTGCCTCGCACACCAGAGATCTGTGTTTGATCCTGTCCTCGGGCACTGTCTGTGTTGAATTTGCACATTCTCCCTGCAAGCATGTGGGTTTCCTCCCACATCCCAAAGACTGGCTTTGTAGGTTAACTTGTATCTGTAAAATTGCCTCTAATGTGTAGGGAGTGGGTGAGGAAAGTGGGATAACAGAGCTTGTGTGAATGGGTAGACAAAAATGCTTGAAAAACTCAGCGGGTGAGGCAGCATCTATGGAGCAAAGGAAATAGGCGACGTTTCAGATTGAGACCCATCTTCAGACTGATGTGAGGGGGGGGGGGGGGGGGGCGGGAAAAAGAAAGGAAGAGGCAGAGACAGTGGGCTGAGGGAGAGCTGGGAAGGGGAGGAGAAAGCAGGGACTACCTGAAATTGGAGAAGTCGATGTTCATACTGCTGGGGTGTAAACTGCCTAAGCGAAATATGAGGTGCTGCTCCTCCAATTTACGGTGGACCTCACTCGGGCCATGGAGGAGGCCCAGGACAGAAAGGTCCTGGGAGGGGGAATTGAAGTGCTGAGGCACCGGGAGATCAGGTTGGTTATTGCGAACTGAGTCAAGTCAAGAGAGTTTATTGTCATGTGTACCAGATAGGACAATGAAATTCTTGCTTTGCTTCAGCACAACAGAATATAGTAGGCATGAATACAGAACATATCAGTGAGTCCATATCTCTATTACTAAAAGTCTGATCTTGATTGCTTTTGGCTCGCTGTGGTGTGATTTCCGAGAGAACGCCGCCACCTATGGCCGTCATTTTTGGCCACCTCGCTCAGAGCCCCCCTCCGCCTTCCGGGCCCAGAGGATATTTCCATCGATGAAAAATCCGAGAAATATTAATGGGTTTTTTAAAAAATTCCCCATTCTTTCTGCTGCCCCTGCTGGCGACAGGGGGTCGAGACCATAAAACCCAGAAGTGTAGTCCCTCACTCAGTCTCTGCCAGACCCAGGAAGCGAGAGGGTCACGGCTCTCTGAGCTGCGAATAACACTGAACGCACGTCTACTTCACGGTGAGTCCCCTTGATGCGGGTGTAAGGTGGCTGCTGCCCAATTGTTTGCCTCGCCTTTTTATCAAGTTTGTGTTCACAAAATGAATTTTGGTTGTCGGGTGGCTGCTGCCCAATTGTTTGCCATGGCTTGGCTTTTAAAATCGTTGCAACAGTTGGCTGCCAGCCCAAGAATCCATTCGGCTCACAATGTCAATACTGCCCTCTGGAACCAGTACCTTCGGCCCGCAACACCCATACTAGCATAACAGAACGACCCCCCCCCCCTCACTGGCGAGCAATATTGGAATTGGTGGAGAGGTGGAATATTGCATTGGTGACCAGCCCTCCCGTGCGATGCTGGGACCCACTTAGTCTAGTACCATTATATAAATATATACACACATCAATAAATAAGCAGATGAAGAGCAAATAAACAGATAATGGTCTATTAATGTTCAGAGATTTGTTTCAGTTGAGCTTAATAGCCTGATGGCTGTGGGGAAGTAGCTATTTCTGAACCTGGACATTGCAGTCTTCAGGCTCCTGTACCTTCTACCTGAATGTAGTGGGGAGATGAGTGTGTGGCCAGGATGGTGTGGGTCCTTGATGATGCTGCCTGTCTTTTTGAGGCAACGACTGTGTTGTGCGAAGCGATCGCCATGCCTGCACTTGGTCTCCCCGAGGTTGATCATTCGCTGAATAATCTAACCACATTTTTGTTTGGAAGTGGAAAGAAATAATAGAAATTGCATTCATTGCAACATGTAAAAATTGTTGAGATAAGGGCCTGTCCCACTTGGCTGTCTTTTGCGTGCCATTTACGCGACCTGCTAGCGTGTGGGTAGTGCGGGGACGGGCGCATGGATTGGTGTGGAAGAGTGTGGATTGGCGTGGAGGAGTGTGGACTTCGGCCTGCACTAAATCTTTGCACGCCACCGGCCTGTCGCGTAACTGACGGCCGAAGTGGGACAGATCCAAGACTCTGGCGCGACGTAACATCTCATCTCCAGCAGAAGCAGGCAAACGATCGTCAAACTCAGCCTGGGGCTCGCGGCCGTTGCGGATCCGGGTCCGCCCCCACTCCTACTCCCAGAGCGGGGCCTATACAGCGCGTACTGTACAGGCTGCTCTTGCACACTCTCCACTTCCTTGCCCTCGTGTTCTGTCCAGACACACCCTGGCGGTCCGTGTTACCACCTGACGGGGGGAGCGGTTCCCAGTGGAGGTCTCTCTACAAGGGAGTCCTCCCCCTTTACATCGGGGACCTGGGGTGGAGAGTGTTGCACAAAGCCGTGGCCTGTAATAGGTATTTGAGCCGGTTCACGGACTCTTCCCCTGCTTGTCATTTCAGCAGTGAGGAAGAGACCGTGTTCCATGTGTACATAGAGTGTGAGAGGTTGCAGCCACTGTTCGAGTATCTGAAAGGGCTGCTCCTCAAGATTTGGCTACATTTTAGTCCAATGCTTTTAATTTATGGGCACCCGGTACAGAGGGGGGATGGATGGAAGGGAGGAGGGGGTCTCCCTGTCGGTGTGCTCCTGGGCCTGGCCAAGATGGCCATTCGCGGGTCCAGGCAGCGGGCAGTCGATGGCCGCACAGCGGTCGCCTGCCTGCCCCTTTTCCGGGGTTACGTCCGAAGTTGCGTGTCTCTAGAAAAGGAACACGCAGTGTCCATGGGGACTGTGGAGGCCTTCTGTGAACGCTGGTCACCACAGGAGGTTGAATATATTATAGATAAAAATGTTAATATTTTAATTTGATAATTTTGTTTAAGTGTTTTTTAAATTGCTTGAGCTTTTTCCGGATCTACGTCCGTGCCCGCCTGTCCCTGGAGAGGGAACACGCGGTGTCCATGGGGACTTTGGAGGCCTTCCGTGAATGCTGGTCGCCGTTGGAGGTCAAGTGTTTTGTTGATAAAGTTGACGTTATATTAATTTGGTGATCGTTTGTTTGTAAACTGTCGACATAGGCAGTCTTTGATTGTGTTAATACTCTATGTTTATTTTTATTTTTTGAATAAAAGTAGTTTCATATTAAGAGCGGGGCCTATTGAAGATAGACACAAAATGCAGGAGTAGCTCAGCAGGGCCGGCAGCTTCTCTGGAGAGAAGGAATGGATGACGTTTTGGATCAAGACCCTTCTTTCAGACTGAAGAAGAGCTTCGACCCGAAACATCATCCATTGCTTCTCTCCAGAGATGCTGCCAGTCCCGCTGAGTTACTCCTGCATTTTGTGTCCATCTTCAAATGATGTCATGTGCTTCAGACCGCTGTGCGGGCGCATGATGACGCGCGCGACCGTCACTACTGGCCTGTCGCGTAAGTGATGGCCAAAGTTGGGACAGGCTCTATACTGTATTATAATTTTGTTGCATGTCATTGTGGGATATATCATGTCTTGATTGGTGAATGTTTAGTTTGTGACTTTATTTGAAGCAGAAAAAATATATGAATGCTCCATTGAGCATAATTCCGACTGGTAACTACGCATTTCGTCCAAGCACATTATCGCACATGTCATGCAAGCCGCCTTGGATGACCACCTAAACTGTCATTTGGCAACCTAAAAAGCTGCCTAGGTTGCCCGGCTTGCAACAGAGGAAAACAAGTTTAGTTAGAGCCCTCCAAGTGTGGTCTCACTATTGCCCTGTACAACTGCAGAAGGATCTCTTTGCTCCTATACTCAACTCCTCTTGTTATGCAATAAACAATAGGTGTAGGAGTATGCCATTCGGCCCTTCGAGCCAGCAATGCCATTCAACGTGATCATGGCTGATCATCCCCAATCTGTACCCCGTCCCTGCCTTCTCCGCATATCCCCTGACTCCGCAACTTTTGAGAGCCCGATCTAGCTCTCTCTTGAAAGCATCCAGAGAACCTGCCTCCACCGCCCTCTGAGGCAGAGAATTCCACAGACTCACCACTCTCTGTGAGAAAAAGTTTCCTCGTCTCCGTTCTAAACACAGGCTAACATGCCATTTGCTTTCTTCACTACCTGCTGTATCTGCATGCTTACTTTCATTGACTGATGAACAAGGACTCCCAGATCCCGTTGTAGTTCCCCTTTTCCCGACTTGACACCATTTAGATAATAATCTGCCTTCCTGGTTTTGCTACCAAAGTGGATAACCTCACATTTATCCACATTAAACTGCATCTGCCATGCATCTGCCCACTCACCTCGCAGTTCACACTGCCACCCAGCTTTGTGTCATCTACAAATTTGATAATGTTACTTTGAATCCCTTCATCTAAATCATTGATGTATATTGTAAATAGTTGCGGTCCCAGCACCGAGCCTTGCAGTACCTCACTGGTCACTGCTTGCCATTCTGAAAGGGACCCGTTAATCCCTACTCTTTGTTTCCTGTCTGCCAAGCAATGTTCTATCCATGTCAGCACTCTACCCCCAATACCACCTAATTTTGCCCACTTATCTCATATGTGGGAACTTATCAAATGCTTTCTGAAAGTTCAGGTACACTATATCCACTGGCTCTCCCTTATCCATTTTCCTAGTTACATCCTCAAAAAATTCCAGACGCCAAATGTGTCCATGTTTTCTCGAGCCACTTCCTTAAGTACCCTGGGATGCAGACCATCAGGCCCTGGGGATTTATCAGCCTTTAGTCCCATCAGTCTACCCAACACCATTTCCTGCCCATTGTGGATTTTCTTCAGTTCCTCCATCACCCCAGATTCTCTGACCATAAGTACATCAGGAAGATTGTTTGTGTCCTCCTTAGTGGATGGATACAATGTACCTGCTCAACTCGTCTTCCATTTCTTTGTTTCCCATAATAAATTCACCTTTTTCAGTCTTCAAAGATCCAACTTTGGTCTTAACTAATTCTTTCCTCTTCACATACCTAAAGAAGCTTTTATTATCCTCCTTTATATTCGTGGCCAGCGTACCTTCGTACCTCATCTTTTCTCCTCATATCGCCTTTTTAGTTATCTTCTGTTGCTCTTTAAACATTACACAATCCTCTGGCTTCCTGCTCATCTTTGCTATGTTGTATTTTAGACCACCAGGGGCGCCCGGGAGATGGCCAGCCCTGCCGGCAGTCTGTTAGTTTTTTCATCTTTTTGTTTAGTGTTTGTTAAAAGATTGATTTAATGTACTTCAGTTTGTTTTATGCGGGGGGGTCGGGTTCTTACCTTCCTGGACATGTGATCATTTTTCGGGTCACATTCTCCGGGCTCTGCGGCCTACTAATCGATGGAGCTGGTAGCTGCCTCGGACTGTCGTGAGCCCCACCGCAGGGCACAGACTTTACATCAGAGTGGATCCCTTGCCTGGGATCTCTCCCATTGCCTGTGGACTTACCAACAAGGGCTCGCAGTCTCGGGAGAGGCTAGTTGGGAGCTCCAACACCGCAGAAGGTTCAACCAGCCCCGAAGCGAGGTTTGATCGCCCGACGCGGGGAGCTGACAACCCGGCGAAGCGGGAGCTGAACGCCTCGACCACCTAATGGCTCCTTAACCTCAAGTTCCCTTATCAAACCCAGTTCATTACACAACACTAAATCCAGAATTGCCTTCTACTTGGTAGGCTCCAGCACAAGGTGCTCTAAGAATCCATCACGGAGGCACTCCACAAACTCCCTTTCTTGGGGTCCAGTACCAACCTGATTTTCCCAGTCTACCTGCATGTTGAAATCTCCCATAACAACCGTAGCATTACCTTTACGACATGCCAATTTTAACTCTTGATTCAACTTGCACCCAATATCCAGGCTACTGTTTGGGGGCCTGTAGATAAGTCCCATTAGGGTCTTTGTACCCTTAAAATTCCTTAGTTCCATTACAATATCTAATAACATTTACCCCGAGAGTTGCCATTTTTCTGTTCATGAGCCCATATGACTTTGGAATAGAAAGTTAAAATAATAATGCAAATATTGTCGCTCTTTATTTTGGGGGTGGAAATGGGCAAAATAAACTAACTAGCAATAAAAAATAACTGAATATATCAAATAAATATAAGATTGATGCCAGCAAATTGGGAGATTTGTGACCTGATTGTCTTGAATAGGCATGGCTCCTTTGGAAATTTCCATATCCTGAATCATTCCTGCTCAGAGTTGGTAAGCTGTAATGTGAGTATACGGCATTGTGGCACACAAAGGCCAGAGTAGAATATATGGATATCATTCCGCAGCCCAGTCACTCAAAGTACAGTGGGATTTGTGTGACCATCTTTCGGCAGGGGAAGGGAAAGCACCTAATTACAGAATCGGATGGTGCTCAACAGCGATGATGCAAAGAAAGTAGAAATCCAGTCAACTGGAAGAACCGTGAAAAAACAATAATGGCCGTGCAAGAAAAAATATGAAAAATAGTGTACAGTAAAACATGAACTGATTGAATGGGATTGGGTATGCGAGTCCATTGATGAGATGGATAAGACCATAATGAATAACGAGGACATTTCAAATTTATTCATTAAAACATGCATCTTTTCACCTGTTGGAGGCAACGATCAAACTACCTCGTGAATGAGAAAACTTCGAAATTAGGCACAAAGAGGAAGTCCATAAGATTTTATATTTAAAAAAAAATTTGAATATAAGAAAACTCAAGATAAACAGACCTTCATGTCCTGATGGTTTGTAGACCATGATATTTCAAGGAAAACTACAGGAAATTTGGCACAGTGTTGTTTTTAATTTTCCTAAGTAATCCAGTTTAATGAATTGAGCTTTTTGATCATCTTTTCGATGCCAGGTTCACCATCTGGCATACCTGGTTTATGTATCCCCCTCCCCATTATATTTACTGGGCCCCATTTCTGGCACTCTCCGTAAATCCACCTGGTATCCACCAAATGTATTATTTAACTGTATAACATCTTGGATACAAGGTGAATTAAAAGTGTGTTCATAGGAATGCTGTGAATTTGTCTGGAAAATCTATCAGTGCTACCATTAAAGTTCCAAATATACTGGGTTGTTGGAGTTTTACTGTACCGCTATAGTTTAAGACTATGTGTGAGGAAGCCAGATGAGGAAACTCCCGACCTGCCAGTTTGCCAGCAGTTATGGAAAAGTAGTTATTGAACTGTAGAGGCACAGTAACTGAGTATTTAAATGCATACGCAGTGATCAAAAAACATCATGGATTTGTGAAGATTGTTATTTCTGACAAATTCTGGTTAGAATTTTGAGCATGTCGTTAATGTGTTCAAACGTTGTGTCCAATGATGCCTCAAAGTGCTGGAAATCCTCACTCAACAGGTCGGATAGTATCAGCGGACATAAAAGGGTTAAGGGCTGGTCAATTGGTCAAAGGGCCGGTGATGATTCTGGTCAAGGGCTCATTGTCAGACCTCATCCATTGATGCCTACATGGACATTCAGAAGGCAAGTGCAAAGCTTCTGCTTTAAAAATATATGGGTTAGAGGTAATGCAGTTTGGAGGTGTGTAGGTTTGGAATGTCACAGTTGTGGAAGCTAGTAGATCTGCTGTCTCACAGCATTGAGGGTAGAAGCAATAGGTAGCAAGGTGAAAAGTAAAAGTGGCAGGCAGACAATTCCAGGGCAAAAATCAAAAAGGGCCACTTTTCAACACAATTGTATAAGGGGTAGGAGTGTTGTAAAAACAAGCCTGAGGGCTTTGTGTCTCAATGCAAGGAGCATTCGTAATAAGGTGGTTGAGTTGAATGTGCAGATAGCTATTAATGACTATGATATAGTTGGGATCACGGAGACATGGCTCCAGGGTGACCAAGGCTGGGAGCTGAACATCCAGGGATATTCAATATTCAGGAGAGATAGACAGAAAGGAAAAGGAAGTGGGGTAGCGTTGCTGGTTAGAGAGGAGATTAACGCAATAGAAAGGAAGGACATTAGCTTGGAGGATGTGGAATCGATATGGGTAGAGCTGCGAAACACTAAGGGGCAGAAAACGCTAGTGGGAGTTGTGTACAGGCCACCTAACAGTAGTAGTGGAGTTGGGGATGGCATCAAACAGGAAATTAGAAACCCGTGCAACAAAGGTAAAACAGTTATAATGGGTGACTTTAATCTACATATAGATTGGGTGAATCAAATTGGCAGGGGTGCTGAGGAAGATGATTTCTTGGAATGTATGCAGGATAGTTTTCTAAACCAACGTAGAGGAACCAACGAGAGAGCAGGCTATTCTAGACTGGATATTGAGTAATGAGGAAGGGTTAGTTAGCAGTCTTGTTGTGCGTGGCCCCTTGGGCAAGAGTGATCATAATATGGTTGAGTTCTTCATTAGGATGGAGAGTGACATAATTAATTCAGAAACAAGGGTTCTGAACTTAAAGAAAGGTAACTTTGAGGGTATGAGACGTGAATTGGCCAAGATAGACTGGCAATTGATTCTTAAAGGGTTGACGGTGGATATGCAATGGAAGGCATATATAAGACTGCATGGATGAACTACAACAATTGTTCATCCCAGTTTGGCAAAAGAATAAATCAGGGAAGGTAGTGCATCTGTGGATAACAAGGGAAATCAGGGATAGTATCAAAACAAAAGATGAAATACAAATTAGCCAGAAAAAACAGCCTACCAGAGGACTGGGAGACATTCAGAGTCCAGCAGAGGAAGACAAAGGGCTTAATTAGGAAAGGGAAAATATATTATGAAAAAATACTGGCAGGGAACATAAACTGACTGCAAAAGTTTTTATAGATATGTGAAGAGAAAAAGATTGGTTAAAACAAATGTAGGTCCCTTGCAGTCAGAAACAGGTGAATTGATCATGGGGAACAAGGACATGGCAGACCAATTGAATAACTACTTTGGTTCTGTCTTCACTAAGGAAGACATAAATAATCTGCCGGAAATAGCAGGGGACCAGCAGTCAAATGAGATTGAGGAACTGAGTGAAATCCAGGTTAGCCGGGAAGTGGTGTTAGGTAAATTGAAATGATTAAAGGCCGATAAATCCCCAGGGCCAGATAGGCTGCATCCCAGAGTACTTAAAGAAGTAGCTCCAGAAATAGTGGATGCATCAGTGATAATTTTTCAAAACTCTTTAGATTCTGGGGTAGTTCCTGAGGATTGGAGGGTAGCTAATGCAACCCCACTTTTTAAAAAGGGAGGGAGAGAGAAAACGGGGAATTACAGACCAGTTAGTCAAACATCGGTAGTGGGGAAACTGCTAGAGTCATTTATTAAAGATGGGATAGCAGCACATTTGGAGTGTGGTGAAATCATTGGACAAAATCAGCATGGATTTATGAAAAGTAAATCATGTCTGACGAATCTTATAGAATTTTTCGAGGATGTAACTAGTAAAGTGGATAAGGGAGAACCAGTGGATGTGTTATATCTGGACTTTCAGAAGGCTTTCAACAAGGTCCCACATAAGAGATTAGTATACAAACTTAAAGCACACGGTATTGGGGGTTCAGTATTGATGTGGATAGAGAACTGGCTGGCATATAGGAAGCAAAGAGTAGGAGTAAACGGGTCCCTTTCAGAATGGCAGGCAGTGACTAGTGGGGTACCGCAAGGCTCAGTGCTGGGACCCCAGCTATTTACAATATATATTAATGATTTGGACGAGGGAATTGAATGCAACATCTCCAAGTTTGCGGATGACCCAAAGCTGCAGTGTAGTGTTAGCTGTGAGGACGATGCTAGGAGGCTGCAAGGTGACTTGGATAGGCTGGTTGAGTGGGCAAATGCATGGCAGATGCAGTATAATGTGGATAAATGTGAGGTTATCCACTTTGGTGGCAAAAACAGGAAAGTAGACTATTATCTGAATGGTGGCCGATTAGGAAAAGGGGAGATGCAACGAGACCTGGGTGTCATGGTACACCAGTCATTGAAAGTAGGCATGCAGGTGCAGCAGGCAGTGAAGAAAGCGAATGGTATGTTAGCGTTCATAGCAAAAGGATTTGAGTATAGGAGCAGGGAGGTTCTACTGCAGTTGTACAGGGTCTTGGTGAGACCACACCTGGAGTATTGCGTACAGTTTTGGTCTCCTAATCTGAGGAAAGACATTCTTGCCATAGAGGGAGTACAGAGAAGGTTCACCAGACCGATTCCTGGGATGTCAGGACTTTCATTTTTTAACCTTTTTCTATGGTTTGTATGGAAACTTATTATTTAATTTATGTAAAGCACTTTGGTGTCAATGCGAGTTGACTTAAAACGTGCTATATAAATAAAACTTACTTACTAAGAAAGACTGGATAGACTCGGCTTGTACTCGCTAAAATTTAGAAGATTGAGGGGGGTTCTTATAGAAACTTACAAAATTCTTAAGGGGTTGGACAGGCTAGATGCAGGAAGATTGTTGGGGAAGTCCAGAACAAGGGGTCACAGTTTAAGGATAAGGGGGAAATCTTTTAGGACCTAGATGAGGAAAACATTTTTCACACAAAGTGGCGAATCTCTGGAATTCTCTGCCACAGAAGGTAGTTGAGGCCAGTTCATTGGCTATATTTAAGAGGGAGTTAGATGTGGCCCTTGTGGCTAAAGTGATCAGGGGGTATGGAGAGAAGGCAGGTACAGGATACTGAGTTGGATGATCAGCCATGATCATATTGAATGGCGGTGCAGGTTCGAAGGGCCAAATGGCCTACTCCTGCACCTATTTTCAATGTTTCTATGTTTCTATTGGTGACCTGTGTTCAGCCCTGAACTATGGTATGTGAGTTTGCATTGTCTCCCCCTGTATGCATGAGTTTCTGCCAGGGGCTCTGGTTTCTCCCAACATCGGGAAGACATAAGGATTCATAAGATTCAGATTCAACTTTCATTGTCATTGTCAGTGTACAGTACAGAGACAACGAAATGCAGTTAGCATCTCCCTGGAAGAGCGACATAGAATATGAATTCAATAAATAAATCTATTTACATGCATACAGTCATAGTGTTTTTCCTGTGGGAGGAGTGGCTGGGGGGGGAGGGGGGGGATTGGCAGTCACCGAGGCACATTGTTGAGTAGTGTGACAGCCGCAGGGAAGAAGCTGTTCCTGGACCTGCTGGTCCGGGAACGGAGAGACCTGTAGCGCCTCCCGGATGGTAGGAGGGTAAACAGTCCATGGTTGGGGTGAGAGCAGTCCTTGGCGATGCTGAACGCCCTTCGCAGACAACGCTTGCTTTGGACAGACTCAATGGAGGGGAGTGAGGAACCGGCGATGCGTGTGTGTGTGTAAATTGGTCTGCGCGCGTGTGTGTGTGTGTGTCCGTGCGCATGCGCACGTGTAAGTGTGATAGAATCTGAGGGGTATTGTTGAGAATGTGGGTGAAGAAAGTGATATTTGTGAAATTGAGTTCTTGAAGGACAGCACATGCTTAATGTGTATAGGGCCATGGAGTAATTCCATGTTGTATTACTCTTATTCAGTAACCTTATAACTGTGCTAATAATTATTTGTGTGGATAAAGGGACAGAAGTCAAGAGGTTGCTTGTTATCCTTTTAACAATGACTGGCGATTGAAAGATGAATTGAAAATTGAAGTTTTCAGATAATGGTCAGGTGGGAAGCAAAATCTTGTGGTGGAGGGTGGAAATTGCATAAAAAAATATAGACTAAGTTAACGTGCAGGAGACATATAGTTGGAATTTAACATGAGGAAGCATAATGTTGTCTGCATCTGAGAAGATAAGTATGGTACTTTGTGGAGGTACATGGCAATTTGAATGTACAATAATCAAAAAGCTCATGGAATGTTTGCCTTTAAATGTGAGCGTGTGGCTTATGAAAGTGAAGAAGAAATTCTTCTGCTTGTTGTAGCTTCTATATTCTCTGCTTGCCTCTTATATCATCCTTGCAACCACACATGTTCTTGCAGATCTAAATGAGCTTATGGCCTTGCTGCCATAGCCGTCTCCTGAAGCAAAGCATTTTGATTACTGGTAGCCTCGGATAGCAGACTCTTAGCCCTTGCTGCCACCTGACGGCTTGCTCTGCCGAAGGCCAATAAAACGTGTAAAAATGTTTTTTTTTAAAATGAAAGAAGTGGTGCAATCATTTTTTAAATTAGTTCATAAAATCTAATTAAAGACAATGGGAGGCATTTACCTGTACTTTTCAATCTAGGTCAGTAACTCTATTTAAGTGGATGGAATTGTGATATTTCCAGCAATAACTTGTCTTAAGTTGAGGAGCCAGATGTCAAGTGCATGTCGCCCCTCAACTCAGTGTCACTGAACTCTTTCTTTGGATGTGTTAAGTTGAGCACTGGAGTGGGAGATTAAATTTTGTAACCTGAAAGCCATATGTCCAATTTAACGTTTTGCTAATTTCTATATTTGAGATCAACTGAATTGTAAAGTTTAAAATAAAGATTTACATTTCATCTACAAACTTTCAGAAACTGATGCAAAAAGTAGCAGGCACAGAAATCAGCCAATAACTTTCTGCCTTCTCTCAAACAGGTAACTGAATGGCATGCTGGAAAATGGCAGGTGCCTTTGCCACTACTTCAAGTGCTTAAAAATGCTATTTGCTGTTTTACCAAAGCAAGACCACTTCTCGCTGCAGAATGTGAACATGTCCAATATGTCTTGAGCCGGCTGGCTTTGTAAGTAGCTTTTAATTAATCTATTTTAGTATCTGGCTTAAACACATTACTATCATTACAGTAAAACTGTTATAATACCACAGTAGAGACTTTGATTGTGTTTTCCGGACTGATTTTATGATCTATTGGATGTTATCTCTTGTAATAAGACTGTTAAATGAACTTTCCCCCCTGCCAAGTATCACGCACAAACACCCCGCTGCCGGTCGGAACGGCTGTTGAATGTTATTGAATGTTATTAGAGGGTTAAATTGTTCATGACATGTATTTTAACTTTAATTGCTATTTATTTTGTAACGAAAACTGAATGGACACTGGTCGAGAAACGTTTTTTTGTTTCCTCTGAGTATGCGAATACTCAGGAAATGACAATAAAGATTTACAATTACAATTACAATTACAATATCCCAAAATGCTTTAAATTCTTCTTTTTGAGTTGTTGCCCAGTACAGGTCCACCACCAATTTTCCGGCAATTTCTTTAATGCAGCCAAAATTCTCAGAGCCCACTTCCCCCCCCCCCCCCCCCCCCCCCCCCCCCCCCCCCCCCCACAATACCTCCCGGGACTTCCGCAGCTAACGGGCATGTCGAATATGTCTCCTGAGGCCAGGACTCTGGAACTCCGACTGGCCAGTGCCGGTAGATCCATGCCAATAGCCAACATCCGAGGCCAACTTTGCGGGCCTGTATTGCTGTCCCCGATGGCCTAGGCAGACCGTTTTGTGCCGTTTTACTTCTTGGAGGTTGTGACCTCTGTTGGTCCGGCAAAATCTGATTATCCAGCAAGTCTTTAGAACCAAGGTGCCGGAAAATCTGTAGTGAGCCAATGGTATAAATTTTGTGGTGAACCTGGTATGATCTGGATGAGTTTAAACGGAGAGTAAAATAAAAGAGTCGGGTGAGTTTCATGGGAACCATCTTCCAGTGAGATGGATGTCAAACTGCTTATCGGAGTTTTACTGTAGGTAGTTTACAGTGAAACTGCAGTTGGTAAATATTATCTCTATTTTCTTTAAGATAGTTATAGTAAATTGAATATGCAGGCTAATTTTAGAAGTAGGTATAATTATTGCTTTATATGAAGTACTGTTTCATGGATGACCGTGAAAGCCAAAGAGAGGTACCGTATTTCCCGGCAATGAAGACGCACCTGCGTCGAAGACCAGCCCCCAATTTAAGTTGCTAAATTTTGGAAAAAGGATGGTGGGACATGATCAAGAGTTTGGTTTCGTCCAGGGATCGGCAACATTGCCTACGTGCCTCGGGACTAGCTGCAGTTCCCAGGTCAGATTGCTTGCCCCAGGTCTGGCTGCAGTTTCCAGATTGGTTGCGTGCCCCATGAATGGCTGCAGTTCCCCGGTCTCCTGTGTACCACGGGACTGGCTGCAGTGCCCAGGTTGGCTCGCTTGCCCCAGGATTGGCTGTGACACCCAGGTCAGCTGCGTGCCCTGCGAATGGCTGCAGTTCCCAGGTTGGCTCGCTCGCCTCAAGTCTGGCTGTTGTGCCCAGGTCGGCTCACTTGCCCCGCGAATGGCTGCAGTTCCCAGCTCGGCTTATTGCCCAAGGTCTGGCTGTTGCGCCCAAGGTCAGCTCGCAGGGGGAGGGGGGGAGAGAGAGGGGGGGGGGGGGGGGGGGAGAGAGAGAGATGCAGGTAAATTTAAAATGCATCTAAAATGGCTTTCTATTTCTCACTTGAACTCTGCCTGTCAATTAATTATGCATATATCCCACTGCCTCCACCATCTCCCATAGAAATTATGTAAAAATATGTAATGATGGGTATGCTAGAAAGCCTGTGTATTTTGCTGAACTGAGTTTGTTCAGTAATACCTGAATTGTATGCAGACAATACTAATCATATGAGCTTCCCAATGTGCTCAAAGCCTTCTGGTTTTACATTGATTAATGAACTTCTTACTTCCGGGTATTACGATGCAGGCTGTTTCCAGGAGCTCAGTCATCATTTGCTACAATTTTGTTTTCATTTTTTTTTATTCAACTTCATAAGCAAACTTTTACCAAGTGAAAACAGGGCCTGTGATCAACACTGACAAACAAATGTGTAGGAAATATAAACTTCTGTCCTGGGCCTCCTCCATTGTTAGAGTGAGGCCCAGCGCAAATTGGAGGAACAGCACCTCATATTTCACTTGAGTAGCTTACCACCCGGCAGTATGAGGTATGAACATTGACTTCTCTAACTTCAAGTAGCCCGTGCTTTCCCTCTCTCTCCATCCCCTCCCACTTCCCTGTTCTCCGACCAGTCTTACTGTCTCCAACTACATTTTATCTCTGTACCGCCCATTCCCCTGACATCAGTCTGAAGAAGTGTCTTGATCTGAAATGTCACCTATTCCTTCTCTCAAGAGATACTGCCTGTCCCTCTGAGTTACCCCAGCATTTTATGCCTATCTTCGATTTTAAACCAGCATCTGCAGTTCTTTCTTTCACAAAAAATTGCAGATGCTGGTTGACACAGAATATACGCACAAAATGGTGGAGTAACTCAACAGGACAAGCAACATCTCTGGAGAGAAGGGACGGGTGACGTTTCGAGTTGAAACCTTTCATCAGACTGAATAAGACTGAAGAACGGTCTCAACCCGAAACGTCACCCATTCCTTCTCTCCAGAGATGATGCCTGTCCTGTTGAGTTATTCCACCATTTTGTTTCTATCTTCACTGACAAACAAATGTTAGGCATGATCAGTTTTGTTACATATTGTTTTATGACTCAAGTTAGATACTGCAGAATAGCTCATTGTTCTATTTAGACACCAGATCTACTCGTTCTTTTGACTTGTCAAAACAATTGCAATATTTTTATTTCTTTCTGCTCTCACTTTCCTTTGCTATATTTTGATGGTATCTTATTACTTAGTCTTATGCTGGCTAAAAATGTAACAGGCATCATAAGCCCTTTCTTTAATTCTCTCTAATATTCTTAGCTTCTTTAGTTAACTCTTGATGGATCATTTTTCCAAGGATTTCTAATTTTAACTAGACCAAGTGGGACCCATTGGGCCTCGTCCCCTCAATGCACACGCGGGGGGAGGGGGCGGCCTGTGGCATCACACACATACTAACCACACACACACCCTCCCACACACACCCTTCCACACACACCCTCCCACACACACCCTCCCCACACACACCCTCCCACACACACCCTCCCCAACCACCTCCCACACACACCACCCACACACACACACACACACACACACACACACACACACACACACACACACACACACACACACACACCCACACACACACACCCACACACACACACACACACACACACACACACACACACACACACACACACACACACACACACACACACACACACACACACACACACACACACACACACACACACACACACTAACCACACACACACACACACACACACACACACACCCTCCCACACACACCCTCCCACACACACACCCACACACACACACACACACACACACACACACACACACACACACACACACACACACACACACACACACACACACACACACACACACACACACACACACACACACACACACACACACACACACACACACACACACACACACACACACATGCACACACACACACACTAACCACCCCTATTGAAATTATATTAATATTATTCATTCATTCCTTTTACCCCATTCCACGCCCTATCCACTCACGCATAGCCCCCAACTCGCAGGCACGGCTAGAGAGGGTAGAGGGAGAGGAACACAGAGGCTCAGAGAGGGAAACAGAGGCTCAGAGAGGGAAACAGAGGCTCAGAGAGGGAAAACAGAGAGAGGGAAACAGAGGCACAGGGAGGGACAGAGGCACGGGGGGGGGGGGGGGACAGAGGCACGGGGGGGGGAGGTATGGGGACACAGAGGCCGACACAGAGGCACAGGGGGGGGGGGGCGAGAGGGAGAGGGAGAATGGGGGGGGGGGGGGTGGCAGAGAGGGAGCATGAAGGGGCTGGAGGGGGGGGGTAGTGGCAGAGAGGGGTGGGGTAGAGTTTGAGGGGTGGGTGGGGGGTGCGTCGTCAGAGGGGAGGGCTGGTTCCTAAAGGCTGCAGGCTGCACCCAAGTACAAGGGGAGTGGTCCGGGGGGGGGGGGGGTTGACGTAACTCGCAGCACGAACAAGAAGACAGCGGGGATTTTTTCCAAGGTTTTTCGGCAGCGACGGACTGGACCCGAGAGCTCTAGTACAGGGCCCGACTTGCTCGTTCTTCACCCTCAGAGTGTGCCACAGTCTTCAGCTATGATCTTTAGTATTCAGTCGACATGGCGACTTTGGTATACGGGTGGAGGAGGGAGGGGTGGGAGGTGATGTCAGTCGCAGCACAAGCAGACGGCAGGCAGGCAGATCCATCGTCACGTCATCAGTGAAAAACAGGCATTTTGATTTCAAAGTTTTATTGGATTTGTGAAGATTTTTATCAATAACTAGATTAAAAAATAAAGCACTACATTTTCAGATAAGCCAATTTCAGACTCCAGAGGGTAAATCTCTACCGGAATATGTAAAAATGTTCCCGTTTGCGTGTCGTTTTTTTGAGAAGATGTGAAAACACTCACACTCACACACGCTCAGAGTTTTATAGTTATAAGGATAATAGCATATTCTTTGAGAAATCTTAAATATGTATTTAAATGTTATTTACCATTATATTTAGTTTAATCATATTTCCTATTTCAAATTTCAAGGTACAAACTAAATGAAATTGTTTCTTAATTTCTTTAAATCTTTAAAATCTGTGTAAGCATAAAAAATGAGAGCTTTCGTAAAATGTGCAATTTATTTGTATGAGAAGCTGATTCCATTAGTAATACTGAGCATCGTCCTTTGATGTCTGTGGTACATTCACAATTGGAGCTCAGACCTTGATGCACTGATGCAAGAATCATAGGCTTTTGCACTAAAAACAATTTGTTGGAAGTACTCAAGTCAAGAAACATCTTTGGAGAATTAAATAATTACTCTTTGGAGAACTAGGGTTAGGTGAAAAGCATTTTTCATCCATTGCTCTTATATTTATTGACTTGGACTGACTACCAATTTAACTATTCAATGTTAAAATCCTTATCCTTGTTTTCAAATGACTTGCCCTGCCTACACCACATCCCATGTTTCGCCATTTCCCCAACACATTTGCCAGATTTATGTACTCAATCAATTCTGACATCTTGTTCATTCACTGTTATAATTTCTCAACTATTCATAGCCATGCTTTAAGCTTGCCTCTAGGTTATGGAATTTGTGTTCTGAATCCCTATGTCTTTAACATCTCTACTCCTGTCAAAGAAGGAACTGCAGATGCTGGTTTAAATTGAAGGTAGACACAAAATGCTTGAGTAACTCAGCAGATGAGGCAGTATCTCTGGAGAGAAGGAATGGGCGACGTTTTGCCACGGTAATAATGCTGCATAAGAAGTTGTTGCTTCAAGCAAAGAGTCAGTTGGTAAAACAATCTCAATGTCCACCCTCTGGCATGCTCACAATCTCTCTCGATAAATGAATGATATTGAACATCAAGATCAGTGTAGTCAACATTAAACGTGTTCACTTCTAATTGTGCAGTTGCTGAAAGTGGTTAGACTGAGGACATTCTCATGGGGTATTATTGGCAGAAATATCCAGATTCCAAGTACAGGTAGTTAGTCTCTTCCTTTTGTGGTAGGTATGATTAAAGCTAGTGGTTCTCATTGGTGCATGTTTTACTAGAATGCCATGATTGATCCAAAACTGTTGATATAAAAAGGCAATATCGCCTCATCTCTGCGATTCAGTATATCATCCATATCTAGAGCAAGGCTGTAGTGAAGTTGAAGCACATTTGACTTATTGAAACACAGCTGAAAATCTCTGTGCAGGTGTTGAGTAATTTTGGGTTAATAGCATTTCCCAAATCAATTCCATCACTTCCGTGATGATTTGCTGTATTTATATGTTTAATATACGACAGTGATTTGTTTCTATACTTTAATGGGCCCAACATTTTAAATGTAATTTATTTGTCCTAGTGCTATTACATAAAAGCAGGAACCATTTATCATGAATAAATAGTACGATACTTTATTGTCACATGTGAAAAGTCACAGTGATATTCTTTGGTTTTCATACCCAAGGTAAATACCAAAGGTCTGCAAAGAGTCGCCACGTAAAGGGTGCTGACACTGTAACAAAGTATCCCATGCCAGGTACTCCTTTGTTCTCCTCCTCAATTTAATATCTGAAGCTGAGAGTTCAAGCAGATTTTACCATCGAGTGTCCTGAACACTCAGTTGTGAGTAAACAACTGATGTTTTAGATCATTCTAAAAAATTGGGGAAATCTTTTTTAATTTTGAAATTCTGCAGACTTTATTCTCACTGTGTACTGTTGCTCAGAATAATGTATTATGCTTGTCATTAATAGGAGATGAAAGAAACAAATTTACAGATCAAAACTTATTAACTACAAATACTGATGGGGATTGGAGTCTTCTAATTTGACATTTGACAAAATGAGTTTTGAAAGCAAAATATGTATGCGTATCTTTTAAAATTGGTCTAAACGATAAAAGTGATTATGAATTTTGATTTGTGTTATAAATCTGGGCTGTCACAGCAAGTGAAAAATAAATGATATAAATCAAAATGATGGCTAGTAAAATCGAATGTGCAGATTTATATTAATAGGTACCAAGTTGGAAATACAACTTGACAGTATTTAATTAACAGACTACACAATGGAATTCATTTTGAAACCATTTGGCCTGCAGTAGTGGGTCAGGATTACTAAGAAGAAATGTATGGAAGAAATTCATCGTCTTGACTGTTGTGCACCAAGTTATTAATTCTGCTGAAGAGAACAGAGCAGAACATTTGGGGCTTTTTTTGACATTGCTGGGGATATTAATATCGTTTTGTTGTACCAGTCCTGTCTGGGTAACAGAGGAGATTTATCCCTGTATTCCCGAGGAGGGCAATAAAAGTAATTAATTCAGAATCCAGTTCCACTTTCTGTGAACAAATTGACATTTGAAGTCTTCTTGGCATCCGCATCATCTGGGTCATATTCAAACACAAAATACATAAAATGGTAAAATAATCTCAGGTAGAAAGTAAATAAAACATAATGTATTAAAAATATGAAAGTCTGCTGTGATCTGTAAATGTGCAATACCAGAAACCAAATGAAAAAGTCCATTCAATTCATAAAGAAAATAATCTTTTAAGTACATTCTAAAATCTTTTATGTATTTTTATTATAAGATTGGCTCTTGCAAATGTAACAAATGCATGATTTTTTCTCTCAAGAATCGAGGGTATTCAGACTATTTGAAAACATAACTTTTTCATAAATATCTATTGATAGAAGACATTTCACATTTATTAGGGCCTGTAAACTTAGTATCCAAGATGAATTTTATCACAGGTGATTTTTGTGGCAAAGCAAAATTCAATTATTTTTAAATTGGTATTTTTATGTGTACTGTTGACTATGTACATTTTTGTAGGCAGTCTTTTATAATCCTTCTGCCACCCATATTTGGTCTTTGTGCTCCTAACACAGCAACTCAGTGTTTGTGTTTTCCAGGATGCTGCTGGTTCTGTTTTGAGTAGATACAAGTCAAGGATTTCTTTGAGCTGATGACGATGTTAAAATGTTTGTGATCTAAGCTACTTAAAGCATTCCTCTTCTCACTGAAGTTTTAGTATCTCGGTGTCAGTCAATTGGATGAAATATATCAGTGTAATACTTTTCTGCAGACTTTAGCGTGGGAGAGGATTTTGACATTGGTTCCTCCAGTGGATTTGTTGGCTTTTGCCGAGACAAATCTGCTGGTACCTCTCTGGTTTTAAGAAGCCTTGTGTAGTAACCCACACCTTTGACACATGTAGGGCAGGCAGTGACAGGTTTGAGTTCTTGATCTTAGAACAATCATCAGCTGAGTAAAAGATATTCTCATATACTGGAGTGAGCTTATTAATGTTGCTTCATTGAGCAATCACATCTGAGATATGGAAACATCTACATTTTCTAGGATTTTATTAATGTATTGTGATTGTTGGATGGTGTTTTGCAGTGCAGATGGCTTTTAGAGCATCTATTCTTTGGGGAGGCTGTTCAAAAGACTGGCCACTTCCCTCCTGCACAATGAGCTGGTGACAACAACAACCTGGAGCTGTATTTCTGAAAGCAGACATAAGTGTGTTTTTGTGTATGGGAGCTTGTGTGTGGTAGCTTGAGGGCTCAGGGTGTAGTGCCCAATGTTCTGAAGTAAAGACAACAAGGTTGAACAATCCTTTTTTCTGTCGATTCTGGTAGGGAGTTAGTTGAAGGTAAGGTGCAATGTTGTGGTGAGGCAGATTGAGAAGGTAAGAGTAATAAAAACACAAAAAAAACACCATCCAAAGGATGGGGCTCGGTGGAGGCTGCTGGCACCAGCTGTACAATGGCGGCACAACCTGTTTCAGCAGCGTGTGTTTTTTAGTTTTTGTGGTAGCTTGAGGGCTCAGGGTGTTTTTTTGAATTTTTTTCTGTCGAGTATGTTTTAAAGTATGCAATTTTGAGGCAGATTGAATGTTTTTTACCATCCAAAGGATGGTGGGGGGGGGGGGCAGCCCTGTCAGGGCGTTAAATTTTTTTAGTATGTTTTTTATGTTTTTAATGTTTCTTTGCCGCCGCCCTCCATGGAGAGGCGACTTTTTCCAGGTCGCCTACCCGTGGCCTTATAGCAAGGATCGGCGCCGCCTTTCCCGGAGACGCGCCCGGGGCTTCAGCGGCGGGCGCAGCATGGACTGTCGGCGTGGAGTGGGCGAGCCCTCTCTGGGACTCGCTGGAGGGGAGCGCTCCGTTTCTCTGGCCCGGGGCAGCCGGCAGCCTGAAGCCGCGGTCTGCAGAGTTTCAGCTGGCGCGGCGTCCGCAGCCCGGGATCCCTCGTGGGGGACCTGGGGGAAGAAGAAGCCATCACTGCCGGCCCGCGGCCAACTTCTACCGCGGGCGCGGTGGCGACTTACCATCACCCCTGGAGGGGCGCTTCGACCGCCGGCCCTGCGGTCTGCGGTGCTTCTGGCTGCGGCGCGGCGGGAACTTTAAACTTTAAATCTTCGACCAACGGCCTGAGGCCTACACCAACTTAAAGCCGCGGTCTCCGGTGGGGAAGAGCCGACTCTGGACTTACCTGGATTTGTACCTTGTCCTTTTACCATCTGGACGCCCGCAGCAACGGCTGCGGAGGGTTGAGGTCCCGACCACGGGGGAAAATGGAGGAGGACTGGCCAAATTGTGTGCCTTCCACCACAGTGATGAATGCTGTGGTGGATGTTTATGTTAAATTTTTTATTGTGTTTTTGTGTGTGTTCTTTACAATTGTACCGATGTTGACATATTCATTTCACTTGCACATGTGCAATGTGACAAATAAACCGTATTGTATTGTGTTGTATTGTATATCAGAGCCTTGTTTGATCTTAGTCTGCATTAAGATCAGGTCTTTCAAGGACTGTTGGTTAAAGTCATAAAGGGCCTGTCCCACGAGCATGCAACTCCATGCGGCAAGCGCGACCTAAAGGGCCGGTCCTACCAGTATGCACCTGCATGCGGCAAGCGCGACCAAACCAGAAGCGGGGGCCGCGCGGAGGTCGAGTGAGTAACATGAAGTTCGAGCGAAGTCTGCGGGAAGTTGCCGCGCAGAATTTTTGAACACAGTTTTTCGGAGCCCCGCGCGATGTCAGGTCCAGCAGCGCACAACTCCATACGGCTCCGGCGATTGAAGTAGGACCGCCCCCGCGAGGCCGTATGCCTCAAGCGACCCCGTTAGGTCGTGCTTGCTGCTGGTGGGACCGGCCCTTTGGGTCGGGCTTGCGGCATGGAGTCGCATGCCCGTGGGACAGGCCCTTAACTTGCTTGTGATTGTGTAGCAGAGGTCGAAGAGATTAATTTTTGAGGCAATGAAATTTTGATACACAAATGTTATTGCAATACCAGAAAAGTATACAGTCATACTAATAAAAAGCAGCAAAAACCAACACAACATATTAGTTATAATATTAAAATATATTTGATAATACATCTATGGAATACACATTAGATTTTCAACATCAGCAGATTTGTTCCAAAGAATGATGGCATTCTACTTTGGTCTTTAATTAGAAATTGAGTAACATTCAATTAACAATTCAATTATTTTATACATACACATTTTCAAATAAATTTTATATTTTGTATGAAATATCCTATTCAAGTTGTGATAGTTGCTGCATTTGGGTGGTTTGCAGACTCCCGCACGACAACTCATACAATTTCGTTCAGCCTCACTGCCCGAATGGTTTGCACTTCATGTGCGTCAGCGACTAAGAAATGGTTGTGGGTAAATGCCTTTCTAACTCTTGTATTCTCAATTATGGATCATTGGTTAAAAACTGGTTGTATTAACCGCATAAAAGAGAGCAATAAGAAAGATAGAAGTAACCGCAGACAACGAGAAAACGTCAATATATCTGGACCATGTGAATGTAATTAAATTGAGAAGGATGAGCTACCTGACACCTCTAAAGGACCAACTAAAAAGATAGCCAAGAAACTTCGTAAGTATGATGGAAATTACTTGAAAAATGGATTTTCGCGGACTGGAGATGATGAACTGGCTCCATTATGTGTCATTTGTCATGAAATTTTAACAAATGAGAGCATGAAGCCTTCCAACTTAAAGCACCATTCCGAATTGAAACATATCGAATACAGACAAATCTGTGGAATTTTCCAAGAATAAACTTAAAGATTTAAAAAAAACCTCAGAAAAGAATGTGGGGCCTGAAGTGAGAATTTAAAAAAGCCTTACTAGCCTCATAAATGGTGTCGCTCTTAATAGCGAAAAATGGCACACCTGCGACAATTGGCAAAACTTTGGTCAAGCCTGCTGCAAAGATAGTGGCAGAAGTAATGATTGGAGATGACGCAAAAAGGTTTTTTGATCGTATTTGTCTCTCAAATAATACTGTTCATCAAAGAATCACCAAAATGGCTGATAATATAAAACATATTATTATCCAACATCCATCAGAATTGTTATTATGCATTACAGGCAGACAAATCCACTGACATTGCGAATTTTGTAAACGTTTTGGTGTTTGTTAGGTATGAAAAAGACCAAAAGCTTCATAACGACCTTTTATTTTGCCAACCGAGGCCAGAACATACGACTGGAGAAGAAATCTTTAACATTATGGATGAATTTATGCAACAAAACAAACTTGACTGGAAGCATTGTGTTGGAATAAGCAAAGACTTATTTGGCCATAGTCGGATCTAAAAAAGGGCTTGTTTCAAGGATCAAGAATATCGCACCAGATGCAAAATCGACACATTGTTGCATACACAGAGAAGCTTTGGCTACAGATATGATGTCTGCAGCCCCCAAAGCAGTGAATATCATAAATTATATTAAAGGACATCCGTTAAATGCCCGACGTTTCTCACAACTGTGTGAAGAAATGAGTAGTAATCATACCCAACTTATTTTCTGTACAGAGGTTTGTTGGCTTTATCGTGGAAAAATGTTGACTCGTTTATTTGAACTCCGGAATTAACTACTGGTTTTTCTTAATGAAAACTTCGATTTGAAAGAATGTTTTCAAGACTGGTGCTGGCTCTGTCAATCAGCATATCTGGCAAACATAGTTTCTGTTTTAAATAATCTTAATTTGTCCTTACAAGGCAAGGAAATTTCTATATTTCACATTCAAGATAAGGTGAGCACCACAGTGGCTAAATTGTGGCAAAAGTGAGTTGTTAATGGAGAAGTGGACTATTTTCCATCTCCATGAATTACAGACGAGTTCGAGCGAACATATTGAAGACGGTGTGATGATTATTATAATACAGTATTTACAGAGTTTATAGATGAATCTAGAAAAGTATCATAGATATTGAGTAGATAAGATACCCATTCAACATAAATCAGTGCCAAAAGAGTACATTTATCTCGTTTATCTCATAATACATCTAGTTGCTAAACTAATCCCATAATATGAAATGAATATGTCTTAAGCACAGCGAGTTTTTTCCAAATGTTGGTTTTGTATATGCCTTTCCGCAACAACTTCTGCCAGCCATATACATCTGGCATTTTGTCAGATTAAAAAATAATATTATAATAATGTAATATTGGGAAAGGCTGCACTGGGTCTTGTGTTTAGACTCCTTTTACTTTGTCATTATTATAAAGCTGAATTACATATTTTTTCAAAAGAAGGTGTGGCAATGTTTTTATTTTAGCACTATTCAAGGGAGTACAGCCCCCAAATTAATTTGGCTCATTTTCTGAAAATTATTTTAATTGAATGAATAGTAAAGTTGTATTGGAATATTTGTAGCATATAATTTAAACTATTTACACAAGCGAGAACTTGCATAAAAAATTGTCAAATCAAATTTTCAGATGTAAGCATATTGGTAGAAAGGTACAGCTGTGACAAATGGTCCAAAATGTAGCCAGTGCTTGCCAGAGATATGGAAGTAATTTCAAAGAATGAAAATCATTAAAAGAACAGATAGCTTTAAACTGGTGTGATCAAGATAGAATACTGTTTCTTTATTGCTATTATTATTTTGCATTCAAAAAAATGTAATTAGATGATGATCGTTTTAAAAATGTGCGTTCTTGATCATTTTTACAAATACAGCTTGAGTTGAATTTCCTGGGCAGACAGTTGCTTGTTTTTATATAGTGCTTTTTACATTGGCAAAATACCTGAAGGCATTTAAAAGGCATTATCAAAAAACACTTGGCTTATTGATTTTGTTTTTATGCCTGTTGGCGTTAAGCAATCAATCATTGGCTTCAGTCAGTTTGAAGAAGGGTCTTGACCCGAAGCGTCACCCATTCCTTCTCTCCAGAGATGCAACCTGTCCCCCTGAGTTACTCCAGCATTTTACCTTCAATTTAAACCAGCATCTGCAGTTTCCTACACGCTTCAGTCAGTTTGTTCTCTTTGCTGATTTCTTGGCCACAAGAGCATGAGCATCAAAAAGGTAATATGTCCCAAGGGATTTTAAAATAATCATCTGTGATTTCTATTCCTGATTATCAACAGAACATTTTGAAAGAAGTACATTTTGGGGGGGGGGGGGGGGGGGGGGTAGATGTGTCTTCTGTCTTTGTCAGACTGCAGGTGGGGTAAGAGTAAACTTTTCTCACATCTGCAAAAAATAATTGGAATATTTGTACTGAATTCTATTTTCAATGTTTATTTTTCATAGGAGCTGCTTTGAAGTATTTCTATATTGTAGAGAGGAGGAATCGTCAAAAGAGTTTTGGAAAGAATTTTTAAAAACTATTCAGGTAACATCTACAATTCCTTTTCTTGTAACTAATGTTAACGATGGTTAATCAGGGCTCTCACTTAACTTTTTCTCTGTTTCCAGCCGGGCAACCTAGGCAGCTTTTTAGGTTACCAAATTACAGTTTAGGAGGTCATTTAAGATGACGTGTGCGATAATATGCTCGGACGAAGTGCGTAGTTACCAATAGAAATTATTTACATATTTCTGCTTCAAATAAAGTCACAAACAAAACATATTCACCAATCAAGACATGATATATACCACAATATTCACACAAGTTCTGTTATCCCACTTTCCTCACCCACTCGCTACACATTAGGGGCAATTTTACAGAGACAAGTTAACCTACAAAGCCAAAGCGTCTTTGGGATGTGGGAGGAAACCAACACGTTTGCAGGGAGAATTTTAAATCTCTAAGTGACACTATGTCCCCCTTTACAGCTACTGTATGCTTTAATTCAGTTCAAGACTATAGGGCTGTACATTGGCCATAAAGTTGCTGCCCAAAAGTGCAGAGACCCGGAATTGATCCTGAATATGGGTGTTGTCTGTATGGAGTTTGCTCCTTTCCCCTTTGATTGCATAGGTGCTCTTGTTTCCTTCCACATTCCAAAGGTGTGCAGGAACCTTTTTCAGACCCAACCCAAAACGTAATATTTTCCTGTTATCCAGAGATTCTGTCTGACTTGTTGAGTTACTCCAGCTTTTTGTGTCCATCATCAGTTTATACCAGCATCTGCAGTTCCTTCCTGCAGGATGTGCAGGCCATGGCAGTGTGCATGTGCAAAGCGGCCGACAATGCCAGCGGATGAGGAGCGGGCGGAGAGCGGACAGAGAGTGACAAAGAGAGATAGAGAGGGGGGCCCGCTCAGAGTTGAACATTAGGTGTCCCGGGTGCTTGCCTAGCCAGGCAAAATGGCGCGGCTTTTAGGTTGCCCGGCGGGACTTTAGGTCACCATTGGCACCCGGGCAACCATTAATTTCGAGCCCTGTTAATATTTTTAAGACAAAAATTAAACAATATATTTTTATAGCTGCTGAATTTCAGATTCATTGTTTTCATTTATTTTTAGTACCACTTTTGTATTAAAATGAATGTAAATTTGATCCTATTTTGCAATTGCTATTAACATTTTATTTTATTCTCCATTGCAGGAATGTTATGTTGTTTTACAGGAGGACTTAAATACAGAACTTGATGTACTTATCAGGATGAGTAAAAATGGAGGACCATGGCAAAATCCAGTTCTGATGTCCATCCTTAACCAAGAGTTAGTTACTCAGGAATTAGGTACAGTAATTGATGTTTGGCATATTGGGTAGTTTCCCAAGTTATCAGTAGTTTTCATTTTCTTCTTTCCCTCAAAATATTGAGTATTTTAATCTAGAACCACTAATCCCTTGTTTCTAGCCCCTGTCTATCACCACCTATAAAATCCAGAAGAATGCTGAGATTGTATTGGCATAATCTTTACAGATTCTTACCCTGTGGTTACACTTTTCACATCCTCTCTGTTTTTTGTGAAGTATTTACCAAGGAATGTTTTAGGTCATTACTCACACTCCAAGTGCTCAATGTGGCTGTCTCAATGCAGAGATGTCAGGGATAGAATTCCCAGGCTATGATACCAGTAAAATGTTTGGGGCTATCAATGTGGGTTATCCAGAAGAGACCTGGGGTTCCATCTTCCAACCTTCAATTTGAGAAGTGGAAAGCTGTGCTTTTATTTTGAATACATGTTAGCTTTTGCATGGAAATTCCAACATAGTTTCAATAAATGCTCTCATCTGCTGTGCATAGTGCACCAGCCTGGTCTGCTTCTACCTTTTCCCATCATCCATTTGCTCTGGCATACACCCTGTATTATTGGTGCAACAGCTCATTGCATTGGTCTGATACAATATTGGAAGTTATTTCAGCCTTTTAGTGTGTTGTCGGGGCCTTTTCCCTTTTCCAACATTTGGCCTCAGTGTGTGTCACTGTCAAAGGCTCCGAAACAGGTTTGTTGAAAAACATTAATGAAAAACTTTGGATGTTTTTGGATTGGACAAATAACTCTTGAGGGAGATAGAAATGTATTTTAATTTACAGAATTAAAGTTTCAACAGAAAACGTGATTTAAAGATGGTGGAACGCAGTACCGAGACTCCAGCAATGAGCCTGATGTGCATCGATATCCAATGCTGTAAATGTTACCCATGGCACAAAGGTCAGACTTTAGAGCCAGGAACTGAGAAAAATTGGACTGGAAGCAGTTTGCACCTGCAGAAAGAAGCATTCCGAAGATCTCCAATACCAAATCTCTGATTTTTTTATTTTATTTGAATGTCCTTGATTCCATCCCACAATATGCTATCTGCTATAATCCCATAGTATCCACGACTACCAAGAACCCAAGGTCATCTGACAGCTTAAAAAAATATAATGTTTTCAGAGCAGATGGAAATATCTGTTGAAGTAATGAAACAAGGCAGAGAAACACCTGGTATGAATTCATGTACTCCTGCTTTATCTAAGAAAATAAGAACATACCTGGCGATCTCAAAGATGTGGAATTATGTTTGTGGATAATATCTGATGTCTGCCACCCTTGGGCTTTTTCAAAGGTTTCACACTAAGCATCAGGAACATGGATAACGTGCCCTCAGAAGAATATAAATCCCATTCCATTGTCTCCAGTGTGCCTGCAACAAGTATACAGGGGCAGTGGGAAATGCTGAATTGGATATACAACATCCTATCTGCACTTACTTGCACTGGCAATTACTGCTTGCCCAATCTGAGCACAGACTGAACATCGCATGACTCATCTGCCACATCAGAACCAAGTGTAGGCAAATCATTCTCAGCTCCAAGAGATCACCTCGGACTGGTGTTTCTTAATTTTGCTGGGGGATATATAACAGTATCTTATTAGATATGCCTCTTTAATCAAGTTTGTTCTTATTGTTCAAGCCACCATTGCTGTTAATGGAAGTGAACAAATTGCTTATCAAAAGCTTATTTACATTATTGCTAATGCTAATTTATTTGATGCCAAGGTCTTCTTACATTGCCTTCTTGCATTGAAATTAAGTGGTAAATGTACTTGTTGAATGGGACATTTAGTTGAAGTCAAGTTATCTTGCTACCACGAGAAACCTAGTCATATTTCATCTTTTCAGTATAAACAAATCTATCATTAAGATTCAGTGTACAAGGGGTGCATTAGGCTAAAGGGAGAATAGAGAGTTGTGATTAATAACAAATAAAGCAAATTGCTATTTTTGGTGTTTACACTGATGTAATTATTTATATTGGGTATTTTGGATAGGTTTTGCTATGTATCCATCAATTATTTTTTTTAATTTAAACCAGTCTGACTTTTCTAAACGCCGGCATTCATTAATTGCGCCATTAAAATGCCATCCACTTTAAAAAATATATGTCTATATTCCTGGAAATAAGGTAGATGTGGAAAGGGAAAGACAGTGTAAAGCTAACAATTTGGAAAACCAACAATTAAATATTAAATTAACACAACATAAACATTTTCCAGCTATTAAGTCCCAAAGTAAAGATTGTTGACATTATAGATTATTGTCATACATGCCAAGGATCGGAATTCCTTATTCATATGAAGCTCATGGAGTAAGCAGTATACATACAATGATAAATGCAACCAATACAACCACGAGTACAAAACAGCAGATTGGTGCAAGATTGTAGTGGACGAGGACATTAAAGTACAATAATGGAATAACCCAAGGTCGAGTTGAGGGTAGGAGTAAGTAGTGGCGTATCTGAAGAGGCGTTTGGTTCAGGACTTAGATAGCAGTGGAGAAAAAGCTATTCTTAAGTCTGGCGTCCAAGCTTTCAAGCTTCCATCAGGTAGGAGAGAGAAAAGGAAATGGCCAAAGTTGCAGACACCCTCAACAGTACTTCCAGGCTTCATGATACAACGTACTATGAAGATAACTAGATGGAAGAAAGGGACGAGCTATTGACATATTCAGTGTTGATTACTGAAAAGTAGATACAATATTGAAAAGATTTGGTACTGGCTTATTATAGTAATATGTACAGAGATAAAGTGGAAAAACTATACATACTTTATGTATAAACTAAATGTATATACTATATGTATATACGTGCTATACATGAATACAATCGAGCCATATACAACAGATAGTGAGTGCAAAGAGAAAAATACCTGTGCTGAATATACCTGCAGTGGATCAAGGAAATTGGGCAGTGGAAAATACCAGTGTGCAGAATATAGCTATAGTGAATCGAGGGTCTCTGGGAGGCTGGGGTTAATGTGCATTGTCACCAGTCTCTCAAAGCTGGATGCTAGAATGAGTGGACGTAATTCATTGAAGCCCACTACCTAACTTGCTTTGGCACTGGGATGATAGTGGTCTTCTTGAAGCACGCGGGGATCTTTAAATGGAGCTGAGAGGTTCAATAAAATTGAATCTGAATCTGAGAATATGTCTGATTAGTCAATGGTGCTTTATTGTCACATGTGCAAAGTGCAAATGCTCAGAGATAATTATTTTCTTACAAACAGTCCAGTAGAGTATCATCATTCCATCCCCGAATAGCAGTTTTACAAAAATGATCCATTGAGCCTGCATGCAAGAGGTGCCATGTTTGGCATAATTTTCCAAGTTCAGTTTCGCTCCAGTTATCAAGACGTGCCTGATTCAGGCAAGCCCCAGGCTGCTGTGGGGCTCCAGTCTTTGCATTCGCTTAGTTGACAGCTGACGTCGTCTCCTCGCCTATCCACCTTTGTGCCCTGTGGGAACCTCCTGCAGCCGAACTCGAAGGCGCGATCGGCCAGACCCCAGTTCTCTTCTACTGGCCTCTTCTCTCCCGTCGCTTCTGTCATCATCACCGGCTCCATCCTCCCGGTCTTTGGTGTTCGGAGGATGAGCGGCGGTGGCTCGTTGGGCTCCCCCCTTCCAGGCTGCGTTCTCTGAGCCTGGGCCAGCTCGGTAGCTACCCCCTGCAGGCCACAAACTGCGCCTGGTCTTCCATTTGTTGATGCTCCGCGACAGGTCTTTTATTCAACTGTGCCCCGCGCCAACTTCCCTGAAGGATGCCTTCAGCCGCACGTGACGCCCTAGCATTGAGCTTCTCTTAATAGTTAATGTCCTGCCAGCTGGTCCACCCAGGTCCTGAAAATGCAGGCCAATTGCTCTGTGGTTTCACTCTCAGGCCAATCTGACCATTGCTACAAGTGTAGCCGAGGCTGATGGAGCAGATGCTGTCCTTCCACTGCCCTTCTATTTAAGTGACCAAAGAATGCATTGAGCTCATCAGGAAGGGACACATTGCTGTCAGCGATATTGCCCAACTTCACTTTGTAGCCCAAACCAAGGGTGTTCATGTGGTTGGTCACCTTGGAACTCTAGCTTGCTCCAGAATTTCTCCTTGGCAAGCTTGATTGCTGCGATGGAATTGCTATATCAAAACCATAGTTTCACTATAAGTGAGTAACATTTGATCAACTTGATGCATTTGCAGCCCAAGGAAGACGAAACGCATTGTGAAATTAAAATTCTCACTTTAAAGAAGTTTATATAAAACATAGAAAATAAACATTGAATCTATCTCAAAGAAATTCTGAATCTTTGTTTGATGGCCAACGGCATTCGCCATTTTGGGATTATATTTTTAATTTGGTCACTCCGAAAACGACAGCTGTATAATTGCAGGCACAAAATCAAAACAGACACAAGTCGGGAAAGCTTAGCAAAGCATTCCCTGAAAGAGTTCTAACTATGCACTCTTTTGGGAAAACCCAGATATTTCACTAAAACCAAGTTAATGTTTAAATGTTCCGTTGAAAATTACCTGGATTTACAACATTGATTACTGCCATGCAAATAAAAGAGCAAACTCTATTCTGGCCATAGCTATTCAATTTATCAAAGTATGTGTTTAGTTAAATATATTTAAGATTTATTTTTAAACAATATTATAAGAATTTTAAAATGCTTTGTCAGTACCGTAGAAGGGGATAGAATTATTAATATTTGTTTGTTCCTGATAAACCATGATTTCATTCAACTAATTATGTTTTGAAAAATTATACCATTGATTTAAAGTAATTGTGAGAATCTAGGTGTGTAATTTTATAAACCCAAAATGATGTCCCTGGGATGGGTCAAGGGTAATGTCATAATGGTCATTTGCAGTTCGAACAATCCTAGAAGTGTTCCTTCCAGTGGACATTAACTGCATCTCTGCACCTGAATAATTTATCCCCATTCTTGGTGCTCATTAGGCTGGTGGGATGTTTGGGCTGTAGATGGTCTTGACAGCCCTGAATAACCTGTCATGGTCATCAGCAAGTTGCACAGCATCATGTGCTCTCTCCATCCAGCATGTGTTCCTTAGGTTTTCTATTGAATCTCCGGTTTCTGGTATTTGTAGGATTGTTTCTTTTCGCACAAAATGGTTGAACCTACAATCCAGGAGGGCCTTGCCTTTACAATAAATTAACATCTTGATCTCCCGAACACTCTCCTCAAACCATTCTTAATTATTTGTGGTGAAGAAGCTAGGACTCGCTGCAGGTGCTAATTATGACAGACTTCAGGGCAGCCCAAAGACTCTGGACACTGGCTACTATAATCAGAGATTCAGATTGTTAGTGAGATGCTGTCTGATAAAAGTTACTATCATTGTGTACGTGATCTGATTGTGGTAGCACTCTGTGATGCTGATGCTTTGAGGCCACATTGACACATGAAGTTATATTGGGCGAAAGATAGACAAAGAATAAAGCTGGAGTAACTCAGTTGGTCAGGCAGCATCTCTAGAATAGGTGATGTTTTGGAGTGAGACACTTCACATTGAGAGTCAGGGAAAAGAAAAACGAGAGACGTAGAAGGTGCATAGAACAAATTAATGGAAGATATGCAAAAAGCAACGGTGCTCAAGGAAAGGTGGAGCCCACAATGGTCCATTGTTGTCTGTGGGGTAGGTGATGCTCAACACGACGGCAGTGAAACTAGTACGACGATTAAGGTGGAGGTGATAAAACTGCAGCAGAATATGAGGTGCTGTTCCTCCAATTTGCGTTTGGCCCCTCTCTGGAAATGGAGGAGGCACAGGACAAAAAGTTCAGTGTGGGATTGGGAAGGGGAGTTAAATTGTTTGGAAAACGGGAGATCAGCCATATTACTCTGGTGTCCACCATGGCTCCCAAAGCAAACTATTTATTCTGAGCTCCATCACAGAAAGCAATTACATGTCAGAGATGGGTGAAGATGCAAGGATGTAGCATCTACGAATCCTTTGACCTCTGCTTAAAAATTTGTGAAGACGCATTGGGCATGGTATTGAGAACCTGACGTCCATGCCAGAGGAGCACAGAGAAGCTCTTGTTTGAGTGGCAGAAGAACAGGTCATATTCCATCCCCTGCTTCTCTTAACTGCTCTATGTTGCGATTGTATGATTGCATTTTTATCACATTACCCATCAACTTGCATTAACCATCCACCCACTCCATCATGCACTTCCTGCCCCCGACTGTAGATGAGTTGGTTCCATATTGGTCCCTAACTAATGGCAAAATCCACAAAAGTCACCCTTGATCCCGTGGGACTGTTTAATAAGAAGCGTTGGATAAACAGGTTATTTTCCTTCCAGACAGTATAAAAAGCTGAAGCAACTATGCAGATATTTTTAAAGATTGATTGAGAATTGATGTGATAAAATGTAATCGTACAACATCAAAATAGAGTAGTTAAGAGAGAAGTAGGGGATGGAATATGATGAGCAGAGGTATTAATGTCCTAAAACAATCCAAAATGTCCCTTTTTGAATGCTGATAGTTCTTGTCTTCTACTGGAACTGAGATGCTGCATCTCTCGAGGGCCTCAAACAAAAGCAATTCAGTCTAACTTGCTCCACACATAATTGCATTTTTCCATAAATCTTTGAATAATAAATCGAATCATGATCTTAGCGGATAATTTTGTTCTCGGAAACTATCGGTGATTATGGTTGTAAAGCTGGGATCCCTGCAGAGCCCAGCTCAATCAGTTCATGACAGAAATTGATCCTTGGACCTTTTTTAGCTATGTTTGTTTTCACTAAACTACTGGAGGATCATTAAACTTTGACTCTTTGAAACAACTTTATTTAATATTATAAAGTGCAAAACCAGTGCCAAAGATTTAAGCACCCCAGTGTTCATTTCAACACCACTGGCATTTGAGCTAAAAACTTGTAAAACAGACATGCCAGGGATTCTTTAATTTCCCTGGTTGCGTAAACAATCATGGTTAAAATTGCAAAGGGAATTATCTAATCAACTACTTTGTTTTAATTATGAGCCTTTTTAGTACTTGAGCATTGTGCATGCAACTTGCTTATATATTCAGATCCTTTGTGCAATTTAAATTATTTTGATTTACTGTGCAGCTTAGTTTAAATTGTACAGCTACTAAATTTGGATAAGCAGTTGCTCATTCTCTATGGTATTTTAAGCATACAATTAATAAAAGGTTTTTGTGTTTGTGTGGGTGTGTGTCTATTAATCCAATGGAGATGCAAGATATTTGTTTGTATTTAACTGCAATTTCTCTGAAAACAGTGCACTTTAAAACCTTGTTTCTCTTCAGAACAATTCTCAAAACAAGTGCCCTACAAGGGTGCATTCTCAGCCTCATACTTTACTCACCATATACTCACGACTGCACAGCCACTGTAGTAGGCAGGATCTCAAACAATGATGAGACTGAGTACAGGAAGGAGATTGAGTGCTTAGTAACATGGTGCCTCTCTCTCTCGCTCTCTCAGTATTTCAGTATTTACTTTAATGTCATTTTCGCTGAGTACTTACATACACAGAAGAAACAAAAAATTGTTTCTCAATCAGTTTCTGTCAGTGCAGTTAATAAAAGCAGAATAAATACATACAACTTTAAAATTAACATATCTAAAATAGACCTAAAATTGAACTAAAAACAGACATTCAGACCGAACAGTGGCTTTGGTTTGACAGGTGTCTAGCTGTCAAAGTATGGGCGAGGTTAGATGTGTTGGTATATGATGTATGGGGATGGGACACAGTCCGTTAACCAGTTTTATTGCTCGTGGGAAGAAGCTGTGTAGCATCCTGCTTGTTCTGCAGCTGGTGCTCCAGTACCTCTTCCCAGATGCCAGAATGGAGAAGATGTGGTGTGTTGTGGGGTCCTTAATAATGGAGATGGCTCTGCGGATGCTACGCTTCTGATAGATCTCCAACAGGAAAGGGAGTGGAGCACCAATGATCCTACTGGCTGTCTTCACTATCCTGTTAAGTTGATTTTGTTCATTAGCCTTGCAGTTCCCAAACCAGGAAGTGTT
Source organism: Leucoraja erinaceus (assembly GCF_028641065.1). NCBI lineage: Eukaryota > Metazoa > Chordata > Chondrichthyes > Rajiformes > Rajidae > Leucoraja > Leucoraja erinaceus. Next base: position 41,527,587 of record NC_073389.1, read on the forward strand.
GTCGTAGGTCAGTATACTCTCAATGGTGCCCCTGTAGAAGGTCGTTAGGTGAACAGTAGGGAGACCTGCTTTTCTTAGTCTCCGGAGGGGATGGAGCCGCTGCTGTGCTCTTTTGATGACTGCTGTGGTGTTGGTCGTTGAGGTCAGGTCGTCCGCCAGGTGAAGTCCCAAGAACTTCACACTGCTGACCCTCTCCACAGCAGCACCATCAATATGCAGCATGTGTTATGTTATTTTCCAGCCCTCCTGAAATCGATCACCATCTCCTTTGTCTTTTCCACGTTGAGGGTGAGATTGTTATATCTGCACCACTCTGTAAGCAGCTCCACCTCCATCCTGTATGCTGACTCATTGTTGTCACTGATGAGACCCACCACTGTTGTGTCATCAGCGAACTTATTGCTGAGTCTGGCAGTACAGTCATGAGTATAGTCACTCACTCTCTCGCTCTCTCTCTTGCTCTCTCCCCAAGATGCAGGAACTGGTCGTCGACTTCAGGAAATGGGTGATGCACTCCCCCAAGTTAGTATCAATGGTGCTGAAGAGAAGATTGTCAACATCATGTTCCAAGGTGTATATATTGCCAACAATTTGTCCTGGTCCAACCACATTAACGCTATGGCCAAAAAAGCACACCAATGTCTCAACCAGAATAATGTAGCTGGGACATTGTTGGCCGGTGTGGGCAAGTTGGGCTGAAGGGCAAACTGTTTCCACACTGCATCACTCTTTGACAATTACACCAAAATTCCCTTAGTCTTATAGAGTATCTCCAAGACTCGCCAATAGCTACACTATAGAAAGAATTAACTTCGCTGGAATCTTCTCTTCCCAGACCGCAAGAAAGTGCTGAGTTATGGATGCAGATCAGTCCATCTATCAAACCAGCCTCTTTCATTTCTCTCCACCCCCCCCTCCCCCTGTCGACTCCATCTACATTCCTTGTTGCCTTAGGAAAACAGTCAACATAATCGAAGACCTCTTGCGCCTCAGTCATTCCTTCTGCTCTCCACTCTTGTCGGGCAGAAGATAAAAAGTTTAATAGCAAGTACCATCAGATTCAGGAACAGTCACTTCCCCACTGTCATCAGACCACTAAGCAGACCTCTCATAAGCTGTGGTTGTAATCCTGATCTCCCGATGATGGCCTGTGTACTTTTATGGCCTGCGCACTTCTCATTGTGGCCTGCGCACTTTTATCTGTACTTTCTCTGGAATGCTGTAACTATTCTCCAAGCTCTGGTTATTGTTCTCTTTGCCATTACCTGTTGTGTTTGGCTTGATTGTACTCGTATATGGCATGACGCAACTGGATAGTATGCAAACAAAGTTTTTCACTGTATCCCAGTACACACAAGAAGAAAACAATACCAACTGGATAAATGGGATAATAATTGTTGTGGTGTCCTGCCCATTAACAACCTATGAAATTGAACGAAATGTTAGGAATTATATCTTTTTTATCACAAGGATTGGAAAAAAATGCACATTTGCAGCAGCTTTCTGTCATTCAGCCAACTGTGGAGCAATGATAAACTTGCATGGCAATTCTATCTGCCTTTCCAATGTACTGCAACAGACAATAACAGGACAGGTGGATGTAGGGCTATTGGACTCGCACATCATTTGTCTCACTTTCATTGTGTAAATTTGTATGAAAAAATACATGGAAAAAATGCATTTGGTTTGCTTTTCCATAAAAACATCTGCTGACGTCATGTTTAATAGAGTAAAATTGTTAGATTTATGAGGATCATCAGTTTTACTATTGTCCCAGTGGTTGTATGTGTTTAAATGCTGTTATTGCATTTTCATCATTGATTGCTATGTGTGGAATTAGATTGCTAACAAGAAAGATCGAGTTAATTTTATTTTATTTTGTGCTCCTATCCATTATGTGTCTTTTACAGTAGATGAATATTTGAAATCAGAATCTCCAGTGTTCTTTGAATACAGAGTGAAATACTTGATGAAGTACAAGCATATCAGCGAAGCAATGACACTGACCAAATACTGTGTGAATCACCCGCAAACTGGCAAAAATAAGTACTTTCTCCACTTATTCTTAACATGGTTATGCCGCACATCGCCAGAAGAAGTCATGTTGCAAGAGGTACGGTTTTGTATTGTTTTTGTCAACATTAATGGGTGATATTTATATATATTTCATATACCTAGCTGTACATACCAGAAAAAATACCATTGAAACAATTGTTTTAATTGGATGTTTGTAAGATTTTGCAAAGTGTTATAGATGAACATTTGGTTTCTTTGTTTTCCCTCAAAGATTGCTAGAATTAACTGCCAAGAAGCCCTGGATGTTATTTGCAGATTCGATTCAGAAGGGCAGGTGGAATTGGCTTGGATTTTGTGTGTGGCATTCCTTACTCGGCAGCTAAAAAATGGAGACATGTATTGTACTAGGTAAATATTCTGGTTTTTTTTTTTAAATAACTATACCAGATCCTTTTCAAGTTTTCTTTAAAAAAACATTTGTGAACTACATCTTACATTTTACCTTAATTTGATTAATTATTTTGGCTAATGGGGAAATTTGCTTTAATAATGAAAATTTGTGCAGATTCAAGTCGGAGACAAAGGACAGAAACAGGACCTTCAGCACAGCTCATCCATGCCAACCAAAATATCTCCCGTAGCTAGTCCCATTTGGCACATGTCCCTTATATCTTTCTTATCCATGTCCCTTATGCCTGTCCAGCTGAGTTACTCCAGCATTTTGTCTGCCTTCGATTTTTAATCAGCATCTGCAGTTCTTTCCTACTCATCTTTCCCTACTTACCCTAGTTCACCTCTACTTGATTGACATTGTTTGGTCTTTAATATTATCAACCTTCACGTTGTGCAAGGTTTAGTTTTGAACAAGTTGTAAGATATCTATCAGTAATTTTCAATTACTGTGTTTCAATTTATTGTTCTTAATAATGTGCTCATAAATTGTGTGAACCTTGTGACTGTGATAATTAATTGTATTGTGTAATATAAGTCCAGATTTTGGTCCATTTCTGCCTGGACCATTTCATAAGATGAGTGCCAGTCAGTTTCAGGACTACTGCACATGTGGAAGTCCCAAACTCACTGGCAAAGCTCGAGGACTTGCTGAGATTCCCCAGCATTTACATTTATGTTTACCCTGGAAAATCTGCTCTTGAATATTCTGCTGGGTTGTTCTTGGTGCAGGATCTGTGAACCCATTCTTTAAATAAGGAATGAATTTCTGTCTGACACCAATGTAAGCTCCCTTTTTAAAATAATTTTAATCTTTACGGTGACTAGTTTTATTTCAAAATGTTTAGGCTTTCGGATTGTTTCATTGTTAATAATGTTGCATGTCTTTGAATGTCATGGATATTTAGAGGCATTAAAAAACGTTTGATTGTAATGTCATTCAAGCCCCCATTGTTACTGAGTACTTTGTTCCCCAGCTGCATCAGTCCAAGGCCGGCCTTCTGAATTTAGACTATGGAGACTGGGAATGCAGATGTTGAAGTGGGAAGTGGCCTTAAGTCTAGTCTCCATTGGATTCTCTATATCATCTCTCTCTCTCTCTCTCAAATATAGTTTTTAATATAGTTGCTCTGTTTAGAATTAATTTACAAAAGCTCATGCAATGAAGCAGAATCTGGTCACTCTGCCAAATACTTTTATTATTGTTCAGAAAGGGAGCGAGCTTTGTATTTCCCTAGTGCACTGGTTTGCAGGATGCCATTGGCATTGTCTTTTACATCTGCATGGAGTAAGTTGGATTAAATGGAAGGCTGATCAGATTTTTAAAGTTTTCTTCCTTTAAATTAAATGTCTTGCTCAAATCTTAGTTGAACATGCCAAGCCAGACAATCAAATGACGACTTAGTTAACATAAGCATCTAATTATCCTATAGCAATTCCTGCCATAGCTTTGATTGCAATGTAATACTATCCACTTCATTTTACATAGGGAGTTGATATTAGTATGGAGTAAGCTGCAGCTGAAACTTGATGCATCCAAGCAACACTTTTTAGAGAAGTGTCATCACCTTTTATTAACATCCAGAAATGTGAACCATATCTTCCTCTTTATCAGGGTTATTCAGAACGAGGTGAGTTGCCAGTTGCAATGTAAATAATTTAAATTGCATTACTTCGGATAGCTTTTCTCAAACTTGTAGTGCACTGTTTCCAGTGAACAGGAGATGGTGTATGTAATAAATATTACGGACTAAACAAATCGCATGACAGTTTATTTCCTGTAGACTGGATTTTACAAGAATTAATGTTATGCTAAATTATATGGAGCCTTATTTTGACTAGATCCTGAATATATTGTTTGTTTTTGGGTAGCACGGGAATAATATATTGGCTGTAATGGAAAGCAGCAGAAATGTACTGTTATGATTTAGTTTGAATTGAGATATTGCACAAATAACAAATACATTTCCCGGTGTTTCTAAAAATAAGGTGTTTGGATTTGAGTTTAAGCTATTGGGGGAAAACATTATTTTGCAGATTTTAAAATTTTGTGGGCAATAGACAGGAGGTGCAGGAGTAAGCCATTCGGCCCTTCAAGCCAGCACTGCCATTCAATCTGAAGTTATTTTTTTCAGCTGGAAGTATTAAGAGGGGCAAAGGTGAAATGTGGAATTACTTCACAGATCAGACATTATCTCATTGAATGACAGATGAGGCTTGAGGGTAAATAGCCTGTCCTTACTCGTATGACCCTGTACATTTTAGAGATTTGGGGGCTTTTAGTTTGTAAGCAATTTTCCATGGAGGCAGGAGGATTGCATTCACTGTGCGAAAGTGATAACATTCTACCATTCACAATTATAACTTCTTTTACTGTAGTTACTATTTATACCTTGGATTAAAAAAAACCTCTTAGACCTTTTGTTTGAGCAAGTTTTGATTGTTAATGCATGAGGTTTGTTTTTGAGGTATAAGTTCAGAGGAAAATCCTGTCCTTGTTTGTGGAATTTTTGGCATTAATTTATTTTGCCATAATTTATTTCATTAATGAAATTCAGATGTAACAATCATGCCACTCTTCTGCCATGCCATCTCTTCAAAAACGTATGTTATTTTCAATAAACCGTTTAGCATTGTTCTTCATTCCACTTGTTTCGTATGACGATACAAATCGGTATGTTGGAAGTTTAGGGAGAAATGTATTTTGACTACTTAATTTTAATGATTAAATTTGATTTGTTTTTGCTGGTTTGTAATGTGAAACCCCCTAAACTTTAAATATGTAATGTTGAAATATTGTAGGTTGGAACTGAAGGCTTGCAATTCTGCGTGGAACTCTGTGCGCGTGCTCTAAGGATGGATTACAAAGATGAACCAAATACAAAAACTTTAGTGTGCAAAACGCTGTCATACCTGCTGCCAAATGATTTGGATTTCTGTAGAGCATGCACTATTACAGTTTTTTTCTCAGAATGTACCTTAGAAACTTTTCACGCTGTTGAAAATCTCTACAGTCAGACAGATCAGCCATACACTGAAGACACCAGTGCAGTTCCCAGTTTCCTTCGTTGTGAGCTGCTGCTTGTTTTAAAGAACACCTGGCCTTTTGATCCAGAATTTTGGGACTGGCGAATTTTGAAAAAAAACTGTCTTGCTCTAATGCGTGGCAAAGTGGCCTTAATCACAACTCGTGGAAAAGATGCATTTGTGAAGTTTGGAGACAACACATTGGCTAAGAGTAAAACGAATATCAAGACCACGAAGGAACCGAACATGTTGCAACTCCGCACAGGCACATCCCGGGCAGATAGCCACAGTGCAGTGATGCATCATTGTGTGTTGTGTAAAAAGGAGTTCCTTGGTGGACATATTATGCGACATGCACATGTTCATCAGCAAAAAGGTGCCTTCTCTTGTCTGATTTGTGCAAGGAAGTTCAGATTGAAGGGACAAATGCTGAAGCATTTAAAGACTCACCTGAGGAAGATTCAAAAACATGAACTTGCTGCACAGAAAAATACTGAATCTTCCACTGTAGCCAGGGACGTACAGGAAACCTGTCCCCTCACAAATGGGATCCTTGATGCAAAAGTATCGACTGCTTCAGAATCCGAAACTGCAGGCGAACAGAGTTACTATAAAACGTTTACAGAAAATGAAGATTTTAAAGTTGATCTTCCAAATGAGCCATGCAGTTCAGCTGGTCTGGATGGAGCACTGAATGAACATTTCAAAACTCAGGAAGATCCCAAAAATGATGTAGTTCCTGCTACAGCCGCTGATAATGTTATAGGCGCTCAGCTGGTAAAAGAAGAATTTGGGGTTGTTGTTCCAACCAAAAAGAAAAGAAAGAGCTGTTTTCTTGATAAACAAAATTCAATAGGTCACAGAAATAATGGAGCTCTATGCAAACAAGAACAGACAGACGATGACGCTGCGTCAAAAGAACGAGCAGAAACTGACGCAAGAAGTGATGGTTTATTTAATTGTCCAGCTGATGGCTGTTCAAAGGTATTTACTAAGATCCATTTTCTGATTAAGCATGCACGGAAATTTCATTCCTCTGAGGAAAATGTACAAGATTACCTGATGGAGTGGTATAAAGGGAAGTGCCGTTATTGCCAAAGAAAATTTATTCACTCACAGCATTTAATTGACCACCTAAAAAGGCATGTCTACCCTAAATTATTCTTCTGTTTACATTGTGGCTGTAGTCAGAGGTTTAAGCGTGCTTCGGAACTTCTAAGCCACACTGAGAGTCATGAAGCTTTTCAAGCACAGTGCAGCTTTGGCGACTGTGACCAGTTGTTTGACAGAGTTGAGATGCTTTATGAACATGAGGCACAACATTACTCAAGTACAAACCCTATCCACTCCAGAGATTGTAACAAAAGAAAAAGTCAAACAAGCAAAGTGCTAAACCATCAAGCAAGGATGAATGAAGAGAAAAGACTAGAAAATGTACAGAATGCTGTGGACTTTCCAGTCCCATCGTGGAAATCACGAAAAGAGTTATCAGAACCAAAGACCTACCTTCACAGTATGGTTGGCAAGCAAAGTGGAAATCAAAATGGATTGGGCACTCTTAATGATACTTCACATGCTTCCATCGAATCAGATGAAAATAATTTGACTATTGAATCGGGAAATATAAATTGTGTTAATAATGAACAAATTGTAAATGGGCATAATAAACTGAAAGGGCCTTTGATTCATTCGAATGCAGACACATTTTCCTCGGGTGATATATCAAATGATGGCATTGGTGATGCAGATAAGACCAGTCTTTCAACTGATGATTCAAGATCAGAGTCTGCGCCAGCTGTGCTGAATGATAGTGTTTCAAACGAAGCTTTAAAGAAAGAAGATGCAGCAGTGTCACAGGATAGTGACAGCCTGTCACAGCAAAGTAAGACTCTTTCAGGTTTGCAGTCGTCCTCTAATCAAGAACAGAATAGCAGCAGCAGCAAGAGTAATAGCACTGGCAAGGGAGAACCTGAAAGCTGTGGCAAGCAGCGAAATTACTATCGGCCTCAACCACCAAGCTACCTAGCTGAAAGATATATCACTATGCCAAAACGAAGGAAGTTAGCCACCGATACAAACCAGTCTCCCGCTTCACAAGAGAATTCAGTTAATGTAAAAAATGATCGACACATATGTCGGAAATGCTTCGGGATTTTCAACAACATCGAAGCATTGGAAGAACACAACTCTCAGAAAAATTGTAGACCGCTCTTTGTTACGGAGTCGGATAGCGATGAGGGTAAGTACCTGCTTAAAATTAAATTATCCATGGTACAAATGAGTAATTCAGATAGTGCATTTCATTGTATTCAGAAATGGGCAACAAAACCTCTGTTAGTTGTTCTAGAAAAGCACTTGAGGAAATAAAATGAACTTTGCAAGTGGGTTGAAAAGTTTGCTTAATACAGATTTGTACATGTAACTAGTCAAAGAATGTTCCAATGCACATGGTAGAACAATAAATCCAAAGCACACAGGAAACCATTTATGCAGTAATTGTGCAGTTTCCATAAATCTTGCACAGAATCTTGTGCTGATATGAATTGCACGGTTCATTTATCTAGAATGAAACACATGAGAGCAAAAATACAATGGCCCATTAGCTCTTGGTGCTGGTGTGTGTGTTTTATTTGCTGCTGCCATGGACTTTTTCACCTCTTCTACACCCCTCTTCCAATTTTTGGTGCATGTGCATTAACTAGCATTAACTATTAAGCATAATAGAGGTGCCATTTGAGTTACTTGGAACCATTAACAGATGTATTTATGTGAATTAGTTTGCTAGTAGATTAACAGTAAATATTTAAAGATGTTTGTCATTTTTTAAACTGAAACATGTTTGATACAGTACTAACAATGATTTAAGAAGGGTTTCTGATTTAAATGTGGCCAACATAGTCCCAATAAAAGTGGTAAATCTGTGGATGGTAAGTTGTGATTCATTAAAGGATAACCAAAAATTGAAGTAGAAATTGATAGAACATGCGAGTCATTTCTACAAGAAATGGAATAAACAGATTGTAAAATCTGCAATAATGGAAAAAGAGATTTAAAAAAAAAGATATTTAAGACCATCAAACCCAAAGTCATGAGAAAGCCTAACGGGGAATAAAAAAACAAGGATTTTATATGTGTCTTAAATATTTAAGACACAAGCAAAAGAGAGCCAGTGGAGAACTAAAGATCTGATAATGAAGATAAAGCAATCAAAATTATTAAAAGAAAATACCGGAGAAATTAAAGCAGCCAAAAGGTGTGCTCTGTTACTTTGCTCTGTTAGCTTGCAAACCAGAATTATAGCTATGTTGGTTATAACCTTACAAGATACCCTTGTTCAGGCTTACTCTCAGCAAACTGGATGGTAAACAGCGTGACACTAGTATTCAAGACTTTTTAAAAGTATGGAATATCAAAATGTGTTTTGTAAGCAAAATACATGTGATGTTATATGTAGATAGTTTTATAAGAGCAATTTATAGGAAAGCACATAGCTGCTAACTAAACGACGGCAGCCTTTGAATAACGTTTTGTACCAATTAACAATTAAATTGCACAGGAATTTCCTGGCATTAACCTTGCTAGAAAGTTAGGAAATTTATGGGGATATTGAACAGTTACAACTGACCAAATAAGTACAGTTCTAATTCGTAGATTACTGTATATATGCACAGGGAATGAACATGAATAACTGGTCTTTTTCTGCCCTTTAGGTGACTAGGACCTTGCAAGAAAATGGCCATTTCGACATAGAAGATAACAGTCAAACAAGGGAATCACTTTACAGAGTTCATCTCCACTTAATCCAAGTTCCATGCAAGGACAGAAAGGGTCAAAGAAGACAAAATAGTAAACTATCTTTGAGACGAACACCAAAATTAAAAAGCGTTAGCACTTATTCAGGAAGTGCTCTTGCACTGAAGTGTCTTGAAGTATGGAGAAATATCTGACACCTTGTAGAAATGGACGTGAAGTGCAAACCTTTGTTTTGCCACCTCAGATTGGAAAATCTTATGTTTATTTTTGTGTTGAGCCAACAATTTAACAGCATAATCGAGAAGCACCTGAAGATTTGCATGGGCCAAATTTAGCTGGGGCTGTGGATCTTGCCATGTTAACTAAACTTTTAGTGCACATTTTGGCTCAAATATAAATGCTTGTATGTAATTTGGGCTGATATCAAGTTACCTAAGATAATGACTGAATCAACTCATCTCAATTATCTCAATCGTGGATGGTTGAGGAACGGGGAAGAAAGAGAAGGAAAGGTGACTAATATTTTATCAAGAGAAAAAATATAGAAAGGGAAAAAAAGTAAAAGTATTTTCTTTAGCCTTTTTTAAAAAGAATATTACTTCATATGGATGCGAATGGTTTAAAGTTTTCTCCTTCTGGGATAGTGAGATTCATTGGCACCACATTAATCATGGCATTAAAAGACTCTGCTCCTAACTATGAGCTCAAACATATTGCAGTAAGCTTTGGGGCTTTTAATACACAAATCCAACAAATTATTGATAATGGGAGGATGAAATGCCTTTTGTGGCGACAAACAGTGGAGCAATGTAGATTGACCAGCAGGTTCTGGACATTCGGTGTACAATGTATCCCTTCCGCATCTAATTCTGCTGGCCATTTTCAGATTCCGATTCGGATTCAGATTCAATTTAATTGTCATTGTCAGTGTACAGTACAGAGACAACAAAATGCATTGCAGACAACGAAATGCATTTTGTGAAATAAGCTACACTGCATCATGAATAATATCTATTCAGGTAGATTAGGCCCAACTTAGATACCTTTTGAGCACAATTGCAGCACCCCCAAGTTGATTAAATATAGCTGAAAACCTTAAAGATGCTTATAACAGCTGAAGATGATTGCTCAGAAGCAAAATTACATATGTGGCTAGTTGTATTCCAGAATAACAATGCTGAAGATATAAGAGATGAACACAAGGTTCAAATTTGACTAGTTTAACACAAATTTATTTTTCCTGATGCAATATCTTCTGTTGTACTGCAGTGAAGACATAAAATGAATGTATGTATTACTGTTGTTAAGCCTATCCCATCAGTTATAAAACACTGGACATTGACTCCTTGCTTGTCTACATTAGATTTTAAAGTTAGTTTAATAAGTTGGTAAGTACGATATTCACATCAATATGACATGCAGAATGCATAGCTTCTGAAGAAATGTAGTATGAGAATTTTTATTTACCTCAAATGTGTTAAACATTATCCAAATCCACTAAAATATCCCTTGAGCTTGTCAATTCTGTATGTTTTGTTCATCTTCACAAACTTCCAAAGTGGAATTAGTTATTTGCAAATCAAATAGATTAAGGGATTGAATTATAAACATTCTCATGATTATATTAGACAATAGACAATAGGCATAGGTCTATTCGGCCCTTCGAGCCAGCACCGCCATTCAATGTGATCATGGCTGATCATCCCTAATCAGTGCCCCGTTCCTGCCTTCTCCCCATATCCCCTGAATCTGCTATCTTTAAGAGCCCTATCTAGCTTTCTCCTGAAAGTATCCAGAGAACTGACCCTCAGATTTTATTCCTAAATCTGAAAATGGAAAAGATAACAACAATCACCTATTGAAATTTAAAACTTATTTTGATGATTGGAATGAGCAGTGACAATATATCATGTAACAACTGTGAAAATGACCTAGGACTGAAAGATTGACTGCTGCAATCCTAAGGGTGTTTGTATTCAGTGCATTACGATTTAAACAAAAACAGAAGCAATAAAGTCACATTCAAGGTACTATTGAAAAAATAGGTCAATTTATAGAAAACTGACTTTTTGGGCAAACATGCCTTCAGCTCAGATGCCTTATTTTGAGTGCAGGGATCATGGCTGGCAAAGATAATCTTATGGGAAATATTTTTTGTTTGCATTATTTCCATGATAGTTGGGAGTCTGCAAATCCAACAGTATTTGAAGGTATATTACCTCCGACTGATGGATCCAAGTCATTCTTCGGTGCTGGCTTTTTCACTAATATGTATTTGGGATATAAATAAGCTACATTTCATGTGTAAAGGCAAATACACTAAACCCTCATGTTGAAGAAGTCATCCTTTTTAGAATATTGCTTAGCTATTTGCTCCATCAAAAATTTAACATTGAAGACTTAAAATATTGCAGATGCAACACAAAAAGATGAAATGTTAGTACTCTGCTTTGACTCGGCGAAGATCAACATCAGGACCAAGAACAGCCTCTGTTGATTACAACCCATTACTGAAGCTGGTGCTATACCCTGAATGGCAATAGAGAAAATTATCACTTATGCATATTTAGAACTGGAAAAAAACATACTTCTCACCGTATATTTTGCAAGCAGTATGCACATAGTATTTGGAAAGATGACTACCACAATGATGGCCTCATTATGCACTTTTTACAAAAGGCATTATTCAATGCAAAAATATACAATATAGTGCAATGTTATTTTCCATTAGCTTCTTGGGATGAAAAATGGCAGCCAACATTTATTGTTTGTTTTGGCATTCATCTTGAACAGCTGATAAACTGCATGCAGTCCAATTAGATTTTGAAGACTGATTTGTTCTTTGTATTACAGTATAATGTTGCATCATATATCACATTGATCAATATTCTCCAGTCTACATTTTTGGATCAACACTAAAATAATTGTAAATGAAAATCTGCTTCAAGCAAAGAATCTTTATCTTTACCTATGTAAAGGAAATGGAATCATGTTAGTGATAATCCTAGAGAATTAATTTCTGCTCATTGCTAGGCAATAATGAAAATGTGGTAATAATGAAAATGTGGTGAGAAATATCATGCAGATATAAATGAACCTGACAAAAAGTTCCGCCGTTTCGGGGTTGTAGCAATTTATGTTAATGCCATTTGCCGTTAAATTCTAACTCCTAAATGTGCAGGCATTGAAACAAAATCAGCTAAATGGTTGCAGTTGAAATTTTATATTCAGATCTTTTCTTATAGAATTGAGTACACTTAATTGTCTATTTTTAACACGTGCACTAAACTATGCTGGAAATGTTTTTCTATTGATAGTTTCCAGTGAATAAGGAAATTGATTATGTCTTGGAGGAGGTGGTTGTAAAATATGTAGAGAAGTAAAATGTAAATTCCTGATGAACATTACGTCAGCAGCATATGATTTATCCATTCAGTTACTGTTGTGCCTGTAATAAAATAATATACAACTACTGTTTTAAGTAGGGAATTGTACATTTGAAAATATTTTTTACAGTTTCTATGACTTGGTTTATTATTTTTCAATTTAAACATTCTTGTAAGTAGATTAAATTATGAACAGGTAGTCTTTTAAAAAAAATGTAGATGGATTACAAGGAGATGGAAATTGCTAGCAAGAAAATAATTGCTGATCACAATAAATTGCTCTACTGTCCATTCTGGAAGTTTTGTTCTTCATTGGTACTTTGGAGTACAGTTGTCATGCTCCGATCATTTTCCATCACAGCATTATTTTCCCTCTTATGATTTAAGAGTAAGCCTATAAAGAATTATTTATTTCTTTATCAGAAAAAGGCACTGACAACTTAGGGAGGAAAGCCTTATATAGTATCAATGTTTTCTTATATTTGTAAATTGATATTTGAAAAGGTTTCCACACAAGATTAAATACACTTTTGAAATTATAACTTTTGCACTTTTCTCTTAATTATTTGTATTGGGGGTATTTAAAATTTAATTATTTCTGGATTAGCAAATTCTATATGTTGTGCTTCCTTGTTGAACATTTGTACATTATTCTACTTTTGTGCTTGTTAATACAAAGCTCGAGCTGAGCCATACTTGAACTGCAGTCATTCGGGTGTATACGGCCTCAAATTTAATTGTGATACAGTTCTGAAAACATGATTTGAAAAAAAAAATAAGGGTTTCTTTTGTATTTTGCCTGAATTTATTGATTAAAAGTCACTGTTGTCTCTATTTGTAGTTTTTTTTTTTTTTCCCCAAGCTTTCACTGCAAAATCAATGGAAATCAACATATGGTGAGTGACGTATTCTGCTTTGAATTGATGATTATGGGTGGCTTGATATTAACGTGTTCTCCCTACTCTCCCCACAGTGAGTCTTGTAACCGAAAGAGAATAGTGGTTTGATGGTTGTCAAAGCCTCTTCTATCTATAAGTAACGTGCAGACATGGATAGGATAGGTTTTGAGGGATATGGGCCAAACACAGGCAGGTGGCATTAGTGTAAGATGGGGGGTATGTTGGTCGGTGTGGGCAAGATGGGCCAAAGGGCCTGTTTCCATGCTATACGACTATGACACAAACATGGGCATCTAAACTATTTAATTCTTCCCATCTGGCTGTAAACAGGATAATTAATTACTTGGAATAATGGACAGTTATTTAGATAACTAATTTTAATCACTATCTCATTCAGTTATTTTGTTCTTGGGGTTTAATTTGAATTTTGTACTATGAGCTTGCGCCATCCTGCTGTTTTGCAATTGTATTGGTGTATTTACCATTCCTGTATGCATACCGTTTACTGTGACCTTCATGTGCACAAATAATTTAATTGCACTCGTGTTCATGACAAACTAATCTAATCTAGAAGATGAGTTAAATGCAACGTGCAAGACTGCATTTTGTATACCCATACAAATGAATGTGATAGTGAATGAGGGAAATTCCAATCAGGTCACTTACAGACAGAAGCGTTTGCATGTTCAGTAGTATTGATTTCTAGGTGGCATTTAAATTGCTCCCACCAATGTAAGTGTCAACTATGCAGCAAACACTGTTTTCAGAGACACCATTAGAAATTGCAATGTCAGTCAATTATTTTTTCCTTTTGGTAACTACTTCTGTTTAACACCAAACAGAATTTAGTAGCTTGGCTGGTTCAGATAGGTTGGGGAGAAACTATGCTGTAATAGGGTTAATTGAATAGAAAGTCTTGAGTCGTGCAATGGAAACGGGCCCTTTCCTTCAACTCATTTAAGCTGACCAAGATGCTCAATCTAATCTAGTTGCATATGCCCTATAACCCCTCTAAACTTTTCTTTTGTGTACACATTACTTGCAGGGAACAGATTGATATGGATCATGCGTAGGCAGACAAAATTAGTTGATCTTGGCATGTCAGGGACAAACATTGTGAGCCATAGAGCTTGTTCATATGCTCTACTGTTTCATGTTAACTTTAGCCTGAGATATTTAATGAGTTTTTTTTACAAAAGCAGGAATGTCTTAAACCCTTAGTTGATGCAAACCACAGCATCTATCCTTCTTTCCAACTACGTGAGAGAGAATGACGTCTTACTAAATTTCCTCACTTCTGTAACTCTTCATTTTTCATCCAGATCCATGATGGTGTTCACACTTGTGCTGCATCAGTCCCCACTCTCACTGCTTTGGCACCAATTCTCTCATCTACAACTTGCAATCAAAATATCTTTCTGCTAAGCCCCCTTCTTAATTCTCTTTGAGACTAGTGCATTGGAACAATTATCATTGGCAAAGATACCAAACTTTCATTCATTTGTTCTAGATCACCACCTATATCTCTTGTTTCACTTTCCCCTGACAGTCTGAAGACGGGTCTAGACCTGAAATGGCACCTATTCCTTTTTCTCCAGAGATGCTGCCTGACCCGCTAAGTTACTCCAGCTTTTTGTGTCTATCTTCGGTTTATACTAGCATCTGTAGTTCCTCCCTGCACAATACAAAATATCTAATTGAAGAAAGCAGACATGGTCAAGAAGGAGTTCTTTCATCTTAAATAAGGCACTTTTAATTTACCAGAGGGAAAAAAAACAATATTTCAGATTTCTCTTTATTGACAATCAATTTAAGGTGTAGAAAAACTATTTGGAATACATCTCTTACAATCACAACAGAAATTCAGAAATAAAATCAATTTCAGGATAATTTAAAGAATGTAAATACTCATTAACCTATAATTTCTCCCATGCTTTCATTTAAGATCTTGACTAATACTTCAAAGAGGGAAAAATGAAACTAATTACAAGTACCTTATTCTATTTCCTGATATAATTGTGATTTTGTAAACAGTCCTTAAATAAGAAACGCAATGGCATTATTCAAAATTCTGGTGATTTCGTGAGAGTCTAGAGACAATGCTATGGTATGTGTAAAGAAAAAGTGCAAGGTCAGAAATTTACTGTTTATTTCAAACAGATTAGATACGCATGAAACAGTGCAGATAGATTAGACTTTTCAGGCAGGAATTTAAGTTCCATGGCCACCTGTGTCATTAGAGGAGGAGCAGCGAGACACATCAGTCTTTAGCATTTGTTGACCAGTCATATGGAAGGTAAGTAAGTTTGATGTTTCCTTTGTCCATGAGTTCTTTCAATGCCGTCTTCTTTGGTGAATCTCGCAGGTGGTCGAACACCCATTTCAGCAACTAGATGGGAGAACAAGTTAATCTAAATAAGTATTTTACAGTGAATATTAAAAAAATATTCATCTATCTATATGTAACTAAAATTCTAATTTTGTGCTCCCCAGTTTGCAGGGTTTTTCAATTTGCGCACAAACGGTATGCGATAGCGCTACGATTTTTCACCATGTTACTCACACTTTCTGTGCTGCGAGTACAAAATGTTTTGATCCGATCGGTGGTATCTTGTAAAAGTTAGGCTTAAAAATCTTTTAAACCGCGCATGCACAGATTGGTCTCCTCTCCTGTCATTCACCTGGGACAGCGATGCCCCTTCTGGTGCACCATCGCCACACATATTGGCCGGCTCCTCTGTTACAATACAGCTGATGGAGCAGGGCGAGCAGAGTTTGTGCATCACCGTGGCTGGAGTGCGGAGCGGCCCAGAGCCTGGCGGACTGCGAGGCCCACTTCTGCAGCCTCGAGATCCTTGGGAAGTTAGGATTTAGGGTGCCAGAGAGGCATACCCCCATCTCCCCTCCCCCCGCGAGCACACCCCCTCAGTGGCAGGCCATGGCAGCACTCCCCACCGGCCCCTGCCTGAAGCCGTCCCCCTACTCCGGCTACAGGACGCTCTCCCCGACAGCCCCCGCCTGAAGCCGGTGGGGAGCGGCAGGTCACAGCAGACGCCACCCCCACCTCAAGCCGTCCCCCTCACCCCCGCCTCACGTACAAAGAGCAATGTGTGATCCTAATATCATGCTCTGTTGTATATTCAAGACTAGCTTGAGAATTACATGAATACAATGGAATGCTTTCATTTGCCACGACCAAGAAATGGGATGATGACAATCCGTAATTGCAATACAATAGAACTGCACAACAGCAATTAGTTGAGGAAAATGGGCCTCTGCTGAATGCTGACCAGATGTGCAACTGCTTGAAAAGGAAGTTTCCTTCAATGTTTTTCATTAATTCACCAGGAGGAACGGGAAAAACATTTATCACCAATTTGATCCTCTCCAAAGGTAGAGGTCAAGGTGATGTGGCTATTACTGTAGCATCCTCTGGGATAGCAGCTAAATTAATGCCTGGTGGAAAAACTGCACATTCTCGATTCAAGATATCCATCCAAGTGACTGAGGATACATTCTGCAACATTGAGAAGAACTCTAACATGGCACGTTTGATGAGGCAAGTGAAATTCATTGTTTGGGATGAATGCCCAATGATTAGGAGGGAGAGCTTTGAAGCAGTGGACAGAACTCTTCAAGATGTATGCACCAACACTAAGCCTTTTGGCGGCATTCTTACCATTTTTGTTTTGGCGATTTTCAACAACCCCTTCCTGTAGTGCAAAGGGGAAATGATGCTGATAAATTCCTACGTCAAGAAATCCTACATGTAGAGAATTTTTACAGTTCCAATTGCAGACGAATATGCGATTGAGAGAGGGTGAAGGCGACTATTCTCAATTTTTGTTGAAAGTTGGAGAAGACGAGATTTTAAAGAATTAAGATGAAATTGAAATTCCAGAAGACATGGTTATATCGGCAAAATCACTGGAAGATTGTATTGATTTCATCCATCTCGCATTTGACAATCCTGCAGAATTATTCTCCGACAATTGTATCTTGCTTCCACATAACGATTCATGGAGAATTGATGCTTCTCATCGTATCAGACGCTTCCCTGGAATCATTAAGTAGTACTTTTCTTTCAATGCTGTCACTGAGGGAACTGATGCTACTCACTTTCCGACAGGATTCACTCGACATCTCTGGATTACCACCACACAAATTGGAGTTGAGAAAAGTATCTCAGATCATGTTAATGAGAAACTTGGAACCCCCAAAGCTATGCAATGGAATGCGGATGATTGTGGAAGAGCTACACAATAATCTGATCATTGCAAGAATCAACATGGGAGCTTTCAAAGATAACATTGTTCTCATTCCTAGGATAATGCTCAATTTGACAGAAGGCAAAGACATTCCCCTTCAGCGGAGCCAATTTCCGATTCAGTCAAGTTTTGATATGACAATCCACAAGGACAAACCATGGGGAAAGTGTTGATATACCTCGAGAAACCGGTATTTCAGCATGGACAACTATATGTGGCTCTTAGCCAAGGAAAGGTGAAGGAACATGGCAAAGTTTTCCTGAAGGATGGAACATTGACCAAGAATGGTCATTAAACGATGAATTCTGAGGTAAATTCTCAGATTTTCTTCGTTAGTTTGACCACTCAATAATGTCTCTATATTAAAATTGTGTGTATTTTTTTCATCAACAGCAAAGAGACATCGAGACGCAGTGAGCAGCAGAACACAACAAGAAAGAACTTAAATCTCATCTTTAACGTTTAAACTGTTGTTACATTTTAAGCTTTAATAAATCCCTTTTCCACTTGCCATACCCGCCTGCGCAGTAATACCTGCGTGTTCTACATCATAATGGGAGGGAATGGCTGCGCCGCCAGAGAGCCGAGGGGAGGAGGTTGAGGGGGGGGGGGGGGGGGAATGGAGTGAAGGGCAAGGGGCGGAGTGGGGGGCTCAGGGGCATCACAACAGGAACCTGTCAGCCACACCTACGCAGTTGGGTGGTATGGGTGAGTGGTGGAATATTGCGTTGGACCAGGCCTGTGTGACAATGGGTCCCACTTAGTCTAGTTTTTAAAAAATAAATAAAGGTTGGGCATCTGCTGGCTGTCTGAGCTATAGCATCTCTGACGATCCCCAATCACTGCCCGAAGAGGTGGCAGAAGTATCTTCATCACGTTTTAGTTACCACTTTGACAGCTACAGGATTAAGGGTCAGGAACTGAGACGTGGGGTTTTGTTTTCCCGCTGCTCACATTAGGCAAACTGTCAAGCTATTTCCTTTTGCCTTGGCCCTACATGGAATACTAAATTTGCAAGATCATTGTATTGATTTAATTAAGGTTAATTTTGTTCAGTGTTCATAAGAACACAGGACATAGAATTAGTTTAGGAATACAGCACAGAAACAGGCCTGCCAAGTCCACGCTTATTATCACACTAGGGACAATTTATAGAAGCCTACAAATCTAGTTTTTGGAATGCGGGAAAAAGATCACAGGGGGAAACATACAAACTGTGTACTGACAGCACCTGTAGTCAAAGTCGAATTTGAGTCTCTGGCACTATGCTGCCCATGGCCCACTGCTCTTTTGATTCTGCTCTACCATTCAGAATTATGGCTGGCCTTATACCTCAGCACCATTTTGCTGCACTATCCCAATATCTCTTGACTGTAAAATCCAGAAATCGGTCTCTGTTCTCAAGGAACGAGGACTGAGCCTCTAGACTGGAGTAGAGATTCACTGCCCCTGCATGAAGAAATCAGTCTTAAGACCTACTGTGAAACTTGCATACCAGGTGAAACATCTTTTCTGCATCAAGTCTGTGGAAACTTGCAAGATTTATTTTAAGTGTAGCATAGCCTGGTCTTCAGCACCTTTGCTACTGGATCGGGAACTCAATAATTCATTTGGTCCCGAGTGTGTGATGGTTGTCCTACATTAAAAGAAACCAAGGTTCGCAAACAACGTCTCAATATGAAGTCAGGGATGTGGAGCAATAGGACTCTGGGTATAACGATGTTGGTGCCATTTATAATGCTGGAAAGATGACTTGCTCAGAAAACACCAGTGGGAAGGGTAAACCAGAAGATGTGGAGTCTTGATTGGCAAGGATGAGCTGCTCTGGTATCTCAGAAACATAAAAAATAGGTGCAGGAGTAGGCCATTCAGCCCTTCGAGCCTGCACCACTATTCAATATGATCATGGCTGATCATCCAACTCGGTATCAGTATCAAGGTCACAGGATATAAAACATTTGCAAAACAGCCATGATAAAAAAAAAAACATCTATCAGTATAAAATGCAACACAATTTGTTTAAGATAGTTTTGTAACAACTATTATGTTTTGCAATTGTATATAATTTCCCTTCTTGATAGTTCTGGGTGTTGATACGCTGAAAACCAAAATAAAAAATGAGAAGCCCTTGGCAAGTGCTTGGTTCTCCACAAAAGGGAAGTCAAAGCAGTCTGAAGAAGGGTCTTAACCCGAAACGTAGAAACAGAAAATAAGTGCAGGAATAAGCCATTCGGCCCTTCTAGCCTGCACCACCATCCAATATGATCATGGCTAATCATCCAACTCAGTATCCCGTACCTGCCTTCTCTCCATACCCCCTGATCCCTTTAGCCACAATGGCCACATCTATCTCCCTCTTAAATATAGCCAATGAACTGGCCTCAACTACCTTCTGTGGCAGAGAATTCCAGAGATTCACCACTGTGTGAAAAATGTTTTTCTCATATTGGTCCTAAAGGATTTCCCCTTTATCCTTAAACTGTGACCCCTTGTCCTGGACTTCCCCAACATCGGGTACAATCTTCCTGCATCTAGCCTGTCCAACCCCTTAAGAATTTTGTAAGTTTCTATAAGATCCCCCCTCAATCTTCTAAATTCTAGCGAGTACAAGCAGAGTCTATCCAGTCTTTCTTCATATGAAAGTCCTGACATCCCAGAAATCAGTCTGGTGAACCTTCTCTGTACTCCCTCTAAGGCAAGAATGTCTTTCCTCAGATTTGGAGACCAAAACTGTACACAATACTCCAGGTGTGGTCTCACCAATACCCTGTACAACTGCAGTAGAACCTCCCTGCTTCTATACTCAAATCCTTTTGCTATGAATGCTAACATACCATTCTCTTTCTTCACTGCCTGCTGCACCTGCATGCCTACTTCCAATGACTGGTGTACCATGACACCCAGGTCTCGTTGCATCTCCCCTTTTCCTAATCGGCCACCATTTAGACAAGTCTACTTCCCTGTTTTTGCCACCAAAGTAGATAACCTCACATTTATCCACATTACACTGCATCTGCCATGCATTTACCCACTCACCCAGCCTATCCAAGTCACCTTGCAGCATCCTCCTCACAGCTAACACTGCCCCCCCCCAGCTTCATGTCATCCGCAAACTTGGAATGTTGCATTCATTTCCCTCATCCAAATCAATATTGTAAATAGCTGGGGTCCCAGCACTGAGCCTTGCGGTACCCCATTAGTCACTCCCTGCCATTCTGAAAAGGACCCGTTTACTCCTACTCTTCGCTTCCTGTTTGCTTCCTCAGCAGCTATAACCCTTTGGGATAAAGCATTTAATTACTTTGCTTAAGAAGGAACTACAGATGCTAGAAAATCAAAGGTAGACAAAAATGCTGGAGAAACTCAGCGGGTACAGCAGCATCTATGGAGCGAAGGAAATAGGTAACGTTTCGGGCTGAAACCCTTCTTCAGACTGACGTGAGCGTTGGGGGGGGGGGGGGGGGGGGCAGAAAGGTTGGATTCGGAATGGGGTGAGATTGGAGGAGATGCAGGTGAACCTCTGTCACACCTGGAACGACTGCTTGGGTCCTTGAATGGAGTCAAGGGGGGAGGTAAAGCGACAAGTGTAGACAAGTCCCTCCTTGACTCCGTTCATGGACCCAAGCAGTCGTTCCAGGTGCGACAGAAGTTCACCTGCACCTCCTCCAACCTCTTCTAGAGCAACGGATGCAATAGATGTTAGCTGATCTACATCGGTGAGACCAAGCGTAGGCTTGGTGATCACTTCGCCAAACACCTCCGCTCTGTTCGCAATAATCAACCTGATCTCCCGGTGGCTCAGCACTTCAACCCCCCTCCCATTCCGAATCCGACCTTTCTGTCCTGGGCCTCCTCCACGGCCAGAGTGAGGACCACCGGAAATTGGAAGAGCAGCACCTCATATTTTGCTTGGGCAGTTTGTACCCCAGCGGTATGAACATTGACTTCTCTAATTTCAGGTAGTCCCAACTGCCTCCTCCCCTTCTCAGCTCTCCCTCAGCCCTCTGGCTCATCCTCTTCCTTTCTTCTTCCCGCCCCACCTTCACGTCAATCTGAAGAAGGGTTTTGGCACATTTCCTTCGGTCCATAGATGCTGCTGCACCCGCTGAGTTTCTCCAGCATTTTTGTCTACCTAATGACTTTGCTTACTCACTGTAACAGCATTGCGGAAATGGCCCCATTTCTGAAAGCTAAAGATGTGACCAAGGATGAGAAGGGGTGAAGAGTGTCAAAGTCATGCTTGAAAGGATGGTGGAGGGAGAAAACTGCATCATGTTATGGGCACACGTGGATATGAATGTGAAGTGCTAACCTATGGATCAAATCTGAGAAGTGGGCTTGGCTTTAAATAATTTGTTTTGGCTGGCATGGGCACAATGGGATGAAAGACTTTCTTTGCTGCTGTACCAGAATACATGTTGAAAGCACTTCAGATTAGATTGGAGCTACAGCACGGAAACAGACTCTTCAGCCCACCGGGTTTGCACCGACCAGTGTTCCCTGTACTCTAACACTATCTTATACACACGGGCCAATTTACATTTACACCAAGCCAATTAATGCGGGAAGAAACGAGCTTCCCGGGTGAAACCCAGGCCGGTTATGGGGAGAACGTACAAAGTCCACAGACAGCACCCATAATCGGGATCGAACCCGAGTCTCTGGCACTATAAGGCAGCAACAACTGCTGTGCCACCAAAAGTTCTTTAAAGGCTCTTTCATTATTAGCCCAGCGATGAAAACTGCAGATCATTTCCTTACCTTTTCATCTGTTCCACCAAAATCAACTCTGTACCATTTGAAAAGCTGACTCAGACGAACTTCCTTTTTGGCCACATCAATATTACAGCCGTCGTTGCCATCAAGGAAAGCTTCAGTTGCAATCTTTAATTGTTCATCAATCTCCTGCAGTCAAATAAAACATGTTTTTGATATACTAAAATCTATACTATTTCGCTATTCTACACATACAATTGCATCACTTAAATGCTTGTAAACGGCAACTTAACTGAAAGTACAAATGAGATACAGGGCTCCAGAAACCCTCTGATAATATGGCCAGTATGTCATATGCCAATAACCATCAGAAAGCCTCTCATGGTGGATAAAGCAACCAAATCTAGTTGTGGCTTCGATGCCTAGAAATATATACTCTCCACCGATGTTGATTTGACATCCTTGGCTGTTCTTGCCTCTGACCTGGAATCAAATGGCTAACTTTAATTAGAACACATGCAAACTTGGGTAAAATGATTTATTAATTCTTGGAGGAGGTTTACAATATACATCAATGATTTAGGTGAAGGGATTCAAAGTAACCTTAGCAAATTTGCAGATGACGAAGCTGGGTGGCAGTGTGAACTGTGAGGAGAATGCTATGAGAATGCAGGATGACTTGGGCAGGTTGGGCGAGTGGGCAGATGCAGTTTAATGTGGATAAAAGTGAGGTTATCCAATTTGGTGGCAAAAACAGGAAGGCGGATTACTATCTAAATGGTGTAAAGTTGGGAAAAGGGGAAGTACAATGGGATCTGGGGGTCCTTGTTCATCAGTCAATGAAAGTAAGCATGCAGGTACAGCAGGCAGTGAAGAAAGCGAATGGCATGTTGGCCTTCATAACACGAGGAGTTGAGTATAGGAGCAAAGAGGTCCTGCAGTTGTGTAGGGCCCTAGTGAGACCACACCTGGAGTATTGTCTGCCCTAATTTGAGGAAGGACATTCTTGCTATTGAGGGAGTGCAGCGTAGGTTTACAAGGTCAATTCCCAGGATGGCAGGACTGTCATATGCTGAGAGAATGGAGCGGCTGGGCTTGTCCACTCTGGAGTTTAGAAGGATGAGACATAAGATCATTAAGGGTTTGGACATGCTAGAGGCAGGAAACATGTTCCCGATGCTGGGGGAGTCCAGAACCAGGGGCCACAGTTTAAGAATAAGGGGTAAGCCATTTAGAATGGAGAATGAGGAAACACTATTTCACACAGAGAGTTGTGAGTCTGTGGAATTCACTGCCTCAGAGGGCAGTGGAGGCCGGTTCTCTGGATAGTTTCAAGAGAGAGCTAGATAGGGCTCTTAAAGATGGTGGACTCAGAGGATTTGGGGAGAGGGCAGGAACGGGGTACTGATTGGGGATGATCAGCCATGATCACATTGAATGGCGGTGCTGGCTTGAAGGGCCGAATGGCCTACTCCTGCATCTATTGCCTATTGTATTCTGCTTTGAGCTCATCACCGAGTTAACTCAAGTTGGAGACTTTCCTTTAGTGGGAAGGTTGTCCATTTCTTTCCACAGATGCTACCTGACTTGCTGTGTTCCTCCAGCACTTTGTTATTTAATTCAACTTGGAAACAAAAAAAATGGTGCCGTACTGTGGTGAGATTTTGCCAAACTCCTTCCTTCACAAGAACAGAGACGCACTACATTTTGCCTACGGCCACAATTGAACAACATGGGATACAAAATCACTGGCTCTCCACACTGCACTGGACCACTTGAACAAATGAAACACGTCAGGCTGTTGTTCAAAGGCTCCAGTTCAGAAGCATTATTCCCCTCCAAACCTGTTACCATGCTCAGGGAAATGGGTCTGTGTGTCCCTTTGCAACTGGTTTCTCGACTTCCTCATCAACAGACCACAATCGGTAAAAATTAACAACATTTCTTTGTTGATAACCATAAGCAAAGGGGCTCTTTACTCTGTCCGCTGCTTTACTCAGTCTATACCTATGACTGTGTAACCGGACAAAGTTCTAACTCTATCTTTAAATTCGCTGATGATGGAGTTGATTGTTGAGTTTAGAAGAGCAGGGTCGAGGATCCGTAAACCTGTCTTAATTGGTGGAGAAAGTCACCAACTTCAAGTTCCTGGGCGTGCACATCTCTGAAGATCTATCCTGGAGCCAGCACATCGATGAAATCATAATTCTGTTGTGCTCCTGCTCGTAAGAATTTCATTGTTCTGTTTTGGCAAATCTGACAACACTCTTAGAAACATAGAAATTAGGTGCAGGAGTAGGCCATTCGGCTCTTCGAGCCTGCACCGCCATTCAATATGATCATGGCTGATCATCCAACTCAGTATCCCGTACCTGCCTTCTCTCCATACCCCCTGATCCCCTTAGCCACAAGGGCCACATCTAACTCCCTCTTAAATATAGCCAATGAACTGGCCTCGACTACCCTCTGTGGCAGAGAGTTCCAGAGATTCCCCACTCTCTGTGTGAAAAAAGTTATTCTCATCTCGGTTTTAAAGGATTTCCCCCTTATCCTTAAGCTGTGACCCCTTGTCCTGGACTTCCCTAACATCGGGAACAATCTTCCTGCATCTAGCCTGTCCAACCCCTTAGAATTTTGTAAGTTTCTATAAGATCCCCTCTCAATCTCCTAAATTCTAGAGAGTATAAACCAAGTCTATCCAGTCTTTCTTCATAAGACAGTCCTGACATCCCAGGAATCAGTCTGGTGAACCTTCTCTGCACTCCCTCTATATGGCAATAATGTCCTTCCTCAGATTTGGAGACCAAAACTGTACGCAATACTCCAGGTGTGGTCTCACCAAGACCCTGTACAACTGCAGTAGAACCTCCCTGCTCCTATACTCAAATTATTTTGCTATGAAAGCTAACATACCATTCGCTTTCTTCACTGCCTGCTGCACCTGCATGCCTACTTTCAATGACTGGTGTACCATGACACCCAGGTCTCGCTGCATCTCCCCTTTTCCTAGTCGGCCACCATTTAGATAATAGTCTGCTTTCCTGTTTTTGCCACCAAAATGGATAACCTCACATTTATCCACATTATACTGCATCTGCCAAACATTTGCCCACTCACCCAGCCTATCCAAGTCACCTTGCAGTCTCCTAGCATCCTCCTCACATCTAACACTGCCCCCCAGCTTAGTGTCATCTGCAAACTTGGAGATATTGCCTTCAATTCCCTCATCCAGATCATTAATATATATTGTAAATAGCTGGGGTCCCAGCACTGAGCCTTGCGGTACCCCACTAGTCACTGCTTGCCATTGTGAAAAGGACCCTTTACTCCTACTCTTTGCCAGCCAGTTCTCTATCCACATCAATACTGAACCCCCAATGCCGTGTGCTCTAAGTTTGTATTCTTGAATTTCTCTCGAATCTTGAGACATCTTGGCCACTAGTGTACCCAGCGTGGCTGGCCTCATTTGCTTTCCAGCAGGCTTCTTTTTAAATGTTTAAAATAAATTCTACCTCAAATGATGATTGGAAACTATTTGTAATTGTGCAATTAAATCGTCCAGCAAAAGCGACATTTGCAAAAATGTTAACTTAAACCTTTAGAGCTAAGGCAAAGAACTGGCAGTTGAAAGTAACAACAAAGATCTCTGAACAGCATACTAAAAGAGTCATTGGAACAAACCTTGGCAGAGTAGGTCTTGATGGGAGGACAGCTTTGGACTCCACAGTTTAAACCAAAATGAATCATTGGCTCCACTTCATCCACTGCAGCCTGGAAAATTAAAGCTCACGTGAAGTTTATTGAAACAGCAAGTGAATGAGTGTTTCAAAGAGGTAACAAAATATATAAATAAAGTTGGTGTGAAAGTGGCAAAATATCAATAAAGGCAGTGTAGTGGATGGAGTCTACGTGGACAAATAATGCCTTTGAGATGGTCTTTAGATGGATGCCTGGATATGGGATTTAGGGCAAACTGTCAAATTAGACCAAAAGGTGCAGGAAGGAACTGCAGTTGCTGGTTTCCACCGTAGACACAAAAATATGGAGTAACTCAGCAGTTAAGGCAGCAAGTATGGAGAAAAGGAATACTGGTTCTGTTCTATTGTTTTTGCACAATCCACAGGCATTGCCACTTTCATTTCACTGCACATCTTGTATGTGTATGTGACAAATAAAGTAGACTTCACTTGACTTGACTTGGGTGACGTTTCGGGTATCAAACTGAAACATCACCTCTTTTCCCCAGTCTGACCTACTGAGTTACTCAAACATTTTGTGTCTAAATTGGATCAAACATTGGCTTGGTAACTAAGAGGCAGAAAGTATAGTGGAAGGTTGATTTTATGATTGGAAATCTGATCAGTGGTGCACCAAAGGATCATTGCTTTTTGCTATATGATTCTACAACCAGAAGCCCAAGGCTTGGTTTATGGATTGAACAGACTAATTACACAATGCACTCATTTGATCTGTGTTTAATTGCTCCAATGCAGCCAAGAGGTTGTCTTATGAGCAGCAAATACAGTCTCACAAAGTTCAGTAAACCCCTGCTTCACCCAGAAGGAATGTTTGGTGTAGGAAGGATCTGCAGATGCTGGTTTACACAGAAAATGGACACAAAATGCTGGAATAACTCAGTGAGTCAGGCAGTATCTCTGTAGAAAAGGAATAGATGTTTCGGGTTGAAGCCTTTCTTCAGTCTGAGGCAGTGGACGGAAACTAGAGATACGTAAAGGTACAAAGAACAAATGAATGAAAGGCATGACAAGAACAAATCAAAGCCAGCATGATCATCAAGGAAAGGTGGAGCCCACAATGGTCCATTGTTGGCTGTGGTTATGGTGACAACAACCTGGACCTCAACATAGCCCAACATTAACTGTCCTCAAATTGATGGCGAGCTGCTGCCTTAAACTACAGTCTATAATCTTTCATTTAACTCATGCCCTTTCAACATTTTTTTTTTTTTAATTTCAAAATAGACTTTATTCAATTGATAAATATATACAATTCCTGAACCATTCAAACAAACAAAATTCATCCGACATTTTCGGAGACTATACAAGTTTTTTCAGTACAATTTTTTTACATTTGTCAAATTTCACCAAACAGTCCCCCACCCGTGCCACTCTGTGGCCCCTGTCCAAGTAATAAATATATACACTGTTTACAGTGCGAAAATTCCATTTGACATTTTCACTTCCACAAATAATGTCCCCCACCCATGCCACTCATGTGGCCCCCTGGCGTGGGATACCTTCCCTTAATTTAATTTGAGGGGCGTCTCCACCATACCGTGCCCCCTATGTCCAGCAGCGGAAGGACCCTACATGATCAGAGCAAGATATCATTAAATGTCATTCACTTCTTGGGGTCCTTGGATAATGATACTTAGGAAGAAAGGCCTGCACAGATAGCTCTGGGTGAGCACCAATACAAAATGCCAGCAGCAGCTAACCGGATGAGGGTCAAGCAAATATCACTATACTAGTGCACATTTTTTAACACTATAGGATTTAGCTTAACATATAGATTTTACTAATGAAAAGTAAATCTGCAGGGTCTATGAATAATTATCTGGCTGATGGGAATTAGAGAATTGTTTATTAATGCATTCACACATAGGCAGCAGACAGACAGAACTAACCTTAAGACGTGGATCACCCTTTGCGAAAGGTTTTGATAATTGAGCAATGCCTTTTCGGTTTGCACGCAGCACACCATTTTCAATATCATGCAGGGAAAAGATTTCTCCACCAATCAAGTAACTTGCAGTATTAAAAAACTGAAAAGGCATGGGAATAGATTTCAGACAAGATTCCTTGTGTGGTATAACAAAATAATTCTAATTTAAAGATATACCCATGTGTAAATGACCATTGTGTTCATTTTGCTGATTGGCTCTAGATCAGATTCAGATTCAGATTCAATTTTAATTGTCATTGTCAGTGTACAGTACAGAGACAACAAAATGCATTTAGCATCTCCCTGGAAGAGCGACATAGCAAATGATTTGAATAAATAATAATAAGTGTCCGGGGAGGGTGGTGATTGGCAGTCACCGAGGTACGTTGTTGAGTAGAGTGACAGCCGCCGGAAAGAAGCTGTTCCTCGACCTGCTGGTCCGGCAACGGAGAGACCTGTAGTGCCTCCCGGATGGTAGGAGGGTAAACAGTCCATGGTTGGGGTGAGAGCAGTCCTTGGCGATGCTGAGCGCCCTCCACAGACAACGCTTGATCACCAGCACTTTCACTTAGAAGCCACGAGACAGGGTAATGAAAGCCTGGTATTTTTCCACCTTGTTTTCATACTTATTTCCTTGGAATTCAAAGTAATACCGGTTTCTAATGAACAATCAAGAACATTTGTTACTTGACCACAAAATTTTACATGAAGATGAGGAATTTATTTTGCCAGAGAGTGGTGATTATGTGTGGAATTCACAGACGACGCTGAGTATTTTTACAGTGGAGATTGATGTTGTTGATTAGTAAGGGTGTCATAGGGTGTTACGGAGAGAAGGCAGAAGAATGGGGTTGAGAGGGAATCGTGGAGTAGACTCAATGGGCCAAATGGCTAGCAAGCACTCACTGGCAAAACAGTAGTTCTAAATTGTCTTATGCTCTGGTGAATTGAATTATCCAAAGGGCTTGGTACAAGTCCGTTGCTTCCAGTTCCTCGATTCAAATCCAGGTCAGGCACATTCCTAGCAAGCACTCACTGGCACAACAGTAGTTCTAAAACTCAGTAATAGAACATCAATTAGCTAGCATTTGGAAAAGAAAGTAGAAGAAACATTACTCGGGTACATTGAGAAATGCACCTCTGGATATAGGAGGGAATAATGCGTCTCACCCCGAGTAGCCAAATGTCCTTTTAGCCAATAGGTGCAGGAGTAGGCCATTCGGCCCTTCGAGCCAGCATCGCCATTCAATGTAATCGTAGCTGATCATACACAATCAGTATCCCGTTCCTACCTTCTCCCCATATCCCCCGATTCCGATATCTTAAGAGTCCTCTTTAGCGCTCCCTTGAAAGTATCCAGAGAACCGGCTTCAACCGCCCTCAGAGGCAGAGAATTCCACAGACTTACAACTCTGTGTGTGAAAAAGTGTTTCCTCATCTCCATTCTAAATGGCTTACCCCTTATTCTTAAACTGTGGCTCCTGGCTCTGGACTCCCCCAACATCGGGAACAAGTTTCCTGCCTCTAGCGTGTCCAAACCCTTAAATCTTATATGTTTCAATAAGATATCCTCGCATCCTTCTAAATTCCAGAGTAAACAAGCCCACCCACTCCATTCTTCAGCATAAGACAGTCCAGCCACACCGGGAATTAACCTTGTGAACGTATGCTGCACTCCCTCAATAGCAAGAATGTCCTTCCTCAAATTTGGAGACCAAAACTGCACACAATACTCCAGGTGTGGTCTTACTAGGGCCCTGTACAACTGCAGAAGGACCTCTTTGCTCCTATACTCAACTCCTCTTGTTATGAAGGCCAACATGCCATTCACTTTCTTCATTGCCTGAAACGAGGCCAGGTTTTCACCCTCCCCATCACCAAACAGGAACAGATGGGTCATCAGGGCAGCACAGCTGATAGAGCCACTGCCTCAGTGCCAGAAACCCAGGTGCAATCCTGGGTTTGGGCGCTGTCTGCGGAGTTTGCACGTTCTCCCTGTGACCGCATGGGTTTCCTCCGATTTCCTCCCAAATCCCAAACCATGTGGGTCAATTCGCTTCTGAAGGAACAATGGCATAGTATGTCCAGATGGGGGAATCTATTAGTTTCATGTAATAAAATCATGGTATCATTATCGCAAGGTTTAGCTACAATACCAAAAGGTCATTCTAGGTCGACTGACCAAATGGTCCAAGCACAACAACCTGGCTCTCAACATCAGTAAGACCAAGGAACTGATTGTGGACTTTGGTAGGGGAAGGATGAGGTCCCACAATCCTGTTTATATCTATGTGACAATGGTGGAAAGGATCAATAACTTCAAATTCCTGGGCGTGCATATATCAGAAGATCTTTCCTGGACCCGGCACACCGATGCAATTGTAAAGAAGGCACATCAGCGATAATTTCCTGAGAAGATTACGGAGATTCAGCATGTCGAAGAGGATTCTCCTAAACTTCTACAGATGCACTGTAGAGAGCATTCTGACTGGTTGCATTGTGGCCTGGTTCGGCAACTTGAACATCCAGGAGCAAACAAAACTACAAAAAGTTGTGACCACTGTCCTGTCCATCACCGGCTTTGACCTCCCCACCGTCGAAGGGATCTATCGTAGTTGCTGCCTCAAAAAGGCAGCCAAAATCATCAAGGGCCCCACATCATCCTGGCCACACACTCATCTCACCATTGCCACCAGGAAGAAGGTACAGGAGCCTGAAAACTTTAACATCCAGGTTCAGGAACAGCTACTTCCCCACAGCCATCAGGCTATTAAATACAACATTGAATAAGCTCTGAACTGCAAAAGACTATATTATTATTTCTTATTTGCACCATATTTGTTATTCATTTAACTTTTTATTGTCTTTTTTCTTCCGTTATTTACAATGTTTACATATTCACATATTCTGTTGTGCTGCAGCAAGTAAGTAAGAATTTTATTGTCCCATCCGGGACATATGACAATAAAACACTCTTGACTCGTGAAGTGTGGAGGAGGAAACCGTATTGTGAACTAGAAATGCTGTACTATATTGAAACAGTGGAAGTAAATTGATGTTTCATTTGGAAAGACTGTGTTGATTCTGGAAGATGGGATAGAAGAACCCAAAGAGCAGGCGTTGCATCTGATGTACAAAAGCCAAACATCGCTATGCCTGAAATGTGAAACGTTAAATTGATATAGAGATAATCAGCAGATTAGGAAATATGTATAGAAAGAGGAAGATTGTTAGCGTCTATTGATGACCTTTCATTTAATCCATGTCCTTTCACAAGTGACTGGATGCAATGGGAATTTAAGTTATCAAAAGAATTCAGCTAGTTTCATATAAAACTGATTTTTTTTTTTTTTTTTTTTTTTTTTTTTAATTTTTAAATGTTTCACTTCAAGGTTCTAGATTTGACATATAAATTGCCCCTAGTGTGTAAGATAGTATGGGTGATTGCTGGTCAGCGTGGATTTGTTAGGCCGAAGGGCCCGTTTGCATGCTGTAGCTCTAAACACTAGAGTTATTGCAGAGATAAAGGATTAGGGTTAGACCGGAGAAGTTGAGAAAATATATTCTCCCAAATAGTTTAGAACCATGAACAGGTGAAAAGGAGAAACTGCTTCCAAAGGATAAAGGATCAATAGTCAGAAGACAAAGAAGGGACTTGTTAGTGCAGCAGCAAGCAGTATGGCCATAACTCCCAAGACCTACAAATACGTTTGCAATATGTTAACCTAATCTCAGGTAAAAATTGTCATTCTGTTCTGATGTGGGTGGACATATATCTAGTTTTCATTTCTGACATTTATAGTTTTATGCAGCACATACCCACTGGCCTGTGGTGCAGAAAAACGACTTTATTACTGTACTACTCAATGATGCTATGCAATATATTGAGGTTGGATCAAACACTGAACACTGCACCAACACTAATCTCTAGAAATGTCCACCTGAGGAACATGACTTGGCTTTGTTCTCTATATCGTCACTATTTTCTAGGAGGCGGCACTACAGTTGCTGCCTAACTGGTTCAGAGACCCGGTTTTGATCTTGACTACGGGTGCTGTCTATATGGAGTTTGGATGTTCGCAACGTGTGGATTTTCCCCGGGTGCTCTGGTTTCCTCCCACACTCCAAAGACATACAGGTTTGTAGGTTAATTGGTTTCAGTAAAGATTGTAAATTGTCCCCAGTGTGTAGGATAGCGCAAGTGTATGGGGATCGTTGGTCGGTGCGGACTCGGTGCGCCAAAGGGCCTGTTTCCGTGCTGTATCTCTAAGCTAAACTAAATCCCTGCACAGATGTGGTAGCATCTCATACCTTTTTGCATTGAAAGTGTTACATTTCTGCATTGATAGCACTGTTAAAAAAAGATGAGAAACTGCACGTTTGAGAACTTACTTTATACCTCTGCCACAGGGTCCTTGGTGCATTGTATACAATATTTCCATGGATCACTAATGCATTGTATGTGTTGATGAAAAATGCCAGCTTTGCCTTTCTATCAAGGTCGTCAAACTTCAAACGCTGCAGCTGTAATGCAAGTACGCGAAACTCCTCAAACATCGGACTAGTAGCCATGGCTTTATAATCTACGTACTGCAATAAAAAGTAACAAAGTTATTTGTTAATCGGACCATTGTTTTGGCGATCACTATCAACAATTTTTTGTAGCTGCCTCTAAAATAAAAATCTTAAAGCAATTCATGAGGTAATTACAAGAAATATATTTAAGTAAGGTAAACTTGAGCAAAATTTGTTTGGTGATAATTCAGACAGAACTTGAAAATGTAATTGCGAATTAAATAATGTTCAGTGGATTGCAGAATCAGGAATATTTCCTGGAAAGAAGTATTGACTAACCTTGCCATCAGGAGTAATGTATTCCGCGAACAACTTCAGAATTAACTCTCTCATAATTTCAGAATGTCCAGAAGCTAAAGTATGAAAGATTATTCGACAGGTTAACATTAAAGACAAACATAGAAAAATTGTAAAACTGCACTATTATCTTTGACAGGCATGGTCTACATGGATACTGAACTTTCCCCTCAATTCGAGTTGAGTTTAGCTTATCGTCACGTGTACCAAGGTGCAGTAAAAAGCTTTTGTTACATGTTAACCAGTTGGTGGAAAGACAATGTGTGATTATAATTGAGCCATCCAGTGTACAAATATATAATAAAAGGAATAACATGAATGTTTAGTGCAAGATAAAGTTCAGTAAAGTCCAATCAAAGATAGTCCGTGGGTCTCTAATGAGGTAGATAATAGCTCAAGAATTCTCTCTGGTTGTTGGTTGGTTACCTTCACAATACAGAAAACCATCATGATTGGGCATTCATAATTTTGTTATATAATTTGTTAGTAGGTCAATGTATATTACATGTTTGACCATCTGCGAGTCCCTGCAAGATGGTCCAACACTGTAACATGTTAACTTTGTTTCTTAGGTTCAAGAAAAGATGCATTTTCCATTTCTATTCTGTTTCGGTCGACATACTTCTGGTTTTCATTGCTGGTACTGTCGGATTTTATTTTACTTTGGATTATTTCCTCTTTGTGTTACAGTTCCCCTCAGCTATATGTTTATTCCTTCTCTAGTAACACTTGGGAATAAACTGTCTCTGAACCTTTGTCAGTAGTAGGAGGCCATCTTAACTTAGAGACA
This sequence comes from Leucoraja erinaceus, assembly GCF_028641065.1. Taxonomy (NCBI): domain Eukaryota; kingdom Metazoa; phylum Chordata; class Chondrichthyes; order Rajiformes; family Rajidae; genus Leucoraja; species Leucoraja erinaceus. Next base: position 41,561,449 of record NC_073389.1, read on the forward strand.
TAAAACCTCTTCTACTGCATCCAAGTTTAATGATACAAATTCTAGGAGGATGTGTTGGTACAGCATGAAGATAATCCAACAAGGAATGGGGCCATATTGGACATTGGTTTGGGAAATATGCCTGACCAATGGAGTTTCATTAGGACAGCATTTGGGGAACAGTGATCAAAATTCAGTACATTTAAGGTTAATTGTGGATAAGGATAAAAACTGAATCTCAGGAAAGGCTAATTAAAATCATCTTCGACAGGAGGGGTGAGAAGATTGAGAGCAACTGTTATTGTGTAGGGCCACATCTAATATGTGGAAGTTCTTTAAAGACCAGTTGTATAGGACTCAGGGTCAACATATTCCCCTGAGGAAGGAAAGCAAAGTTTTGGAACTTTGAATGAAGAGATGTTGCAAATTTCATCAAAAAGAAAAAGAATATGCAAGGGTTAGGAAGCCGAATTTAAGATCATTGAGGAATATGAAGGTAGCAGGCGAGAACGTAAACAGAATCAGGAGAGCTAAAAGGGCCATGAGAAGTCAGACTAAAAGGAACTCCAAGACATTAAAAAAAAACAAGAAGATCACTGAGAGAGGGGAGGACCACTCAAAGATCTCGAGGTCATTTGCACCTGGACCCAGAGGAAGTGGGCGAGATACTAAATACATAATTTGCATCGGTAATTACCAAAGAGGATATGAAAGATAGTGAGATCAGGGAGCGGTTTGCTGATATTCTGGGGCATGTCCATCTCAAGAAGGTAGTGATGTGGGAATTAATTGGCGAGGTCGGTATTGGGATTCAGTGCATAAGCAATTATTGTAATAATGACATAAACAAGATGCAGAATTAAATTTCCAGCTTAATTACCTCACGAATGAGAATCCCTGGCATGAATTGAGAAACATGTTTTACATTTAAAAACTTTATCATCCCAAAACACTTGGATGTTTAAACCAGCTTAAAGAAGAAATAATGAAATGCTGGTTTGCATCTCAGTCTAAAACTGTAAAATCGCTTTGCCAAGGGCCATAAGCAGTGGCGGACTGGCCAGGGTGTCAGCTTTCCCGATGGCAAGTGGGCCTCTGATGAAGTGGGCCCCCTTTGTCTCCAGGCAACCATTATTTTTAGACCCAGTCCGCCACTGGCCATAAGGTAGTGTGGATGGAATAATATGTTTGAAATAAATTTGAATTAAGATTATGTTGAAACCTATAGATTTCCTTACCCACATTAACAATATTTACCATAAATCTTGCTCAAGTGTAATTTTAATTTGAAGATTTAAAATTAAACATCCTTCTGTCCACACTGTCTTCTCCATGTTTAATGTCCAAGGTCAGAATAAATCAAATGTCAGCATTAAATTGGCAGCTGATCAATATCCCAGTCTTCCCACAAAGGACCTACGTTGAACATTGAAATATTGTAATCTACTACAATGATTTGATTTGGTCTAATTCCTGCACCAGGTCACCTTCTCTGGTGACCAGTTTGAGCTGAACTATCGTTTTTTACACCAGTCAAATCTACTCAGTTTTCACAAGCAGCAATCTTATCACCAATAATGAGCGTACAGTTTCATACAACCAATCTTGGATTTAAAAGAAGCACACTATGTCCCAGTTTCTACATTTTAATCATTTATGAGGAATTACTCGATGATAAAAGATTATAATAATTGGGATGTGATTGTGCAAATTATTATTGATTTACATTTTATGAATTCTTCATCAGGTATTCATCAGTGAGATCTGATAAATAATTTTATTCGCCCCCAAAGGTAGACAAGGAACTACTTCTAATTTACCATTGGTGTACTTAATGTGAATGATAGCTCGTTGAAGCAAAATAGTGAGAAATACATAGTGATAAGGATGCAAAGTGCTGGAGTAACTCATGCATGTCAGGCAACATCTTTGGTGAAGGTTACACAAAAAAGCTGGAGAAACTCAGCGGGTGCAGCAGCATCTATGGAGCGAAGGAAATAGGCAACGTTTCGGGCCGAAACCCTTCTTCAGACTGATCGGGGGCGGGGGTGGGCGGGGACAAGAAAGGGAAAAGGAGGAGGAGCCCGAAGGCTGGGGGGATGGGAGGAGACAGCAGGGGGGCTGAAGAAGGGGAGGAGACAGCAAGGACTAACAAAATTGGGAGAATTCCATATTTCTCTTATGGTCGCTCCATAGATGCTGCTGCACCCGCTGAGTTTCTCCAGCTTTTTTGTGTAACCTTCGATTCTCCAGCATCTGCAGTTCCCTCTTAAACATCTTTGGTGAATATGGGTAGATGACGTGTCGGGTTAGGACCGTTCTTCATTGATTGTAGAGGTGAGGGGTGGGGGGGGAAAGTGAAAAGAAGCTTCATTCCTCCTCCATCCCCCTCCTGACAATCAGCCTTTAGAAGGGTCCCATGCTGAAACATCACCCATACAAGTTCTCCAGAGATGCTGCCTGACCTCCTGAGATACAAAAAGGACATCCAGTGATGAAGTCAGCATCTGTCGTTCCTTGTTTCTACTGAGATAAGGATGTGTTTACTTAGTTATGAGTTGATAAAGTACATTATGGCATTTAGAAAGAGCTGAATACAATTTTTAAGACAGTAAACAATGTAAAATTAAGTACCACCCATCTCAACCTGCAGGCTGTACTGTGAATTGCCACTACTTATAAACTGGAGAAGTTCAAAATATTACATACCGGAAACTGCACGAAGTTCTGCGGTTGCTCCAGTATTTAATGCTGAGGCAGAGTCGTGCTCTACCAATCTGAACAGAGAGTCACTGTCTTCCATTGCATTTTCACTCAGAGGATTTAAAAACTTCCTGCTGATCAAAACTTTCGCCATTGCAATTGCTGCAGGTTTATCTAGAACAAACAGATAATAATTTAGCGATTTGAACTACTCATCATAAAGAGGTAATTTTTTAATCCATATAACACAACCCTTCATGGGAAATGGGAGTGACCTGTCAGAAACTCATGTGCAGGAAGAAACTGCAGATGCTGCTTTAAACTGAAGATAGACGCTAAAAGCTGGAGGAACTCAGCGGGACAGACAGCAACTTTGAAGAAGGGTCTCGACCAAAAACGTCACCCATTCCTTCTCTCCAGATTGCAAAATGGCGGCGGCGAGGGCACATCGCGACGCCCCGTGTCTCCCAAGAATTGGAGAAATAGCGACAATTTCCCTCTATGCCGCTCTTCCAGGGAGATGCTAACTGCATTTCGGTGTCTCTGTACTGTACACTGACAATGACAAAGTTGAATCTGAATCTAAATCCAGAGATGCTGCCTGTCCTGCCAAGTTACTTCAGCTTTTTGTGTCATTGTCAAAAACTCATGATTACCACAAGGATGTTAATGTGTCCCAATGCTGTGGCCGACTATTTGCTGTTCATGGTCGTTCAGTGAGCTTTTCTTTAATGATGGATTATTTTATGATGGGCGTCGGAGTAAAATGAAAAGGCCACGTGGTGTTGGAGTTCAGAGTAATGGGCGATGTATTAAAACTGGTGCGTACCAAGAGGCCAGCCAAAGCTGACCTGTCAAGTTTGATTTTGCTATGTTTTTTTCTTCTCAGATGGCAAAATTACTCATTAAACTTGACAGTAGAATGAGGTCTAACAATAAAACATGACTAACAATAAAACAAGCTCTTGCACAGAAACTGGACAATGGTAAATCAAGGTTTTGCACAGAAACTTGACAACGGTAAATCATCAAGGTCTTGCACAGAATGGAACTCAGAAAGGCTTAATTAGATGACAAACAGAACCTAGGGTACTGTCAGAGTCACCTCTACCTCATTGAGGACATTTGGTCTATGGAACGGATGTGCTGCAATGCTGAGAACTGTATTCTGCACTCTGTATCTTCCTCTTTGATAACAAGTTAGCTCATTCGAACAAGTAGTGCATGCATAATATGTATTCTAGATAGTCTTTTGCAACAATGTTCCTTGGAACCAACATTCTTTTGGTTCAATAAAGAGCAGAAATTAGTTATCAGCTCACTAAAACACAAAAGATTTACAGTACATTCAGAAACTATTCAGACCCCTTCACTTTTTCCACATTTTGTTACATTACAGCATTATTTTTAAATGGATTAATTCATTCTGAATACTTTCTGAATGCACTGTTTATCTTGAGAATTGGAATGTGAGAGAGTTTAAAAGCTTGAAACGCGTAACAGCTACAGAAATGTTAAGATTTGGATAAAACTGACTTTGGGTGCTTCATTGAGCAAGGCAGAAGAGAAAAATCAGTCAATATTAAAGCATCATATCAGTGGGAGATGCTCAGACAGAATGTAATGTCACGTAGAAATAACTAACTGGGGAGCTGGTGCTCGGGTCAGGCATTTAGATTTTTTGACCCTTGAGATCTCTTCTGGGACAGACGGGACCTGTAGAAGAGGATGGGTTGCATCAATGATTTAGATGAAGGGATTCAAAGTAACATTAGCAAATTTGCAGATGACACAAAGCTGGATGGCAGTGTGGACTGTGAGGAGGATGCAGGGTGACTTGGGCTGGTTGGGCAAGTGGGCAGATGCATGGCAAATGCAGTTTAATGTAGATAAATGTGAGGTTATCCACTTTGGTAGCAAAAACAGGAAGGCAGATTATTATCTAAATGGTGTCAAGTGAGAAAAGGGGAAGTACAACGGGATTTGGAGGCCCTTGTTCATCAGTCAATGAAAGCAAGCGTGCAGGTACAGCAGGCAGTGAAGAAAACAAATGGCACGTTGGCCTATATAACAAGAGGAGTTGAGTATAGGAGCAAAGAGGTCCTTCTGCAGTTGTATAGGGCCCTAGTGAGACCACACCAGGAGTATTGTGAGGAGTTTTTGTCCCCTAATTTGACAAAGGACATTCTTGCTTTTGAGGGAGTGCAGCGTAGGTTAACAAGGTTAATTCCCAGGATGGCAGGACTGTCATATGCTGAGAGAATGGAGTGGCTGGGCTTGTATACTCTGGAATTTAGAAGGATGAGAGGGGATCTTATTGAAACATAAGATTATTAAGGGTTTGGACACGCATAACGCAATATAAGATTATTAAGGGTTTGGACACGCCGAACGCACTATGGGAACTTCACTCACCCCCCTGCAGGAACTATACAACAGGAGGAGCAAATAAAATCATGGGAGACCCCTTCCACCCCTGCAACGGACTGTTCCAGCTGCTACGGTCAGGCAAACGCCTCCGTTGCCATGCGGTGAGAACGGAGAGATTGAGAAGGAGTTTCTTCCCAGAGGCAATTCGGACTGTAAACGCCTATCTCACCAGGGACTAACTCTACAGAACATTTTTCCTTCCATTATTTATTATGTAAAAGAATATGTGTGTTATGATTGTGTTTATAATTTGTTTGGTTGTTTTGTTGTTTGTCTTTTGCACAAAAGTCCGCGAGCATTGCCACTTTCATTTCACTGCACATCTCGTATGTGTATGTGACAAATAAACTTGACTTGACTTGACGCAAGAGGCCGAAAACATGTTCCCGATGTTGGGGGAGTCGAGAACCAGGGGCCACAGTTTAAGAATGAGCGGTAAGCCATTTAGAACGGAGATGAAGAAACACTTTTTCACACAGAGAGTTGTAAGTGTGGAATTCTCTGTGTGGGGAGAAGGCAGGAATGGGGTACTGATTGTGGATGATTAGCCATGATCACATTGAATGGCGGTGCTGGCTCAAAGGACTGAATGGCCTACTTCTGCACCTATTGTCTATTGTCCAAGATACTCAAGGTAAAATATTCCAATTTAAGACTGAGAAATCTAAATGCTCTATATTAGCTTGTACTTAAGAGTAACTACCCTGACATGTAGTGTTAAATTTAAATGTAATATTTCCTGGTAAAAGGCTATCGAGGCTAAACAGGAAACACCTGGCAAACAACTCCTTTGTTGACTAAACTGTACTTGAATCAACCTGTAAAAAACTCCTTTTTTTAAAATGCTCTTGAAAAAAATGGTTTTAACTTTTAAAATACTTACCTGTATTGCTGCTTCCCATTATAGCAATCTTTCAAAATAAATATTAAGAGAACCCTTCAGTTGTTCTTAAATAATATTGCAAAAAAAAAAACACAAGATCAATGCATGCAACTGCAAAATGCATTTATGGGATTTGTATAATAGAGCAATATATTTTCAAATACAGCATGACACAGCATTTTTAAAAACAATTCTGTGTATGATTCTTCAGGACCCACCCATGAGCCCCAGTGTCAAGAGTGCTACTTTTGGAGATAAAAAGTACTTGGAGCGAGTTCAAAAATGGGCAACCTTTAACAGCAGGGTTATTTAGAAATACGGGAGGCATTGAAATCTTGCCAGATGTGATCGTAGTCCCTCAAGTAAATCCATTTTTCCTTGGCTCCCACGCAGCCAAGATTGAAGGTTTGTTAGGTGGGAGAAAACATTCTGCCAAAAGTTGGGGAGAGGAGATATAGTGTGAAGAGAGGAGGTGAAAAACAGCGAATCAGCTTCAGTTCAACACGAGGAAAAAATCTAGTGCGTAGGTGGCGATATTTCCCAAGTCATTGGAAGTATAACACAGTCAGTGATATTTAATGGCTGCGAATACACGAGGATACCAGCTTTCATTAAAAGATTGAAATTACCAGTAATAACCCACCTCTAATGAAAGCAATTGTTAAACCACCTATTAAATAAACCAAAAGGATGTGACTGGAAGAAACATTTTCCAGCCCCTAACGTTATCTTCTTAAAATATTAAAGTTCCTAACGTTTTAAAAGTTAAAATGGCTTTGGTGAGACAGATTAAAGAAAATGCAAGGCTTTTTATACACAGTAAAACCAAGGAGGTAACCAGGGGAAGGCATGGCCATTTCAAGGCTAAAGGAGGGAATTTGCATGGCCAGAGTACATACTAAATGAGTACTTGGCATCTGGTTTCACTAAGGAAAAGGACATGGAGATCCGTGAGAATAATAGATGCAGCGAAAGATTGCACAGACTTGGATTGTTTTCTCTGGAACACCAGAGATAGAGGGGAGACCTAATAGAAGCATATACAATTATGAGAGGCATAGAAAGGGTGGACAGTAGGAACCTTTTTCACAGACTGAAATAGCAAATACTACAGGACATAGCTTTAAGATAAGAGGAACAACATTTAAAGGAGTTGTGCGCAGCAAGTTTTTGCTTGATTTTTTTTTTTTTTTACACAAAGGGTGGTAAGTTTCTGGAATGCACTGCTGGGGGTGGGGGCGGAATCAGATATGATAATGGCATGCAAGAGACTGTTGGACAGGTGCATGGATATGAAGCAAATTATGGGATATGCATCACGCTCAAACAGAGGAGATTAACTTTACTTGGTATTATGATATTGTGTGCAAAGTTCCTGTGCTATATGTAAATCTGGGAGGGGAGATTCAATGATAATATTCTGCAGCTGCTGAAAATCTAAAATAAAAACAGAAAATGGTGCAGCGGCTCAACAGGTCAGCGAGCATCGCTGGAGAGATAAATATTTCCACGCTTTCGCAATCACTTTTAGAGGATTGCAACTTTACAAGCTGGAGAGGGTGCAGAGAAGATTTACAAGGATGTTGCCAGGACTCGAGGGCCTGTGCTATAGGGAGGGGTTGAGCAGGCTAGGACTCTATTCCTTGGTGCACAGCAGGATAAGGGGTGATCTTATACAGGTACAAAAATAATGAGAGGAATAGATCAGGAAGGTACACAGAGTATCTTGCCCAGAGTATGGGAATTGGAACCAGAGGATATAGATTTAAGCTGAGGGGGAAAGACTTAATAGGAGTCTGAGGGGTTACTTTTTCCACACAGTGTGGTGGAAGTATGGATCGAGCTGCCAGAGGAGGTAGTTGAGGCAGGTATTATCGCAATGTTTAACAATCATTTAGATAGGTACATGGATGGGACAGATTTAGAGCGATATGTGCCAGGCACAGGCAGGTGGGACTAGTGTAGATGGGACATATTGGTCTAAGTTGGGCTGAAGGGCCTGTTTCCATTCTGTATGACTCCATGAGAGGACATTGATGCCCGTTTTGAGGACTTTTTTTTTTTTACTCACAATAGGAATGAGCAACTTCAGATAGTCGACTCACCAATGTTTCTATTACTGATCAGCCAGCTAATCAGTTTTTTGCCAGTAAACGTGTTATGGTGGACTTTTAGACATGACCAGTGATTGCCAATATTGCCACTTTCCTTGAACTCCACAATCAGATCGGCATATTCATCTCTTTCAATTTTCGGTTCTATAAAGCAAATAACACTGGTTCGTTAGTTTCAACAAAAGTTGCATTAAAATTATTCCATTACATTACATGCTTTCTAATCAGCCATGGTCATAATAAGAGTGAATATTGCATTAGTCCCACAGACCCCTGGAAATGAGGCCACACAGCATCTCCTGCAATCATTAGATACAAGGCAAGAGCAAAAATACAGATCAGGATTCAAAATAGTATAATTATTAATGAGACTGGGTTTGCCTTGATAGCAACAATAAACACAGGAGCACAATAATATTAAATGCATTATTGCAGATACTGGGTTGTACACCATGTCTGTGCTTCAAATACACACTCACAAATACTTTAGAATATAGAACAAAATATAATGAAATGGCCTTCAGCACTATCTTGAAGATTTGAAACAATTTTGGTCCAACACCAAAAATTCCAGGGAAGAAATATTTATCTCAAAACAGAGCAAATTGTTAAAGTTAGAAAAACCAAGTTAGAAACTGTTGTCTATTATAGTTTGGTCTTGTAGGAAACACAACACAAGTACATGTAGCAATGTTACAAAATTTTGAGATTTTAAAAATCAAGTCTGCAATTTATCCCATCAGATAAAGGATAAAAAGAAGTTTAATTTGGCTCCTAATTCACTTTCATATCTTCAGTATTAAAAAGGTTATGGCCATTTGAATACTCAGAAATTAGCAACTGATTTTCCATTGACTTAACACAAAAGCTATGATCAAGAACAGTCAAAAGCCCATAACTTTATTATCAAGCGATCCCAATATATATTCCAAAATACTTTTTCAAAAAACTAGATTCTACTATCACTAATTTTATATGGGATTACAGAGCACACAGAATTCAACGAAAGCATTTGTGTAAACCTAAAGAAGTTGGGGGTTTATCATTACCTAACTTTATGTATTACTACTGGGCAGTGCATATTAAGAACATAATGTACTGGTTGGATAGTTCCACTCAGCAGTTGGAGTGGATAAGAATGGAGAAAGAGGAGTGCTATCCGCACGATATAGGAACGATCTTGCTCTCACCGATAAAATTGAATAGTATAATATATAAGAATAACCCAATTATTCACAATACAATAAGAATTTGGTAACAAATAAAAGTATCCTTGAAATTAAATAATCTATCAGTACTAACCCCACTATTGAACAACCCCGCATTCAAACCATCTCTCATCGACAAAACATATCAACAATGGGATAGACTGGGGATTAGGAAAGTAGGGGATATGTATGAATTGGGCAAACTGTTATCATTTCAACATTTAAAATTAAAATTTAAACTGAAGGATAATCAATATTTTAAATATATACAGATATGTGATTTTATGAAGAAATATACACATAGATTTCAAACTATATTTTTAGACCGTTTAGAAGAAGCAATGAATATTAAGGCTGATTCACAAAAACTAATATCATACTTTTATAATAATGTATTAAATAGGGAATTACCCTCAACAGAAGCACTAAGAGAAGATTGGGAACATGAGCTAATGATAAAGATCTCGAAGGATAGATGGGAAAAGTATCTGATGAACACACATAATTGTTCTATTAATGCAAGACATCATTTAATTCAAATTATTACATAGACTATATTATTCAAAAACAAGGTTAAATAAATTTTATCCAAATGTCTCTCCCAGATGCGATAAATGTTTGTTTCAAAACGCTAATGTAACACATTCATTTGTAGGATGTACAAAGTTGAATAAATTTTGGAACAATATATTTGATATATTTACAAAGCTTTTCAAGTCCACAATAGAACCTAAAACGGAATGGATTATATTTGGAATAATAGTAGAAGATATCAATTTAAATAAAGATCAAAATGTTTTTTTAAATTATGGGTTAATAATTGGAAAGAAATTGATACTTAAATTTTGGAAAAATACAACCATACCAACTGTTAAAATGTGGATTAGGAATATGATGGACATAGCACACCTTGAAGAAATGAGACTCCGACTAATAGATAAATATGACCAATTCTTAAGGAGTTGGTCTCCTTTCATCGACTTTTTGGAATCATGTGATGCAGCGGTACCGTAAAGATTACTGATTTCAGTTCATGCCGTGGATAGATCTACATCTCCGAATAAAGATTTGAAAATTTCTCTTTTAAGGGGCCTTCTCTCCTATTTCTACTATCCACTTGTTCTTTTCTTTTTTTTTTTTTTATATACACACTTCACGTTTTTCTATTCTCTACCATCTATTTTCCCCCTTTCTATTGTTTTCTTTTTCTTGTCTTGCTTACTTCCTTCTCAAAACATAAAACTAGAGGTTGTACATAGAATGGATTACGGTATGACATAGTTGGCACCTAAAATTAGGTTCCACTGTACTGTATCAACTTCTAATAAAATAAACAAAAACAAAAACAAAAAAACGTTATTAAAAATTAGGAGAACTGATAGAAATTTTCAGTTATTATAGATTGAAGCATTCTGAATCAAATATTAAACAATCTTACTTGGATGACCTGAAATTAAAGCATACAATTAGTTAGTTACCCAATTGTAGCTAATTCCATTATTCAATTACTAGATCTAAAGATCTATCCATTTCTTAAGAAAAGATTAACATTTTTAAACAGCCTAAGTGTCCAAAGAACATTTACACAAGAATTCACAATAAAACATGATTTTTAAATCTCATTGACATTAATTCATAGGCCAAATGGAAGGAATTTAGTGTTCAATTGCTGTAAATTAATGGCCATTTAAATCAGCTTGTGAGTGGGTTTTTCTGGAACGCGATGGTTTGGAATGTTGCCATTACGGTGGATTTGAAGCCCATATGCGGCATGAAAGATACTGCGGGTTTGAATGGGCCCCCAAATCACGTACTCGCAACTTAAAATTTCGAATAAAGGGATCTTAAGAAGCACTTTTTAATGTAAAAATAAACAACCTACCTTGCCTTGTCCCCTACATAAGATCCGTCCTGTTGTCGGCATTCGCGGCTTTAGAGGATAATTTTTAATCTACTATGACAATTAAATAACCCAATTTAGTTTAAAAATAACTGCAGCGAACTAACGTCGCAGCGATTTTTCGTCAGCAACTAGGCAGGCTGAACAACCTCGATTTCAACAGCCTAGAGAAAATCGTGTTTTAAACCCGCCCCTTCTCAAAGGCGCCAAAGTCCCGCACACGGGCAGCGACAGAACTGCAGTGCCACCGAAGGTAAGTTTTGCAACATACTTAGTATATGTGCTTTCTACTGACCTTCCTTCGGTGCCTCTTCTTTAACAGCTCCTGGTTCAGGAATTGGAGGTGCATCAGCAGGTACAGGCTCGTTCTTAACCATATTAATCAGTTTGTTAAGCTCGTCTTCTGACTGATGAGAAAGCAAGTAATTTGTTGTTTCACTATCTTACTCTGGTAATTTGACAGACACATCAAGACATTCATTTGCAACCTGTTCAATTTAGCTAACATGCAAAACCTGTTGAGCTGCTCACAACCATTAAAACGTTGTCACATGGCCACTGTAATGTGTCTATGGAATATTCCAAATTATGACCAGTGTAATTAAACAAGAAAGGTAGACACAAAATGCTGAAGTAACTCAGAGGGACGGGCAGCATCTCTGGAGAGAAGGAATGGGTGGCATTTCGGGTCGAGACCCTTCTTCAGACTGAAGTTTCAGACTGTTAAACAAGGGACACAGACTAATTAAATTGAAATATTACAGTTTGCTGGACTGTCAAACAAATTGATTCAATAGAATGGATTATGTTGTGATAATATCAGTACATTTTAATTTCTGAATATTAAAGCAAATTGCATTCAGAAATGGCAATATCCTGGAACGTTAGAAATCCTATGCAATTAATATTAAGTAAATGTTCATACATACAGAAGTTTTTTTGCAGAGCCTTATTATCAGCATGAATGACGTTTAACGAATTGCTACATGAACACGAACAATGGTTAATCATATCTTTTATACTCAAGGCAACTCAGTTGCAAATAGTTACATTTTCTTTTCCATGTAATATCTAACACTAATTATTCTGACCTTTCTTCTCACAAATGTTAATCACTGAAAAAAGTACAGCAGTAGTGCAGAAGAAAGAGCAGATTATGTAAAATGGGTGGCACAATGGCACAAGCAGGCTCAAAGCTGACCTCGGATGCTGTCTGTGTGGAGGTTTGCACATTCTCCCTGTGACCGCTCGCAATTTATTCGGGTTGGGGTAATTGTACCGAGTAAATTTCCCCCTAGTGTGTAGGGAGTGGACCTGAAAATCATATTCCTTTATTTCACCATTTGATTATAAGTGTTTTTTACCCACCATATTTTCAAAATCATCATTTCCTCCCACAAAGATGTTGTTGAAGAATAGCTGTGGTACGGTAAACCGTCCAGTGAGCTCCATAACGTACTTCCGAATCTCAGGATTTGCCTTGATGTTAACTTCAGTGTAGGGAAGGCCCATATTGATCAGGCGAGCCTTTGCTCTAAAGCAATGAAGACATCCTGTCACGGTGTATATAGTAATTCTGCCCTTTATTTCCTGCATTTCCGCCGGCTTCTCTGCTTCCATGTTTGATTTGCTGGACTGAAATTCTTGTTGTTAATGTATATGTATTTTCCTCCTTGCTGCTTCACTGTTGCCTTGTATAGAATTTGAGACGTGTTCATATGTCAAGGTTGCTTCATTCCATTTGGCTCCTTTTCGTACTTGTATGTGGCAGCAAATACTCAATTCCTAAAAATCAACAATTGACATAAATTAATTCAGTACACAGTAAAAAGAGGAGAATGCTAATGTTTGCATGTGGCATTCCCAAGTTTTTCAATATTTTCACTCCCTTTTCTATTCCTGATAAACAAAGCACATTTTAACATTTCCAGTACAAAGATAAAGCTGTTGCCAACTTAATAAAATATAAATACCGAGAATGGAACTTTTGGATGTGAGCAATGTAAACGGGTGTTAAATAATAAGTGGGGCATAGAGAATATGAGAGTGCTGTTTGAGATCAGGCATCATTTCACTGAATGACAGAACATGTTCAAGGGATTAAATAGATTACTCGTGTTCCTAACTTTTTTTCTCCCCCTCATTTTTGCACATCAGGAGTTATGCGGAGAAGGCAGGAGAATGGGATTGAGAGGGAAAGATAGATCAGCCATGATTGAATGGCAGAGTAGACTTGATGGGCCAAATGGCCTAATTATGCTCCTATAACAAACACGTTTGTTCTCAATTAACCACATACTCCTTTTAATTTTGAAATAGAAACTGAGATTATTATCTCTAATAAAAGCAAATTACACAAAGCTCTTCAAATCAAACCAGGTCTAAATGTTTTGCCTAACAAATCTATTTCCCAATTTATCACATCTACAATGCTTTCCTTTTTAGTTACATAATATTCAACATCATTTTCTAAAAATGTAATTGAAGACATTCACGGCACTCATAAATTACGCTCTCTCTCTCTCATGGTGAAGGAATTTATTTCAAATATTTTCATAAATTGTTTAATGTACTTTTTCAAATGAAGAAATTCCCATAGTTAAAAAATCCAACATCGGAATAACCAAGCTGCCGTACTTTGAAAAAAAACAGATTATGAAAATAATGATAATTCAGAAAGCACTTCTTTGAATTAAGCAAATGGCAACATTTCCATATTTCTTTAACATTACACATCATAAAATAAATGTAGTTGCTTATCAAAGGTAGACACAAAAAGCTGGAGTAACTCAGCGAGACAGGTAGCATCTCTGGAGAGAAGGAATCGGTGATGTTTCATGTGAAGACCCAGTCTGAAGAAGGGTCTCGACCCGAAACGTTACCTATTCCTTCTCTACAGAGATGCTGCCTGGAGCTACACCAGCATTTTGTGTCTACCTTCGATTTAAACCAACATCAGCAGTTCATTCCTACTAACTACTTATCAAAGCTGTTGAAATCTTCAAACCTCAAAGCAAAAACATGTTGCCCAAAACATTGGCATATTTACTAAATTATCACCGTTCCCAAACATCAACCATGATTATTAACGTACTTTTTAATTGGCCAACCTCCCACAATACAGGCCGCCATACAACATTTCTACATACATTTCAAAGCTTTTTTAAAAAGCCAAGACCAGCTCAATGAGATCACAAAGAACCTTTCAGTGACATCAAACCTGATATTAATGTTACCTCATATTTTGGAATGTGAACATAAAAGCATTATAGTCCTCAAGGACTGCAGTGGAGATTGAGCACTAGTATTCCTGATAGGTGGGACAATTATTGGCAGGGAACTGGAATATTCTTATGAATCCAGCCAAGAATGTTAACAATCCAATATTTTGTATCTTTTACTGAATTAAATACAATTATAGAACTGCAGGACAGGACCTTCAGCTCACAATGTGCTGAACATGATGCTCAACCTCATCAGCCTGCCTATGATCCGGATCCTCCCAATCCCTGCATATCCATGTGCCAATATAAAAGCCTCTTGATCGCCACTATTGTATCCGCCTCCACCATCACCTCTAGCAATGCATTCCAAAAACCCACAAACCACTGCGTAAAGAAAATTACCCAACACATCTCCTTTAAACTTTCCCTCTCTCATTTAACAGCTATGCCATCTCATCTGACATTTCCATCCTGGGAAAAAGGTTCTGACCATCTAACCTTTCTATGCCTTTCATAATTTTACTTCCATCAGGTCTCCCTCCAACACTCAAATTTGAGGGAAAACAATCCTAGTTTGTCTAAAAAAGACTCAAAGTGCTGGTGTAATTTAACATGTCAGGCAGCATTCGTTCCTCGAGACATGGATAGGTGACATTTTGGGTCGAGACCCTTCAGTCTGACGAAACATCACTTATCCACATTCTCCAGGGATGCTGCCCAGCTCAACCGACAGGCCTCACCGCTGCGGTCTCGATGCTTCCTTGATGGCCGCATAAAACTCCAGCCAGGCGTTGTGGCAGCAGGGGGGGGGGGGGGCGGGAGGTGAATAACCCGGGGGGTAAGTGTGAATAATAACCCGGGGGGGGGGGTGGCGTTGTAAAGATCACAAAGTCAGAATAAACACGTCGATCGGAATGAAACCAACAGCGAAGTCGTAGAAAATAAAAATCGCGAAGTTAAACTTTTAAAATTTGACCAAATTTGACAGAAGTCTTTTAAAATAAATGTGATCCGACAAAAATTGCGAAGTCTTTTAAGATCAACAATCTGTAGCAATGTTACAAAATTTTGAGATTTAAAAAATCAAGTCTGCAATTTATCCCATCAGATAAAGCATAACAATAAGTTTATTTTGACACCAAATTCACTTTCATATCTCAAGTATTAAAAAAGTTATGACCATTTTCATACTCGGAAATTAGCATCTTGCTCCCTATTGATTTTCATTGGACATTACAAAAAAGCTGTGATCTTGGATAATCAAAAGCCCATTTCTTAAGGAAAGATTAACATTTTTAAATAGCCTAAGTGTCCAAAGATTATTCACAAATAATTCACAATATAACATGATTTTTATATCTAATTTACATTAATTTATAGGCATTTAGTGTTCAATTGCTGTAAATAAATGCCCATTTAAATCGGCGTTCTAGTGGGTTCATGTGGAATGCGCTGGTTTAGAACGTTGACATAGTGCTGGATTAGTGCCCTCAAATGCCGAGAAAAATACTGCGGGATATAAAAAGCCCAAAATGAGCTACTCGCTATAGATAACTTGATATATAGGGTTATATATATGCCCCATTTAATGTAAAAATAAGGTACATACCTTTAATTGTTTGCTCTATAAAACCCTGGGGCTGCGAGAGGTTGCGGAATGAAACAGTAATTTTAAAACTATTAGAACTATATTATCGAAGCCTATAAAACTAATAATACCTTTTGCGACCGGGTCTTGCAGCGATTTTTCGTTAATGATTTACTAGGCTGAACATGTGCGATTAGTACAGCCTAGTAAAAATCGCGTTTTAAACCCGCCCCCTCCAAACAGCGCCAAAATCGCGGACATGGCTTTGGGCAGATTCCCAATGACGATTCAGGTAGGTTTTGTAACATACCTACAATCTGAATGAAACCAACGTTAACTAAGTATTATTCAAAGAAGTAAAAGTATAAAAATGGGGAAGTGTTTTAACATCAGTGGTAACGAACGTTAAAATTTCTCTTCAATAAATGTCTTAATAGGAATCAGTGTAAAAATCGAGAAGTCTTAGCTTTGAAGGTCGCAAAGTCAGCATGAAGTATCAAGGAGTGCATCAAGCAGTGAAAATGAAGCAGGTGAACCATTGGGGAGGTGTTGAAGCATTTGAGGAATTTTCTAGAAATGTGGCCCTCCCCCGGACGTCACTGGAAGCTCGTGGAATATTCTGTGTGTGAAACGGGCTCCGAGCCGAGCCCGTTGTGCCCGCCCACCTCATTGTGATGTCATCAGTGGAAGCCGATTAAAAGATAATTTAAAAAAAAAATTTAATCATCAATCAGTCGAGAAATAAAGCATAACATCTCCAGTGAACCTGTTCACTGCTTAGAGGAGAAAAATGTGACTCACAATATGTAAAAATCTTATTGTTACTGCCTAGTGTTTTTGTGAAAATCTCAACACACATGTACACAGACATGTACACAGACATATATATATACACACACAGACACATACAAGATGAGAGTTTAAGTTATTATATGTAGAGGAAACATCATGGTAATTTCTTGGAATGAGTGCACAGGGAGCGGCAGAAGTAAAGAATGATGGAATAAAGAATGATGTTCAACCTTTCATTCCAAGTAATTCTGGCAGTGTAGCAATCCTCAAAGTGCTGGTGTAATTCAACAGGTCAGGCAGCATTCCTGGAGAACACGGATAGGTGACGTTTCGGGTTCACACCCTTCAGTCTGACGAAGGATCACAACCCAAAACATCACCGATCCATGTTCTCCACGGTTGTTGCCCTGACCCGCTGTGGTACTCCAGCACATTGTGCTTTTTTTGGTAAACCAACATCTGCAGTTTCTTGTCTCCCCAAGCTTGCCCAACTTCTCCTTGTAGCTGATATCACCTGACGTTTTGGGTACGAACCCTTCTTCAGACTAAATGCTACCTGATCCGTAGAGTTACCCCAGCACTTTGTGTCTATCTTCGGTATAAACCAGCATCTTCAGTTCTTTCCTACACACTGAGATGACTAAGACGTAGATCATCTGGAAAAGGCATATGTAAGCACATGCAAAATGCCCCCAACAACAGGGCTGCCAACATTGGGTGAGAGTTGGGAGTGAGACATTGTGAGAGACCAAGCCCGAGGGAACATCGCGACTGGGGGGGGGGGGGGGGGGGGGGGGGGGGGGGTCCCTTTCCCATTGGTGCGGAGCTTATGCGTTTTTCAGCTTGAAAGGGGTGCATACTGTAGCGAGATTTAACTTACACTGAATGCACTTTTAAATTGGATTGGAGTGTGTTTTTGAAAGGGGGGTGGCTGATCGATCACTGATCACTGGCCTTGGGGGTACCCAGTGAGGGAGTGGAGCAACTGAGTGGGGAGAGGGTGTGGAAGAAGGGTGTCCCCCCTCCCAGGGTAGGAACCTTTTGAAATTTGATGTATTAAAATCATGTTTTAGTGCATTGTAGCAGTATGATATCAATGTTTTTTGTATGAAGTATTTTTTAAGAGGTAACTTTTTAAGGGGTAACTTTATCCACACAAAAGAACAAGCTGCCAGAGGATGTAGTTGAGGCAGAGACCAACCCAACATTTAAGAAAACGTTTGACTAATACATGGATAGGACAGGTTTGGAGGTATGGACCAAAAGCAGGTAGCGTAGCTGGGACATGTTGGCTGTGGGGCAAGTTGCGCCGAAGGGCCTGTTTTCACACTGTATCACTCTATGACTACATTATACCTCCACCATGCATGAATGCTTCAAAATCAAGTGATCGAGTTTTATTGCCATATACTCAAGCATAGAAACATAGAAAATAGGTGCAGGAATAGGCCATCGACCCTTCGAGCCAGCACTGCCATTCAATATGATCATGGCTGTTCATCTAAAATCAGTACCTCTTTCCTGTTTTTTCCCCATATCCCTTGATTTCGTTAGCCCCAAGAACTAAATGTAACTCTCTCTTAAAAACATCCAGTGAATTGGCCTGCACTGCCTTCTGTGGGAGAGAATTCCACAGATTCACAACTCTGTGTGAAGAAAGATTGTCCTCATCTGTGATCACTGGTTCTGAACTCCCCCAACATCGGGAAATTTTTTCCTGCAGTTACAGTAAGTGAAAATCTAGCAGGCAAGCAGGGTGCTTTCTCCAACTACTCCCATTTGAAG
The DNA here is from genome assembly GCF_028641065.1 of Leucoraja erinaceus. Classification (NCBI taxonomy): domain Eukaryota; kingdom Metazoa; phylum Chordata; class Chondrichthyes; order Rajiformes; family Rajidae; genus Leucoraja; species Leucoraja erinaceus. The sequence continues at coordinate 41,580,055 of NC_073389.1, forward strand.
TCCACTATCTTCCACCGTTTCTACCCAGTGCTTGGTACTTACTTCCAGCAGCCACTGGTTGTCCTCCAGGATGCATCGAACCACAGCCTGATCCATGCCGGTCACCAGGGTGAATTCGGCACAGAGACTCTCACAGCAGCGGCGCAACGCTTCCGACGCCTTGCACTGAGGCTGCTCCATGGCTGGAGCTGCAGTAAGCGACTCGCCAGTCCAGCAAACACTCGCCAACCCCACTCCCCGTCTGCATCTGTCCCTGCCGATGCTTCTGCTTCCAACACCCGCGGCCCATTCAGTTGATATGAGTTTCGAAATTTTCGTTGATCACAGAATTTCTCACAACAGAGTGAGAGAAATTTGTGATCAGCGTGAGAATTTGTCAAAATGCGTGATTCTCATGTTCAATGCATGGGAGTTGGCAGCCCTGCCTCTCTACCCCCCCCCCCCCCCCCTCCCCCCCCTCCACACACTCCATCTCTCCTCTCACCTCTCTCCCCTGTCTCCCCGTCTCACTCTCTCCCCTGTCTCCCTCTCTTTCCCCCTCCCCCCATTCAATCTCTCCCCCTCCTTCTCTCTCCCCCTCACTCTCCCTTCTCTCTCTCTCTTCCCTTCTCTCCCTCCCACCTCACTCTCCCCCTCTCCTCTCTCTCCCCTTTCCCTCTCATCTCTCTCCCCCCCCCCTCTTCTTCTCCCCCCTCACTCCCCCCCCCTCTCTCTCTCCCTCTTTCTCTGTATCTGGCTCTCTCTCTCTCTCTCTCTTTTTATCTCCCTCTCTGTCTCACAGACACAGACACATACACACACACACACACACACACACACACACACGCTCTCTCTCTCCCTCTCTCTTTCTCCTGTCTCTATCTCCACTTTCTCTTTGCCCCCATCTCTATCTTTCCCCCTTTCTATCTTTCCCCCTCTATCTCACCCTATCTCGTACCCTCTCCACCCCTTTCTCTCTTACCCCCTCTCATCTCACTCTCTCCCCTCTCTCTCCCCCCTACCTCTCTCCCTCTTCTCTCTCTCCATTCACGCCCCCTCTGTTTCTCCCCTCTCTCACCCTCATCTCCCTCCCCTTTCTCTCTCTCCACCCTTTGAGAGTCTGTCCCCTCGGCACAGAGACTCTCGCGGCAACGGCACAACGCTTCCAACGGCCCGGGACTCTTGCACTGCTCCATGGCCGGAGCTGCAGCGAGCGACTCGCCAGCCCTGCAAACACTCGCCAGCCCCGACTCCCCGCATCTGTATCCGCCCGCTGCTTCCATCCCTCCCTCAGCCCCAGCTCTCCAACGCCCGCGGACCGTGCAGTTTATCTGAGTTTTTTAATTTTCGTTGATCACAGAATTTCTCACCACAGAGCGTGAGAAATTTCTGATCAGCGTGAGAGCTTATTCAAATGCGAGATTCTCAGGCTCAAAGCGTGAGAATTGGCCGCCCTGCCCAACAATGTCACTGTAAAGTTCTCCAAATTGCCAGGTTAAACTAACCAACATTTGTATTCTCTCCCTGGCCAACACACAAAACAATAACATTTAATTGGCTTCAATACACAGCTCACTTCATTCACGCATCCAATGCCAGATCCTTGAAATGGAAACTCTACACTGAGCCTCGTCATGCTAATAGATTATCACAGGGAGAGTGATCCAAGAATGTTCTCAAAGTTTCCAGGAGAAAATCCCTTTACCCCATAAACTAGAGGGAATCCCTGGCCCATGGCAGGAGCGCTGGAAATTGAGTCCAGTTTACTGGGAACAAGCGGAAATGTGACGCAAACAAAAGGAGGACACACCTCCCAAACTACCCACACATGTCCACCGCATCAGTGGAAGAATCAATGAGACTTGGAGTGTCCTCATCGGTCACCTCAAAACTGGGTGAAGCAGGTCACCTTCAATCCCAAGCGACTGCTGAAGAAGACAACCAAGATGGTACTGCACTTAAGAACCGCAAATATCAGATATGATATTAAAATAGTCCTATCTACCCTCTCTATGAGAAAAGACCGCATGGCTCTATGCAAACAAAGGAGCTTTTGCAAACTTTTAATTATTGACCGGCCAATTAAAATTATTTAGCGTTTAATATTACAAGCAAACATGAATTATTAATTGAGCTCATTATTATCAGTGTACACACCTATAGCCCAATAGAATTTGAGAAGGTATGATTGTAATGTAAATGCAAATTGTTCCCGTCTGCTGCAAGTAGAGAGGCTGAGATTGCAAAAGGAGCTACACAGTGTTCTTCTCCAATTGCAACATTTGTGTGGTTTTACCTCATTCTTTTCACGATGTGCACTATTTTTAGTTCATTGTTGTTTTCTATTTCCTGTTTGTGATTAGTTTTGGACTCCTAATGGATATATCCTTTCCTTGCCCTAACTTCTTTCTACACTTGCAACCCCACCCCTACCATCTTTAAATAAAGTATTTCCTCATCTTTCATTTGATGTTTGAAATTACTTAGCGTGTCCATCTGGCTGACTGTGACGACCTCTATCAAATTTCTGTTTGTATCAAGGACACAGGATATAAAACATTTGCAAAACAGCCAAGATTTCAAAAAAAAACCCATCTATCAGTATAAAATGCAACACAATTTGTTTAAGATAGTTTTGCAACTACTATTATGTTTCACAATTGTATATAATTTCAAAATGATAGTTTCATGATAGTTCTGGGTGTTGACACGCTGAAAACCGAAATAAAAAACGAGAAGCCCTTGGCAAGTGCTTGGTTCTCCACAAAAGGGAAGTCAAAGCAGTCTGAAGAAGGGTCTTAACCTGAAACGTAGAAACATAGAAAATAGGTGCAGGAATAAGCCATTCGGCCCTTCTAGCCTGCACCACCATCCAATATGATCATGGCTGATCGTCCAACTCAGTATCCCGTACCTGCCTTCTCTCCATACCCCCTGATCCCCTTAGACACAAGGGCCACATCTAATTCCCTCTTAAATATAGCCAATGAATGGGCCTCAACTACCTTTTGTGGCAGAGAATTCCAGAGATTCGCCACTCTTTGTGAAAAATGTTTTTCTCATAAGTCACTGAAAAATCACCCATTCCTCCTATCCACAGACGCCACCTATCCCGTTGCGCTACTCTCCAGCATTTTGTGTCTGTCTTAAGTTAAAGTAATGTTTGTCCAAGTGGATACCATTGATCAGTTCAGTACCAAACCCATTACGGTCTTTTTAACTACAGTAAGCTCTAGCTTACTTATGCTTCAGAAACAGAAAGTTACAAGTTCAAGTCCCACATGCACAGAACCTTAGGCTGACTCTCCGGTGCAGTGAAATGAGGGTTGCATTGCTAGAATGTATATATAAGGTGTAAAACTGGGGCCACGACTAATTTCTCATGTGGGCATAATAGATGATAGCTTAACTAGATTGGCAGGGGGTGGGATCTCGTACAGGACAGAGGTACGTGGGAGGCTAGAAGTTGGTATAGAGGGTGGTGTGGGACAGAATAGGCAGGTGAAAGTCAGAGAGCGAGGAAGGAGGGTTGGTTTCAACTGCACAAATTTTAATGCAAGTGGCCTGACCAGTAAGGCAGATGAGTTTAGACCATGGATAGGTACGAGCGACTGGGACATTGTAGCCATGACAGAAACCTGGTTAAGGGAGGAGCAGAACTGGCCGCTCAATGTTCCATGGTACAGGAGCTTCAGGAGAGACAGGGGCGAGGGAAAAAGAAGAGGGTGGGGGGGTTGCATTGTTGGTTGAAGAGGATGTCACCGCAGTGATCAGAAGATAGCTCTGGCGGGTAGCATTAAAGACAATCTCAAAAGATTTTACAAATACATAAGGGGAAAAAAGGTAACTAGAGAGAGAGTGATACCTCTCAGGAATCAAAGTGTCACCTCTGTGTGGAGCCTCAGTAGACGGGCAAGGTCCTCAAGGAATATTTCTGCTCTGCATTTACCGAGGAGAAGGGCAGTAGGACGGAGGAACTTGGGGCAGTCAATGGAAGTGTCTTGAGAGCAGTCAGTGTAACTGTCAAAGAAGTACTGAAGGTACCGTTGTGTATGAAGGTAGACAAATCTCCAGGGCCTGAACAGAAATATCCGAGTACATTGCTGGAAACTAGAGAGGAAATTGCAGGAGCCCTGGTTGAAATTTACAAGTCGTCCTTAAATACTGGAGAGGTGCCCGGAAGACTGGAGGGTGGCAAATGTTGTGCCTCTTTTCAAGAAGGGCTGCAGGGAAAATGCTGGGAACTATAGTTGTAACATCTGTAGTTGGAAAGTTTCTAGAGAGTATTCTGAGAGATAGGTTATACAGGCATTTGGATGGGCAAGGGCTGATTAGGGATAGTCAGCATGGTTTTGTACGAGGGAGGTTGTGTCTCACAAATCTGATTGATTTCTTTGAAGACGTGACCAAATATATCGATGAGGGCAGAGCTGTAGATGTTATGTACATGGATTTCAGTAAGGCTTTCGACAAGTTTCCGCATGGTAGACTGCTCTGCAAGTTTAGCAAGTTTGCTGATGATACAAAAGTGAGTGGTTTTGCAGATAGTGAAGATGGTTGCGAAAGATTGCAATTGGATCTGGATCGATTGGCCATGTGGGCAGAGGAATGGTTGATGGAATTTAATACAGAGAAGTGTGAAGTGTTGCATTTTGGGAAGTCGAACAAGGGGCAGGATCTACACAGTAAATTGTAGGCCTCTGGGTAGGTGTTGTAGAGCAGAGGGATCGAGGAGTACAGGTGCATGGTTCCTTGAAGGTTGAGTCGCAGGTCGATAAGGTGGTCAAAAAGGCTTGGCACTTTGGCCTTCATCAGTCAGAGTATTGAATATAGAAATTGGGAGGTCATGTTGCAGTTGCATAAGACATTGGTGAGACTACATTTAGAATATTGTGTTCAGTTCTGGGCATCATGTTATAGGAAAGATATTGTCTAGCTTGAAAAGGGCTTAGAAAAGATTTAGGAGGATGGTGCCAAGACTACAGTATGTAAGCTACAGGGAGAGATTGAGTGGGCTGGGTCTCTATTCCTTGGAGCGCAGGAGGATGAGGGCTGATCTTATAGAGGTGTATAAAATCATGAGAGGGATAGATCGGATAGATGCACAGATTCTCTTGCCCAGGGTAGGGGAATCGAGGACCAGGGAACACGAGTTCAACGTGAAGAGGAAAAGATTTAATAGGAATCGGAGGAGTAGCTTTTTCACACAAAGGGTGGTGGGTGTATGGATCAAACTGCCAAAAGAGGCTGGGACTATCTCATTGTTTAATCATGTTAGACAGGTACATGAATAGGACAGGTTTGGAGGGATATGGACCAAGCGCAGGCAAGTGGGACTAGTGGAGCTGGGATATTGTTGCCGGTTTGGGCAAGTTGGGCTGAAGGGCCTGTTTCCACACTGTATCACTCTATGACTATGACTCCAGGAGGGGTACGGGAATTATCCCTGCCATTCTGTCTTACTTTATTCTGCTATCAACATTTGTCAAAGAGGATATCTGATCACATTGATGCTGTTTGTAAGAATCTCTTTGCATCTGATTTGCTCAATTACAGCAGTTTAATCTGACCATTGACTACAGAAAGCTTTTTTTTTGGGGGGGGGGCATGCTAAAAGCGAAAAAAAAATAATCCACAAATGAAACTTTTCATTTTAACATTGCAGATGCTAATATAAATAATGTAACTACACATTTTGGGGGAAATCTTTCTGACAGCCTCAGCCACGTTTCACTTATTTCGCTGCTAGTTCCCATTTGATCAATCCTTGAAGCCTCTCATCTCAATTAATGACTCTCGGCAAGGATTCTCGGTCTCACTCTTGCAACCAGGCACTATGGGACTGAGCAACCCTCTCCATAACATACCACACCATGACATTCACTCTGGCCTTATGCACTTCTTTCACACGCACACAATATGAACTTTCTCTCATACAAAGACTCATTCAGTCCTTTCTTTTCCCCGATCCCCAATCACTCTGGGATAAAGGGAATACTCCGTACTTGGAAGTAAAGAACCGCTTGTTCTCTTCTCACTCTACGGTACACAGACTTAGGATCATACCCATATCCTCCAATTCAAAGGGATGTCATCAATCTTTACTTGCCTATCTCATGCTGGTCATGGGGACATTGCATCCATTGCCCATAGCCGCCTATTTCAACAGCTAACAGGAAGAGGCAGCTACAACATCACCATTTTAATTGATTGCAGAGCATGGGAACGCTGAGGAAAAAGCCGATGTACGTGCCACCATATTCAACCAGATGATGCACCTTGGCTTCTCCTGGGATCACTCCCACTTCCAAAGGAATTAAGAAATGGCTTGCAGTAAAGACTATAGAGGCAGACATCATATCAGCTTTACTACTGAAGACCTATGGTTCCAGTGAGGTTTGTCCAGTACAGGTGCAACACAGATGCGTTTGAATAATTACACGATTGCCTGGAGTATTCTGGACACAAAAAACTCGACTAATCTGGTTCTAACTACTTCCACTTCCCCCACCCCCACTCACTCAATTATCAATCATCCGCAAAGTGATGGAAGCTCTAGAGGGAGGTTGCGCGTAATGTCATCAAGTCAAAGGGCGTGACGCAAGGAGTAGGTCAATCCTTCTGGAGTACAAGCCAGCTTCCGGCATACACTAGTAACACACAAAACACGTACGTTCTTACTTGTTAAAAACCGCCAAAATGGTACATTTTTGCGCTGTAAAAACTTGTGGAAATAGGGGTAACCGTGAGAGATATTTCAGAATTCCAAAAGTGAGGAGAAATTATGGTAGAGAGAAGCGAGAGCTGAAGGGACAACAACAGCTAAAGTGGTTGACGAACATTGGCCGTGCAGATATCAAAATTGAAAATGATCACGTTTGCCCACTGCATTTCATCAACAGTAAGGCATTCCTTGTGTTTTTTCGATTCCTTTGGTATCTAAAAAGTTTTAGAAGTGATAAATCTGGCTGTAAAATTGTAAAATCACCCATGGTTCTCAAGTGGGTTTTTACATGCAAGAAAATGCTTCTGAAGCTAAATTTATCATTAAAAAAAAATTGCAAACCAGTTGTACAGGGTATTGGTGAGACCACACCTGGAGTATTGCGTACAGTTTTGGTCTCCAAATCTGAGGAAAGATATTCTTGCCTTAGAGGGAGTACAGAGAAGGTTCACCAGACTGATTCCTGGGATGTCAGGACTTTCATATGAAGAAAGACTGGATAGACTTGGCTTGTACTCGCTAGAATTTAGAAGATTGAGGGGGGATCTTATAGAAACTTACAAAATTCTTAGGGGGTTGGACAGGGAAGATGCAGGAAGATTGTTCCCGATGTTGGGGAAGTCCAGGACAAGGGGTCACAGTTTAAGGATAAAGGGGAAATCCTTTAGGACCAAGATGAGAAAAACATTTTTCACACAGAGAGTGGTGAGTCTCTGGAACTCTCTGCCACAGAAGGTAGTTGAGGCCAGTTCATTGGCTATATTTAAGAGGGAGTTAGATGTGGCCCTTGTGGCTAAAGGGATCAGGGGGTATGGAGAGAAGGCAGGTACAGGATACCGAGTTGGATGATCAGCCATGATCATATTGAATGGCGGTGCAGGCTCGAAGGGCCGAATGGCCTACTCCTGCACCTATTTTCTATGTTTCTATACATGGGTTTTGAATTACATTTTACTCAGATGCAAAACAAGGAATGGCATAATTGTTAGCTGCTAATTGGATCTAACACCATGTGGTACTTTTTCATTTTTATCTGCAGCATGGGGGTGCAGAGGCACAGATAAAACAATTACACTTTCATCTAACTTTTTTGACAACCTGCTCCCTGGAGATGTCATTTTAGCTAATCGCGGTTTTGACATAAAAGATGATGCCGAATTTTACGGTTGTGTAGCAGAAATTCCTGCATTTACAAGAGGGAAAGCACTATCTGCATGGATGTGGAAAAAACTCGCATATTAGCACATTTACACATTCATGTAGAGCGTGGGATTGGCGGTGCAAGGCAAAAATACCTAATTCCAAGTCATACTGTACCACTGGAATTCATCATGACCAACTCTGAAAGTAAAGTACCTAAAATTGATTAAATTGCAAGGATCTGTTGTGCACTTTTCAACTTAAATGAATCCATCGCCCCACAGTAGGTGCAAATAGTTGGGCTTTTGTATAGAGTATATACGAGCAATAAAAACGTTCAAAAAAGTTACTTGGCTCTTCGGCATTTATTATGGATGAAATTGCAAGTAATTGGCAAATCATTGCATAACAAACACAGAAGTTAAAGTACACTTAAAATTTTTTAACATTAAACTTAAATTTGAGTTTGAAAAAGAGTTCAAAATGTCCTATTTTGTGGTTTTATGCTGTGCAAAGCTAACGTGGTATACAAATTCTAGACTTGGTATTTATGAGAAACATGTTCAGCACAACACTTGCAGTTCATTTATTTTTGGGAACTTTTCTTTTTGGTTTTGGGAGAAGCTTACAATCTGAACCTTTTTTTTTGGCCAGATTGGAAGCATAACTCGACAATTGAACGGATGCTGGGAAAGAAGACGGACCCGCTGCTCTGGACCATATTGTTTGCATGCAGTTCACCGCTTGTACTCCAGAAGGCGTTGCGTGGCAACAGTACGGGTCACGGGTCGTGACCACAACTGCCGTGCAACCTCCCTATTGTTAACACTGCTATCAAGTGACACTCATCAATAACCTGTCCATTGATGTCCAGTTAAGGTTTTTCCCCTCGCTATATTTGGCAAGATATTAGAAATAAGGAACTGCAGATGCTGGTTTGCAGAGTATAGAATTTGGCAATATAGGACTTTCCCTTCACTGTCAATGGGTCTGAATCCTGAAACGTCCATTGCCGTCACCTCCGTGGGAATACAGAATGAATGTGTTCATTACACACTAATGCAGTTCAACACGGTGGCTCGGCACCTGTTTCTCAAGTGTGGCTGGGGAATGTGAAACAAATGGGTAGGAAGGGACTGTAGGTGCTGGTTTACACCGAAGATAAGACACAACAATGCTGGAGTAACTCAGCGGGACAGTAAAACAAATGTTGGAATTTGCCAGCGAAGCCCAGATCCCTAAAGTAAAGAGATACATTCTGAGTATAGAGAGGGAGATCTCTCTCATTTGACTCTCGGTAGAGGTGCAGGAACAGGTGGCACAAAGAAGGAAGGCACGGGCATGAATAGAGGAACAAAGGGGCATGAAAAGAGGGACATGAAAAGAGGGACAGATGGGCATAAAAAGAGGGACACAGGGTCTAACGCTCCCTCCTCACTCGGGGCAGAGAGACAAGGACATGTCTCAATGGGGAAAGACACTGGACACTAAGGCATGGATAGAGACCAACCCTCCCTCTCCTCCTCAGTTTAGGACATTGACGGGCTTACTCCAACCTCCCTGTAGGCTGGGGACTCGCCCCCCCACATCCCCAGTCCGGACCCTGGGGACTCGGCAACCCCCTACCACCTCTCCTCCAGCCACAAGCACTCACCTTACTCGCTCCTGCTCCAGCTCCTTCCTCTCTCTCTGCCTCTCACGTACACAGCTCACTCCCCCCACCCGCACAGTGAGCTGATCCACCGCTGTGACGCACCGAGACTGCTGCAGGCAACGCAGGGGAGTTTAGAAAGGGCAGTTTATCAGTGAAAATGGACACAACGTGCTGGACTGACTCAGCGGCTCAGGCAGCGTCTCTGGAGAACACGGATGGATGACATCTGGCGGTCCAGACCCTGAATCAGACTGATTTGTGGGGGGTGGGGTGGGGTTGAAGCGGCTCGTCAGCACCATTACTACTCCTTCTGTTTCCAGTTTATTGTTGAGCTCAGCTGAATTATTTTCATCTCTGGCCGTTATCAACTCATCTGATAAATCATCAATCCCCTCACCTGTATCCAACTATCACCTGCCGGACTTTGTCCCCTCCCCACTCCTAACCAGCTTTCACCTCCTTTCTACAATCAGTCTGAAAAAGGGTCCCGACCTCCAAACGACATCTATCCATGTTCTGCAGAGATACTGCCTGGCCCGCGGAGTAACTCCAGCCCCTTGTGTCAATCTTGGGTATAAACCTACATCAGCAGTCCTTTTCTACACAGAGATTGATTGTGTCTTCATAGTACTGAGTGCTACTTTAATTTTGGAATTTTGCTGATACACATAATAAATATCTGATATTTCCACTGCAATGGTGTTTGATGACTGGAGTGCCTCGCCATGAATTGACCATGATCTGTAACTAAAACTGGGACGATTGTAAAGGGCACACGGGGGGGGTATGCGAGGCTGGAACCTTTGTCCTGGCCCTGGCCCAGAGCTCTGCTATAGGATCTTTGGCCCTGGCTGCCGAACTGAGGGGAGGAGGAGTTAGTGTAGCTATGGCGGCGTGAGGTTTAAGGACTTTGTTCTGGGGGTGGAACGGCCGTCATGTCGCTGCTGCCGGGAGATCCTGCACGTCCTGTGTCGGTGCGAGCCAAAGATCTTAAAGCGGGGCCATAAGATCTTTGGTGCGAGCTGCAGGGGGACTGCTAATGACTTTCTTTCTCATCACACCTGTTTCGTACCCCCATCGCCTTGATTCCTCGATGTCTAACCACCCCCCCCCCCCCCCCCCCCCCCCCGATCCCCACTCCCCCTCTCTGATCTTCATCCCTCTGATCCCCATGCCCCTTGATCCCCCAACTCCTCGATCCCTAACACCTGAACCCCACTTCCCCCCCCCCCCCCATTCATCAATTTGCTCCCCACCCCCTTGATCCCTGATCTCCACCTTCCCTTCCCCATGATGAATGAATTATGTTTATCGTCACATGTAAATGTCGCAGTAGTATTCCTTGTGCATACCCACGGTATGCAGAGTGGCCACATAAAGGGGGCTGATCTTCATCCCTCTGATCCCCCTCCCCATTGATCTCTAACTCCTCCATCTCTAACTCCCTGATGCCCACCCCCCTTCCCCCTGATCATTAACCAACTTCTCCATCCCCAATGCCCCTGATCCCCCAGCTCCTCATTCCCCGATCTCCATCACTTCCAATCCCCATCATCAGATCCTCACCCTCCTGATCCCCATCTCCATATTTTTATTGCCCTGATCCCCAATGTTCTACTACGACCCCATCCCCAGATCCTCACTTTCATGATCCCCATCCCTTAATTTCCATCCCTCTGATCCCTCTTTACGCAGTGGTATAAATTTGGGGTCCAAAATGGTCTCTCTTATAGCTGAGAACCTCACTTTTGGGAGTTGTATTTGTTCATTAGTCTTAAGCTGCCGGCTTCATACGTGTCGTTTATAAATTTTTATGGAAATAAATATGGCCGATGTATCTCTTTGACGGATGACTTGTGGAATTCTCTGCCTCAGAGGGCGGGTGGAAACAGGTTCTCTGGATACGTTCAACAGAGAGCTACATAGGGCTCTTAAAGATAGCGGAGTCAGGGGATATGGTGAGAAGGATACTGATTGGGAATGATCAGCCATGATCACATTGAATGAAGGAGTTGGCTCGAAGGACCAAATGGCCTACTCCTGCGCCTATTGTCTATTGTCTTTATTGGTCAAACCAAAGAAGTTAAGAGTGGAGAGATTTTACTGAACATTTGGTGATGGTCTGGAATTAATTGTCTGAGAGGGTGGTGCAGGTAGAAATCCTCACTGTATTCTAAAAGAACGGATGAGTTATTGCTGGAAAAAATGCAAAGAGCTGCTTCGTGAATTTTATTTATAGTCTGATTTTGATTATCATAGGCATGATGGACCCAATAGACCCCTTTACACTGTAAATGTCAATGATTTATGATTCTCTGAAGAACAAGCACGAAGTATTTGCTGATAAATATTTACCAGGACATACTTTGTCTGTGAAAAGAGAAATCGTTAATGTTTCAGATAAATGACCCTTCAACAGAACTGGAAAAGTGACAATACAAGAGTATTTTAAGTTAATGAGAGGGAGAGGGATGGAGACAACAAGGGGAATGTCTATGAAGGGCGGAGACCACTGTTCAAGTGACTGAGTACAGAAGTTGGGAGGTCATGTTAAAGTTATATAAGATGCGGGTGAGGCCGCATTTAGAGTATTGTGTTCAGTTCTGGGCACCATGTATAGGAAAGATTTTGTCAAGCTAGAAAGGGTACAGAGAAGATTTACGAGGATGTTGCCAGAACTCGAGCCCCTGTGCTATATGGAGCGATTGAGCAGGCTGGCACTCTATTCCTTGGAGCTCAGGAGGATGAAGGGTGTACACAATTATGAGAGGAATGGATCGTAGACACAGAGCCTCTTGCCCAGAGTAGGGGAATCGAGAACCAGAGGACATAGACTTAAGGCAAGGGGTAAAAATGTAATAGGAATCTGAGTGGTAACTTTTCAACACAAAAGGTGATGGGAGTATGGAACGACCTGCCGGAGGAGGTATTGGAGCAAGTACTATCGCACAGTTTAATAAACATATAAACAGGTACAAGAATAGAACAGGATTGGAGGGAAATGGGCCAAACGCTGGCAGGTGGGACTAGTGTAGCTGGGACATGTTTACCGGTGTGGGCAAGTTGGGACGAAGGACCTGTTCCCACGTTGTATGCAGTGGTGGACCGGCCAGGGTGTCAGCTTGCCCGATGGCAAGTGGGCCCCTGATTAAGTGGGCCCCCTGTATCAAGTGGGCCCCTGATGAAGTGGGCCCCCTTTGTCTCCTGTCAACCAATATTTTAGACCCAGTCCGCCACTGGCTGTATGACTTCATGACCATGACTGCTTTTGCAATCTACTAAATAGATTAATGAGGGCTGTTAGAAAAGAAACAAAAGAACATACTGTAATTCTAAGATACAGCGCACAGCATATGAAACAAAATAAAATGCTGATTAGGAATTATCTATGAAAGGAGGAGAATTGAGTCAATATTGCTGCCGGATGTCCTTGCATCAGACCTGTCAGTTCTGACACCAGCAGGAAAGACTGGTTATCTGAAACTGTTAAATTCACTGCAGACATGAAAGATTGCAGATGCTGGAATCTTAAGCAAAACACGAAATGCTGGAGGAACTCAACAGGTCAGCAGCATCTTCGGTGGAAATGCACAGACAACATTTTGGGTCAGAACCCTTCTTCAGGCTGATTGAGTGGGAGGCAAAAAGTTGGAAAAAGAAGGTGGAGGTGGGGCAAAACCTGGCAAATGATAGCTCGATACAGGTGAGCGGGGGGGCTCCTGACAGTAGTGTTCGATCTGTTAAATTGTTACTAGTATTGGTAGATTGTTAAATTCAATATTCATTCCATAAGTCTGCAACATAACTGGATGGAAGAAGAGATGCCGTTCCTTGATCATAAACTACACTTTGGAACAGCGTAGGAAGCCAGAGACAGAGAAGTTAAAGTAGTTGGTGGCAGTTGGCATAGTTGGAGCTTGGATATTATGCAGACGATATGAAACGAGTGACAGGTGTAAATAACCATATAACCATATAACCATAACAGCACGGAAACAGGCCATCTCGGCCCTACAAGTCCATGCCGAACAACTTTGTTTCCCTTAGTCCCATGCCTGCACTCATACTATAACCCTCCATTCCCTTCTCATCCATATGCCTATCCAATTTATTTTTAAATGATACCAATGAACCTGCCTCCACCACTTCCACTGGAAGCTCATTCCACACCGCTACCACTCTCTGAGTAAAGAAGTTCCCCCTCATATTACCCCTAAACTTCTGTCCCTTAATTCTGAAGTCATGTCCTCTTGTTTGAATCTTCCCTATTCTCAAAGGGAAAAGCTTGTCCACATCAACTCTGTCTATCCCTCTCATCATTTTAAAAACCTCTATCAAGTCCCCCCTTAACCTTCTGCGCTCCAGAGAATAAAGACCTAACTTATTCAACCTATCTCTGTAACTTAGTTTTTGAAACCCAGGCAACATTCTAGTAAAAATAGAAAGGAGAGAAAGAATACAGTCAACATAGGATGAAGTAATTTCTGTGGGACAAGAGCAGCCTGTACCAAAGGATCTACCTGAACACAAGGACAGAAAGAGGTAGGAGCAGGATTATGTAACAAGGACCCTCAGACCTGCCTCACCATTCAATATGATTGTGGCTGATTTATGCTGGCCACAACTTGTCTGCAGTTTCTTCAAAACCCTTCACTTATCCAATCTCTCAAATGTTTAAATAAATCCACCTTAAATACATCTAATGATCTGGCCTTCATCATCCTCGGGGGAAGAAAAATCCGGGGATTTACTGCCGAGAGAAGAAATGTCTATGTAACGCAATTTCCTACTCTTTTTATTGTATTGTGACCAATTGCTTGTGATCTCTCATTAGTGAAAACATCTGAACATCTACCCCAACAAGCTCCCTTATGATCTTGTATGTTTGAGTAGGATCACTCACTGCTTATTCTTCTAAACTCCAAGAACAATCCAGTTTTGGAAAAAGAGGATGGTGGATATACACTTTGCAACTCTCTGGTGCTCAGTTTCATCCCCACCAATCACACCGCCTCTCATGCCACTTTCTCAGAAAATCACAGGAGTTGCAACACCTCAACCTTTTCCCATCATCCAGGCACACAAACAATTCTTTCAAGTATTCAAGTGAAACAGTAACTTTTGAACTTCCAATCTAGTGTACTACTGCAGATAGACACAAAAAGCTGGCGTAACTCAGCAGGTCAGGCAGCATCTCTGGAGAAAAGGAATAGGTGACCAGGGTCATGAGTTTGGTTACCAGGGTGTGTCCCAACAGAGTGCGGTTCTGTACCTTCGACAGCTATGTTGACAGAGCACTTCTGGTGCAGTAGATGGCACTATGACTGAGCCTCTCATCATAATGGCGGCTTGCCAAGAATTCCAGAACAGACGGGATGTTCATAGATCTGTGGGTGATGATTATAGTTGTGGCAGTACTTCCCGTACCTAGATGATACCAAGTACTGATGTTTGGGTGGACTGTCTGTGACCCGCTGAAATAATTCCGCATTTGGTCCGTCAGTCCTAGGTGGAGAAGAGGTGCTTTCAACTCTAAAATAAATAGGTTAATATATAATAGTGACATGGGTAACTCCCCTAGAGTGGGAAGAACCAGTAAGTTAGGTCTATGATAGATGGTGATGTATGGTTCTGACCCATGTTGATATCACCCGGACCCATGGTTGCGTAGGGCAATCAGGAGCAGCCTCAGGAGGAACGGCTTCAGGAGCAGCCACGATGGCCAGTGACCATGTATGTGCATTGGAGCCGGTTGGGTGCCCGAGAGCATCGGGGCCAGCTGGAGCGGCTGTTGGAGCAGGTAAGTGGCAGCTCCATAAGATGGAGACTAGTCACAGAGGGGCAGCTAGTAAGTCCTACAGCAGTACCTCTTGTAGGGCTGCACAGTGTTCTCCCTCATCAGAGGGGAGTATAGGGGGTCAATTTTGGCTGCACTTGAACAGGGGAGCAGAACATACCCCTAGTACACATTGCTCCAGCATTTTGTGTCTATCTCGGAAATATATTTCTATTCCTTCATCTCAGAGTTTAAATCTTGAATCTCCCTCCTCAACAGCATTGATGGCCTATTTTTACCAAAAGAAAGCCAAGATTTCATCCCAATTTTCTTAAGAACATTTAGGAATAGGTAATACGTTGACAGCATCTGCACCGGCCAACATGTCCCATCTACACTAGTCCCACCTGCCTGCATTTGCCCCATATCCCTCTAAACCTGTCCTATCTTAAGAACATTTAGGAATAGGCAATACATGTTGACCTTTGTTGTGATGGTTCTGAAATATGAATAAAGAAAATAACATCCAATATAACTGGAGTAAAATAACCCAAATAGATTGTTTTGCACTTACTTTATTGAAGCTCAGAATGCAAGCCTGTAGAAAGACAATACTTAAATCCATACAACCTTTGCTAGCTGACAAGCAATCATGAGTGCTCGGTATGGTCATATTAGCAGACAATTCATCATCATTCTCATCATAAAGAATAATGAGAGGTATGGTAATACCAGTCTGAAAAACATCAGGGTGAATTAGCTCACATCTAAGTTCATATCCCATGCCGATTTGGTCAAAGAAAGGGGAAAAAAAAATCAAAGCAATTGTTCTTTCCAGTTATTCTGATAACGTGGACTGTTTTTGGAAAGATTGATTCTGCAAAATGTCATTACCATTGTTTTATGACAAAGCAACGTTTTGTAATAAACTGCAATGAATACTAAGGTGCTTCCAGATATTTATCCCAAACATTCTGCTACAACCATATTTGATTCGTAAATGTGTAACACCATGCCACGACAACAATAACATCACCTAGTGTGGGAAGAGCAGAAGATCTTAATACAATGGCGCTAATGGTTTCCAAAGCCACCCACAATTAGTCTTTAGCATTCGTTGACCAGTCAAATGGAAGATAAATAATTCTGGCTTTTCCTTGGTCAAGGAGTTCCGTCAGTGCTTTCTTCTTTGTTGAATCTGATAGATGGTCAGAAACCCATTTCAGGACCTGTATGGAGGAGCAAAATGGTACATGGTTTCAATAAACAATACACAATAGGTACAGGAGTAGGCTATTCGGCCCTTTGAGCCAAAGTGCTCAAGAACAAAGTGCTGGAGGAACACAGCAAGTCAGGTAGCATCAGTGGAAATAAATGGAAAGGAAAGGAAAGTCTCCAACTTGAGTTAGCTCAGTGATGAGCTAAAAGCAGAATTAGAAATGGTTCACACCTACAATAGACAATATGTGCAGGAGTAGGCCATTCGGCCCTTCAGGCCAGCACCGCCATTCAATGTGATCATGGCTGATCATCCCCAATCAGTACCCATTCCTGCCTTCTCCCCATATCCCATGACTCCACTATCTTTAAGAGCCCTATCTAGCTCTCTCTTTAAAGTATCCAGAGAACCAGCCTCCACCGCCCTCTGAGAATTCCACAGACTCACAACTCCCTGTGTGAAAAGTAAATTTCAAATAAATAATCTCAATTTCATGAATAATATCAAGTGCAATAGTAACAATGAATAGAGGTGACAAAATCTTAGAGAAATAATCATTTTTTGTTCGTGAGAATTATTATTTGTTATAGTGCCTGATCACCGTACAAGCAATTCTTGCAAATGAGGATAATGACCAGGTAATTTATGTTATCAGTGATGTAATTTTTCTTTTCTTCCCGCCCCCTCTAAAATTGTGATTCCTCTCCATAAATCCTTGTCCTCTGGTCTTATGGTGATCTCTGCCATGTGAAAAGTCTCTCACTATCCTATCCATGCCTCCCATAGAGAGGCACCTCCAGCACATGCCTTTTCAACACCCAAGGAAAACAAGCACAACCTGCCAATCTCTATTCATAAGTGAAACATTTTATCCCAGCCAACATTGTGGTGAATCTCTCTGCAATCTCCCCAACCAAATCATATTCTTCCTGTAGTGTCATTACCTGAGCTGCATGCAATATTCCAGTTGTGATTTAACCCTTGTTTTATAAAGTTGTATCATGACCTCCCTTATAGTAAGTGTGGGAAGGAACTGCAGGTGCTGGTTTAAACCGAAGATAGGCACAAAATGCTGGAGTAACTCAGCAGGGCAAGCAGCATCTCTGGAGAGAAGGAATGGGTGACGTTTCGGGTCGAGACCCCTCTTCTGAAGGTTTTGCCTTCTTCTGGAGACCCTGTCTCAACCCAAAACGTTACCCATTCCTTTTCTCCAGAGATGCTGCCTGTCCCTTTGAGTTACTCCAGCGTTTTGTGTCTATCCTCCCTTATAGTTTATGCCAGAGCTAATAAAGACTAGCATTCCCTATGCCTCCTTCAACACCCTTTCTATCTATGCTGCTTTGTATACGAAGGTCCCTTTGTTCCTCAATATTCCCTAAGAACCTATTGTTCATGGTATATGCCCAACTCTTTTTATACCTGCCAAAATGTATCACCTCACATTTATCAAGATTTAATTTAATTTACCATTGCCTCACCCAGCTTGCAAGTTGCTCAATATCATTCGGTATAGGAAGAAACTGCAGATGCTGGTATACACTAAAGATAGACACAAAATGCTGGAATAACTCAGCGGGTCAGGCAGCATCTTGGGAGAAAAGGAATAGGTGGCGTTTCGGGTCAAGACCCTCAGATTGGGAGTCATGGGAGAGGGACGCTAAAGATATGAAGAAGTACAAAATACAAATGATTGGAGGTATCCAAATGGACAAATCAGCCAGCAAAGATGATCAATGAAAAATAGAGCCCACAATGGCCCATTGCTGGCTGTGGAGAAGGCGATAGCGAGTAAAACTAACGAGTGAAACAGCGAAACCAGTAGAATGACTAGGGTGGGCGATGGACGGAGAGAGAGACGGAACGCAGGGGTTACTTGAAGTTAGAGAAATCAATTTTACCTCCTCACTATCAAGTACTCAAAAGCTTTAAATCTAAGTTTGGTGTCATTAACAATTAATCCTTGGGTCCTTAAAAATACACTATCAAAGCACTAAGTGATTTAATGACAATTTGCACTACCATGTTATTTTTGACAATTGGCCCATTCCAAGCTGTTGAAAAATTACAAAACAATTTTGAAAACCACTTTAATTATTTAAAATTAAATCCAGATCAATGCAATGCAAGTCCTTTTTAAATGTATTTTTCAGAATGTGGCCAGCATTGCCAAGTCCATCATTCATTGCCCAATCTAATTAACTTTGATAATCTAATTTAAAAATTGGTGGCAGTAAATGTACAGTGTTTTATTTCTAAGTAAATATAACGCCTAACTTGGAGGAGAAAATGGTAATGAGGTCTGAGCCTTTTGCCCTGCTGCTCTCTCATCTTTATTGGCATGTGTTCAGAACAGTCAATTTGTATATGGTGCACATTACACTCATGCTGCATTGGTGGTGAAAGCAATGAAATATTCATGGTGGTGGATTGGATACCAATTAAATGGGGTTGCCTTGTCTGTGATGGTGTCAAGTCTTATTGGGGCTTGCAGCCATTTGCCAAGTGGAGAGTAGGTTGAGACATATTATTCTAATATGAACCTAATGTTTTCTAATTGTATTACTTTTAATGCAACTGCAACTAATAGTCACATTGACATATGATTAAGAAGTTTCCATAGGTAAAACAATGAAATGTAATTACATTTTCATAAAAGGATCTGCCTTAATTTTTGGAACATTTTATGCTATTAAATGGCACAGCTAAAATATTCGTAAATTACAAAGTTTTAAATGTTCTCATACTTTATTGTGGGTGTGTAGTAGATGTGGAGAGGATGGTTTCACTAATGAAGAAAGTCTGGGACCAGAGGCCATAGCCTCAGAATAAAAGGAGGTACCTTTGGAAAGGAGATAAGGAGGAATTTCAATAGTCAGAGGGAGGTGAATCTGTGGAATTCATTGCCACAGAAGGCTGTGGAGTCTAAGTCAATAGATATGTTTAAGGCAGAGATTGACAGATTCTTTATTTGTATGGATGTCAGGGATAATGGTGAAAAGGCAGGAAAATGGGGTTGAGAGGGAAAGATAGATCAGCCATGGCAGAGTAGATTAATTCTGCTCCTGTAACTTTGTGATCATATTTTTCACTTATATTCAACAGAAGTAGAGGTTAACATGAACATTTCTTTACCTTTTCATCTGTTCCACCAAAGTCCACCTTGTATCGTTTGAAAATTATACTGAGACCAACTTCCTTTTTCGCCACATCAACTTGGCAACCATCAGCAGAATCAAGAAAATCTCTGGCTGAAATGTTTAGCTGCTTGTCAATGTCCTGCAATTGGAGATTAAAGCATGACAAGTTATATGTCATCTGCATTTCTCTTTAATTCAAATTTGCAACCTTGATTTGACTATCATGGATCACCCAGTGATAATATTGGACATTTTAGGTGCCTGACAAAATGGAGGATTTCTGCCTTTGCAAACCTGCTTGGCATCTTTTCGCAAAGGCTGCAAAGACCATGAGGATCATGGGTCTAGAATGTCTGTGGCCTGGTAGGAAGTTGAGTACAGGGTGCTGTCCAGATGTCCTTTAATTGATAATATGTGTGAGGGTTTTGCCGAAGAAGCTGGGTCCTGCTGAAAATGCATGATCAGGATTGGTTGGGGGAATGATGGGTTATAATACTGTTGTTAATTATGTTGCATGGGCTTTGCACTGCTATTTGTGATTGGTCAAGGAGAGGGACCTTGCCCAAATTGTTTACATTACCTGTTAAAATGTGTATTTACTTAAGGGAACTGTTTTCCATTAAGAACTTTCTGAAGAAACAATGTTATGGGATATTCTGTGGTTGGGTTAGGGAACTGTCAATCAATGTATTGTATGATCTTTATTTATGACTGGCTAGTAGGGGTTGCCCCCTCCTCCCTCCCCCCCTATGTATTTCATGCCAATGGTCCAATATAGTATAAAAGAGGGGAGAGCACATGAGAGTGTGTTGATCTTCTGGGGTAGCACTCGGGACCGTGCTGACCATTTGGAGGTGTCTATTCGCACGAGGCTGAAGGGCTTGGACAAATAGAGATAAGGATAGGACCCACAGTGTTGGTTGGGTATCGTATAGGTAGTGTGTTTGTGTTCGGAAAATAAAGTTAGTTGATCCAGGGCTCGACTCGGTGTTTTACTGAACCAGAATAACGGGGTGAGATTTGGACCGGAATTACACTAGTAGCTAACTGTCTTTAAAATAGCAGCCATCCTATAAATGCATATAAATCATCCAGGACCCAGAACTCCTTTAAGGCCTTACCCTCATTGAAACATGCAGAATAGTAAAAGGCATGAATAGAGTGGATGCGGAGAGGATGTTTCCACTAGTGGGAGAGTCCAGAACTAGAGGTCGTTGGCTCAGAATTAAAAGACATTTTTTTAGGAAGGAGATCAGGAATTTCTTTAGTCAGAGGGTGTGAATCTGTGGAATTCTTTGCCGCAGAAGGCTGTGGAGGCAAAGTCAGCGGATATATTTAAGGCACAGATAGATTGATTCTTGATTAGTACGGGTGTCAGAGGTAATGGGGAGAAGGCAAGAGAATGGGGTTAGGAGGAAGAGATAGATCAGCCATGATTAAATGACAGAGTAGACTTGATGGGCCGAGTGGCCTAATTCTACTATCTATCTCATGATCTTTTGATCCTTACCCATTATGGCCACTATTTCATATGCACCCATAGTCCATCAGAAGCCCATGTTTATTTAACTATGGCGAAGAAAACAACTGAGGATTTTATCTTCAGTTGATATCTGGGAATATGCAACCTCTATGGGTGTCTTAGCTTAGCTTAGAGGTACAGCACGGAAACAGGCCCTTCGGCCCACCGAGTCCACATCGACCAGCGATCCCCATACACTGCAACTATCCAATACACTGGGGACAATTTACAATTTTTACCGAAGCCAATTAACCAACAAACCTTTATGGCTTTGGAGTGCGGGAGGAAACTGGAGCACCCGAGGAAAACCCACGAGGTCACGGGGAGAACGTACAAACTCCGTACACGCGGCACCCGTTGTCTGGATTCAACACGGATCTCTGGCACTGTTAAGCAGCAACTCTATCATTGCTCCACCATTCTGCCCAAAAGTAGTCATACAATAGTCTTGCCTATCAATACATTGTTGATCCAAAGGTTATTTGGAGTGCACCCAGGCTAAAATCAGCTGGTGAAATTAGTAGGAAAATTTGGGCAAATCTCACATTCTTTTACGTTAAGTGCAGCCTGAATGTTCTTAAACAATGTTTACCAATCTTTAAATTATTTTTAACATTACTACGATGACTCATTTTCTAACTGTTCTTTGAATTAGGCACAGTTAACCAGATCAAGTTAGCCAGGGGATCTATATCTTTTGTTGGGTCGTTAGTTTGCATTGACTTGTCAATTATGGCCAGCAAGTGGAATGTTAAACATAAAATTTTAGATATTATCAAGCTACAAAAAGTTTGCAGTCAAAGAAAAGACAGGTTGTTGGAAACAGCAGTATTTTGTGAGATTTAAAAATCCCGCACAAAATAAAACGCATGAGAAGATGACAGCAGAAAGTGAAAACTTCCAAACATGGTTTAACAAACCTCAGCAGAGTAGGCCTTAATTGGAGGGCTGCTTGCGGCTCCAAAGTTCAAAGCAAAATGAATACGTGGTTCCGCGTCATCCAGCGATGCCTGAAAAAATAAAGTTGTAGTTACATTTCAAATAGTAAATGAAATATCTACTATTTTTAAGTAATAGATTGCAAAAATACTACTACTTTTAGTATCAGTATTATACTAATATAATAGTAGAATATTACTATTTATATACTAATACTATATATATCATAGTTATACTACCTGTATTAACAGTAGGGGGAGTGGAGGCAAGAACTGAACTGATGATTAACATGCAAAATACAAATTGCTGGAGGAACTCGGTGTACCAGGCAGCTTCTGGGGAAGGAATGGACGGACAATATTTTGGGTTGAATCTCCTCTGTAGACTGGGTCTGAAGAGGTGACTCAACATCATCTATCCATTCCCCTTCCCCAGATGCTGTGTGACCTGCTGAGTGTCTCTGGCACTTTGTGTTTGGCTCATGATTCCAGCATCTGCAGTTGGTTGTGTCTGGATGATTAAAATGACAAGCAATTGGAACCTCAGAGTCATTCGTGCTTTAGGACTGAGTGAAAGCAATTGATCGATCTGCTTTTCATAACCTCAGTGGAGAGGAGCCTCCATCGTGAATAGCAAGCACAGTAAATAACATTGAGATAGATCATTAGCTCACTTGTAAGGTATGTTTAGCGCTCTTGACCTCTCAGCCTTCTAGTTTATTCTAATGGAATCCAATGGGAACCTGAGACGCAACAACTTGGCTTTCAATTAAACAGCAATCCAGATTCAAGGACTGAGCTCTACAATTTCAGTTCATAACCTTTTTTTTAACTGGAGAGCAGCATTTGGTGTTGCTTTTGTTATCAAATGCAGCTCCAGCTGTTTCTTTACTTGTTCCATTACCAAGCACTTCTACCTCGCACCATCAATTCATTTGTCACATAAACTTTACTGGTTTCAGCTATATCACTGATCTTCCATTGTAACCTTTCTTTCTCCTCCCCACTCTACTCAAACGAGATTTGATTAATCCCCATTACATCTCTAACATTTTGCAGTTCGGATTAAAAAAAATCATCAGTCTGAAAAGGTAACTGTAGTAGCCATTTAGCTTAACTCAGTACGTTATAACTATAACCAGTAACCGTTAAATTTTATCTGCCTGTAATTACGTGGGTGGGATTTTGCAGCTGGGATTCTGGCGCAGACTCCCAAGGTTTTTAGTTTAATTTAGTTCAAAGAAGATTGGGGAAGAGACATGGTTTTTGACCATGCACGAGCATGACCATGAAGAAGCTTTTATGAATTTTGTACTACTACAATAAAGAAACGTATAATAATCACGAGACTGTTTTTGGAAGATTTATCTTTCGACGGCATTGAACGTCTCGTGGAGAGCTCGTGGGTGCGTATAAATTACCTTCTGATTCACGGTCATCAATTATCAAGGACTAAATCCTTGAGACGATGTAAAATATGTCACTACAGTAACTTTACTTCTCTCTCTTCAGGTATTACCTAACTTGATTGAGTATATCCAGTAATTCTTGGTTTTATGTCTTATTTTAAATGTTGGAACCACGTCAGTTTATATGGGATGAAATTTCAAACAATTGCATTCTTATACATTTACCTCAAACTACTGATGTTGATTTTATTGGGGTAATGTGATTGAGGTTTTTGCTTACCTTTAGACTTTAAGAGATACAGCGTGGAAACAGGCCCTTTGGCCCACCGAGTCCGTGCCGACCAGCAAACACCCCGTACACTAACACTATCCTACACACTCAGCACAATTTACAATTTTTACCAAAACCAATTAACCTACAAAATTGTGCCCCTTTAAAGTGTAGGAGGAAACTGGAGCACCTGGAGAAAACCCACACGCTCACAGTGAGAATATACAAACCCCGTACAGAAAGCACCCGTAGTCAGGATCGAATCTGGTCCTAGCACTGTAAGGTAGCAGTTCTATCACTAGGCCACAGAGCCAACCAGTGTGCTGCCACTGTACCTAAATTGTGAAACTTTGCATTTTCAAAACACTGCAATTAACTTAAATAATTGATCAATTATTGATGTGATTTTAAGTTAATGTTCAAACAAATCCTTTCTTTTTTATTTTATTTTTATTTTTATTTTATTAGAAGTAAGTACAATAATGTGGTACCTTGTAGATACCTAATATATATTGACATGTTACATTTTATGTACAACTTTTTTTTTTAGCAGTAAATGGAAGAAAAGAAAGAGAATAGTAGTAAAATAGAGAAGTGCGTGATATCGAACAGTGAGGTGAAGGAAAGAAGAAAAGAGAGAAAATAGAGAGAGAAAAAGAGTAGGTAGAAAAACAGGGGACTGAAGGAGACATAGCTATTTACTAGACTAAGTGGGACCCGTTGGGTCACCAACGCAATATTCCACCTCTCCTCCAATTCCAATACTGCTCACCAGTGGGGGGGGGGCTGTCTGTTGCGCTAGTATAGGTGTTGCGGGCTGAAGGTACTGGTTTCCAGAGGGCAAGTATAGACATTGTGGGCCGTATGGATGCTTGGGCATCCAACTGTTGCAACGATTTTAAGAGCCAAGCCAAGGCAAACAATTGGGCTGCAGCCACCCGACAACCAAAATTCAGACACCCGCCAACCAAAATTTTGTGAACACAAACTTGTTAAAAAAAAGGCGAGGCAAACAATTGGGCTGCAGACATCCGACAACCAAAATTCATTTTGTGAACACAAACTTTTTTAAAAGGGCTGCAGCCGCTTTACAGCCGTATCGAGGGGACTCACCGTGGAGTAGACGTGTGTTCAGTGTTAATCGCAGCTCAGTCTCTCGCTTCCTGGGCCTGGCAGAGACTGAGTGAGGCACAACACTTCCTGGTTTTATAGTCCCTCCTCCTGCCGCCAGCAGCAGAGAGAATGGGGAATTTTGTAAAAACATTAATATCTCTCTCATTTTACATCGACGGAAAAAATCCTCCACACTCATACGGCGGAGGATGGCTCTGAGCGAGGTGGCCAAAAATGACGGCCGTAGGTGGCGGCGTTCTCGGAAATCGCAGCACAGTCCGCCAAAAGCGGTCAAGATCAGAGATTGAGTAATATAAGATTATTCTTGACCACCCTTCACCCGATCCTGAAACAGTTAATTTCCACTGTTATGTTGCACCATATGCTTGTAAGAAGTCGATAAATGGAGACCAAATCATTAAGAATTGATCTGCTTTGTCTGCAAATCCTTTCAAAGGTGGAATAGAAGAAGTCTATTTACGCATGCCTCAATACATTTGAAAATGTGAGGAAAATGGAAGAAGGTTCAGAAACATAAAATTATTACAGATTCCATGCAAATTTATCTTCAAGGGCAGAATAAGCTTGACATTTTTTTATAGCTCAACTTTTTAAATAAGTTGTGTGACCCTTTACTGTTTCAAATATTTAGTTGCTCATAATTGGAAAATGTGATCAGCCTAACAGTTCAAGCACCACTGCCATTACCAGATGCTTTGTTTAGAAATTTGATGTATATATTGCAAAGCATTGTTGGATTGCTGGATTTTCTTCTCACTTTTAGTGTGAACTTTTCTGTTATGATTTTATGAGTAGTTGCAATCCCGGCTAAGTAAAAACATAATGTATCTTCTCAGGAATATCCAAACTGTCTTATAAGATTGAGGGTTGGAGAAAACAAAACAAGGACCAGTAGTTTGCAATTAAAGAAAAGACACTCCCCAAAAGTGCTGGAATAACTACTATAATTATGTTAAGGATTTTAGTCATAGTATTAAACTATATAAATTTAGCTATATACTCAAACAGTAATAGCTACCCAAGATAGACACAAAATGGCTGGAGTAATTCAGCGGGACAGGAAGCATGTCTGGAGAGAAAGAATGGGTGATGAGGTACAGACAGTGATTTAGAGAGATATAGAACAAATTATGAAAGATATGCAAAATGTAATGGTGAGAAAGGAACAGCATCTAATATTTTGCTTGGGCAGCTTATGGTATGATTTATCTAACTTCAAGTAACACCTGCACTCCCTCTCCCTCCATCCCTCCCGCACCCAAATAGCACCAGGTTCCAGTTCCCGCCTAGCAAACAGCTAACAATGGCCTGATTCCTTTATTACTGTTACTTTTTGCATATCTTTCATTCTGAGTTACTCCAGCATTTTATGTCTATCTTCAGTTTAAACCAGCATCTGCAGTTCCTTCCTCCACATAGCTACCTTAAGACGTGGATCATCATTTGCGAATGGTTTCATGATCTGAGGGGGACTTTTTCGATTTCCACGAAGTACACCATGTTGAATATCATTCAGTGAAAAGATGTTTCCACCAATCTCGTAACTTATAGAACTAAAAAACTTAAATGGGACAAAATGGATTTCAGAGGACATTTATTTAATCAAATATATCATTATCTAATTATGCCAATTGCTCAAAATAAATGATAACGTTTCTTTCAATAGGGCATTTGATCTGTTAAACATCATTGGGATGTTTGGAGCAGAGAGGGAGAGTGGAGATTTGAAAGAAGTGTTTAAAATCATGGCTAAATTCGATGGGGTAAATGGGCTATTATTTTGATAACCTAACAAATTCAGCACTATTAGCAAAAAGAACTGGAGGTATCTTTGGTGCAATGAATGGTTAAGATGTCAACTGCACCAGCTATAACAGGCTGTTAAATAAACTTTCAGTCATAACCTTCAAAAGAAAATTGGGAAATTGTGAAGAACAAAATTACAGACAATGCAGGTAAAAAACAAATGAGAGAGTTTAGTTTAGTTTCGAGATGTAGCATGGAAATAGGCTCTACACCACACTGAGCCCATGCTGGCATGATCATCCATATGCTAGTATCATTCCTATACTCTAGGGACAATTTACAGAAGCCGATTAACCTACAAACCTGCATGACTTTGGGATATGGAAGACTGGATAGACTTGGTTTATACTCTCTAGAATTTAGAAGATTGAGAGGGGATCTTATAGAAACTTACAAAATTCTTAAGGGGTTGGACAGGCTAGATGCAGGAAGATTGTTCCCGATGTTAGGGAAGTCCAGGACAAACCTCACAGCATGAGGATAAAGGGGAAATCTATGAGAAGGAATGGTGAATCTGGAACTCCCTGCCACCCAGTTCATTGGCTATATTTAAGAGGGAAGATGTGGCCCACAAGGGGATCATAGGAGAGAACATACAACTGAGTTGGATCAGCCATATACGGTGCACGGCACCCTGCAGTCATGATCTATGAATCTGGAGCACCCAGAGAAAACCCACGAGGTCATAGGGAGAACATACAAACTCTGTATACACGGCACCTGCAGTCAGGATCGAATCTGGGACCCTGACACTGTATGGCAGGAACTCCACCGTTGCGCCACTGTGCCACCTGAAGCTTTAGGTATTAGGCTTTAAAGTAGTAGGCCCAGACTTGACAGGCCACCTTTGGATATAATGTTTTAAATATATAAACTAAGCAAATATTAACCTGAATGTGTAGGTAAAGAACATATCATTTGGCTCTTAACTGGGAATTTTAAATTAATCTGTTTTATTTTCCCCAGTCAGAAGGAGGGTCTTCAACTTGAAATTGTAACTATTTCTCTTTCCACAGGTGCTGTCTGACCTGCTGAACATTTCTTCCATTTTTCATTTTTATATCACTTGGTACATTTTTTGACCATTGCTCCCAAGTGACCCCATTTTAGGAAACATGCTCTGTATGTTAGGAGAATCATCTATGTTCAAGTTGTCATGAGAATTAACAATTGCAAGTTTGCCATCTTACTCTGTATCTTTGCCATGCATTTTTTGGTGGTCCTTTCTTGATATTTCCATGAATGACCAAAGTATTGTACACGTTGATGAATAATGCTAGTTTCTCATTCCTACTGAGACTACCGATGTCTAGAAGCTGCAGATGTGTTGCATGTTGGCAATATTCATCAAACACTGGATTTGCACCCATGGATTTATAATCTACAATCTACAATAAAGAAAGATTGAATAGTTAATTAGAACTTTCACCATGTGTGGATCAAATAAACTTTTGTTTGGCAATTACTTCTGTAATCAAACTAAATAGGCTAAAGGTATCCAAACGTTAATCACAAGTATATTGAAGCGGTATAATTTAAGCAAATATTTAACTCTTTTGATTAACAGAGGTTGATGTTTTAAATATAAATATTTAAAAAATTAAGTGGTTAGCAAATAATAGTTTTTTTTCTAATAAAGAAACATAGACTAACCTTGCCATCTGGTGTAATGTGTTCCGAGAACAACTTCACAATTAAATCTTTCATGATTGCAGAATGTCTAGAAGCTGAAGTGTAACAGATTATTCAGCAAGTTACTATTAAAAGCAAACATGAGAATCTGAGTACTTCTTCCAGCAATGCCTGCTTTTAAAATGTTGGTCTTCCTATACTGATGTTCCATAATCTCCATTCCTTATACCTTTGTTATCGTTTCCAGTCATTGACCTACTGAGATTTCTACACTTCGACAGATAATACTTTTGGTCATTCTGATTACTCTTCACCCACCCATAGCCCACCAATTTGCAAAGTCCTCATATTCTGAGTTTCACAATCTGAACCTCTCTGCAATTCTAATTCTATTTTCCTTTAGCGGGTTCTTGGAAACCCAACTCTCCTTCACCTGCCTCAATATCACTTCTCGTGACTTGGTGGCATATTTCGATCAATTAAATCTCTAGTGAAACACATTACTATAGAGACATACATCATGGAAACAGGCCCTTCAGCTCCACTAGTCCATGACACCCAAGATACCCCATTCTGTGCTTGCCCCACCTGGCTCCGTTTGGCCCATATCCCTCCAAATATTAGAAAGACGCAAAATGCTGGAGTAATTCAGTATGTCAGGCAGTATCCCTGGATAACATGGAAAGGCGACGTTTTAGGTCAGAACCCTTCTTCAGACTTTCTATCCATGTTCTCCAGGGATGCTGCCTGACCTTCCTTTTTTCTTTTTCTATAAACCAGCATCTTGTTATTCCATTCCCTCTAAACCTTTCCTATCCATGTACCTGCCAAAGATGCAATAATAGAGAGTTTTTTTAATGATTAGAGAATGCGGAAAATGTTGTTCACATTTACTACAGTTAGAAACCAAAGTATATTAAATGTTAACCATTTCAGTTCTACATTTTGTTGGTGAACATCTTCTGATCATGAGAAGAAAGGAAATAAAACATTACCTACCAGAAGACGTATATTGTGTTTCACTTTTCAAGGTTAATGAAGCAGCTGAGTCATGCTCTACCAATCTGTACAGAGCATTGCTGTCTTCAAATTCTTTGACAGCCAAGGGATTTAAAAACTTTCTATTTGTCAAATCTTTTCCCAATTCAATTGCAGTGGATTTGTCTACATTAAAATATAGATAAAAGGATAATTAGATATGTGTTTCTTATAGAAATGTCCCATTGTCAAAACAGCACAGACTGTAACTATTCAGGTTATTTTAGAAATGTTGTTTAAAAGTTGTTCAAATGTTCCTCTTACTCTCTCTGATGTAAGACAAAGCAGTTCTGAAGTCAGATAAGATCATGTGGTTAAAGTGCACATTGTCAGATTTTAATAAAGGTCATTTTTATACATGTTTAAGAAAAAACTGCAAATGCTGGTAAAATCGAAGGTAGATACAAAATGAATGAATGAATGATTGAATGAATGAATGAATGAATGAATGGATGAATGCCATTGTCACTATACACATGTACAATGAGATTAAAAGCAGCTCCTATTCAGTGCAGACATGTAATTAATCAAAAACAAAACAAAGGGGGGGGAGGGGGGGGGGGATAAGGTGCACAGTTCTGCGGCTGTCTATAAAATCTATAAAAAGACAATGGATGAATAGAGTGAATAAATAGGATTCCTATATACAGTATGGGTTATTGCACATAATTTAAAAAAAAAAAAAAAAAATAACAGTTACAGTACAAATTACAGTAGGTGGATAGATGGAAGTCCGGGGGTTTGGCTATGAAGTCAATACATGTGTGAGTTCAGGGAGGTTATGGCTTTTGGAAAGCAACTGTTCTTGAATCTGTTTGTCCTTGTTCTGATGCACCTATAGCGCCTCCCTCAGGGAAGCAGGTCGAACAGGCCAAATGCAGGATGGGAGCCGTCCTTGATGATGTTCTTCACCCTGCTGAGGCAGCGGGAGGTGTAAATGTCCATCAGAAAGGGGAGAGGATAGCCAATGATCTTCTGTGCTGCCCTAACTACCCTCTGAAGCCTCTCCCTGATGTAAGACAAAGCAGTTCTGAAGTCAGATAAGATAAAGTGCACATTGTCAGATTTTAATAAAGGCCATTTTTATACATAAGAAAAAACTGCAAATGCTGGTAAAATCGAAGGTAGATACAAAATGATGGAGAAACTCAGCGGGTGAGGCAGCATCTATGGAGAGAAGGAATAGGCGACGTTTCGGGTCGAGGCCCTTCTTCATTCTACCATTTTAATATATTTTGGTTTCACCATGTAGAAATTTCAGAATGTTTATACATAGTCCCCCCATTCCAGGGCACCATAATGTTCGGGACACGGCAATGCCATGTAAATGAAAGTAGTCATGTTTAGTATTTTGTTGCATATCCATTGCTTGCAATGACTGCTTGAAGTCTGCGATTTATGGACATCACTAGTTGCTGGGTGTCTTTTCTGGTGATGATCTGTCAGGCCTGTACTGCAGCTATCTTTACATTATGCTTGTTTTGGGGACTAGTCCCCTTCAGTTTTCTCTCCAGCATATAAAAGGCACGCTCAATTGGGATCAGATCGGGTGACTGACTTGGCCACTCAAGAATTTACCATTTTCTAACTTTAAAAAACTGCTTTGGTGCTTTAGAAATATGTTTAGGATCATCGTCCTACTGTAGAATGAACTGCCGGCCAATGGGTTTAGAGGCATTTGTTTGAACTTGAGCAGATAGGATGTGTCCATACACTTCAGAATTCATTATGCTACTATCATCAGCAGTTCTATCATCAATGAAGATATGTGAGCCAGTACCTACAGCAGCCATAGATGCCCAGGTCATAACACTTGCATCACCGTGTTTCACAGATGAGGTGGTATGCTTTGGATCTTGGGCAGTTCCTTTCTTCCTCCATACTTCGTTATTGCCTTCACTTTGATATATTAACCTTCGTCTCATCTGTCCACAAGACCTTTATTCAGAATTGTGGTTGCTCTTTTAAGTACTTCTTGGTAAACTGTAACCTGGCCATCCGATTTTTGCAGCTAACCAGTGGTTTGTGTCTTGCAGTGTAGCCTCTGTATTCCTGTTCATGAAGTCTTCTATGGACAGTGGTCATTGACAAATCCACACCTGAAGAATGTTTCTGATCTGTCAGCCAGGTGTTTGGGGATTTTTCTTTATTATAGAGAGAATTCATCAGCTGTTGAGGTCTTCCTTGCCTGCCAGTCCCTTTGCAATTAGTAAGCTCACCAGTGCACTCTTTCTTCTTAATGATGTTCCAAACAGTTGATTTTTGGTAAGTCTGATGTCTCTAACAGTTTCATTCTTGTTTCTCACTCATAATGGATCTTTGACTTTCATTGGCACAACTTTGGTCCTCATGTTCATAAACAGCAATAACAGTTTCCAAATGTGATGGAAAGACAGGAAGAAAGACTAGGGGACTATGTATAAATACAGCTGTATTTATTACAGCTACATGGTGAAACCAAAATGTATAAAAATTGCCTTAAATAAGAGAGTTGATGCGAAAGTGGAATAACATAAAACTAGTCTGAGCAGGTGATCAATGGTCAGCAGGGACTCGGTGGGACCAATGACCTATTTCCATGCAATATCTCTAAATGAAACATTGGTTCTACTGCCTTTTGCATTTAAAGTGCAGAGATAGTTAGATATGGTGACCAATAATCTGGCATGTTTGATACAAACATACCAATTTCTTACTTTGCGGTCACTTTTAATTAAAGGCCACAGTAAAAACAATGACAATGACACAGGGATACATTGAATGTGTGAGAAGCAACTTCCTGGAGCATCTAATGTTATCACAGCTCAGATCAAACTACCGCAAGCAAATCACAGGAGGGGAGGTGATGGTTCTGAGTGTTTTCAACTCACGAGATGCAGGAGAGATTTCATTAAGAGATTAACGGACTCACCAACGTTTTTATTGTCAACCAGCCAATTCACTAATTTTTTTCCTGTAAAGGTGTTATGGTACGTTTTGAGACATATCCAGTTGCTGCCGATCATACCACTCTCCTTGAAGTCCATGATTAGGTCTGCATATTCATCTACTTTACCCTCTGGTTCTGTAAAGTAAATCATAAGAGCTTGTTATTTTTTAACAGTGGATACACTAAGATTTTACTATATAATGTGCATTCTACACTTCCATGGTCATGATCAGAGCACCTATTTGCATTCTATAACATCTGCTATTCCTTTGAAAGAGGTCACACTGACTATCCATTGCTAGCTCTTTAAGAACAAAATTAAACATATTATCTATGCTTCATACAAACACGACTTAAAGAAACAGTTAGACTTTCAGGCAATATTTTGGTGAATTAGAAATGATAATGTTGTACTTGTCTCTACAGATGTTTTAATTTTAGCTTTAGAGATACAGCATGGAAACAGGCCCTTCAGCCCATCGAATCGAAGCCGACAATTGAATGATCACCTGTTCACCCTAATTCCATGTTATCTCATTTTCGCACACACTCCCTACATACTGGGACAATTTACAAAGGCCAATCAACCTACAAATCCGCACATCTTTGGGATGTGGGACAAAACTGGAGTACCCCAAGGAAACCCATACGATCATAGGAAGAAGGTGCAAACTCTACACTGACAACACCTGAGGTCAGGGTCGAACCAGGGTCCCTGGTGCTGTGAGGCAGCAGCTTTACCAGCTACGGTGCTGTACAACCCTTTACTGGCGGGTACTGACAACATTTTACGTTTTGAAGCAAAGGAGTTTTAAGTCAGCACAAATAAATGATATTTTATAGCCATCAAAATCTTGACCTGAAATAATAATTTGTGATTAACTGATGTTACACTCAGGGCCTCTGGGAAAACTAAGTGTACACATTTCACCCTCTGACATTCAACTTCACTTGATATTCAATTGCATTACCATCATAAAGTTGCTTGCTATCAACAAAGTTAGAATCACTCTTTACCAGAAGGTTAAATGTACAAGCCATATAAACTCTGTGGCTACAAAAACAGGTCATTTGCTGGGAATCCTGACTCTCCAAAGACTTTCCACTATCTACCAGGCACATCAGAAATGTATTGAAATTCTCCTCATTTGAAAGTACCTCTCCAAGTATTCTCCAAGAGTTCAACGTCATGATACACTAAACTATATTCTTGATTTCCACCCCATTTGTTTTCTAAACATTAATTTCCTCCTCCATCAGCTCACACCCTCTCAGAGCTGCATCAACAGCCAAACCACAACCAAGGAGAGGGACATGGAGGACAGTGAGATCAGTGCGAGCAAAACTAGTATGTTAGGAAGTTTGAAACCAAGGACATCGTGTTGTGGGTCTTGAAGAGCATTAAGTTAAATAAGTCCCCAGGTCCCGATGGGATCCATCCCAGTTTAGTGAGAGTGGTAAGAGAGGAGATTGCAAGCAGTCTTCAGCTGCAGCAGTAGATGCTATAAACAGCGCCACCTCCAGTTCTCCCTTTAAGCATCCTGACTTAGAAATATCTTGTAGTTCCTTCATGGCTTCTGAAACCTGGAGATCAACTTAAAAACATAGAGGGAGTTCCATCAACAAGTGCATTGCAGTGGTTCAGGGAGAAAGAGAGAAATTTGAGCCCAACAAAGGCTTCGCCAATGCATTTGTATACGAAGGAACTGCAGATGTTTGTTTGTACTGAAGTTTGTCACAAAATGCTGGAGTAACTCAGCGAGTCAGTCAGCCCCTTTGGAGAATAGGAATGTGTGACATTTTGGGTCAAGACCCTTCTTCAGACCCTGAAGAGGCTGAAGAAGGGTCTCAACTGGAAATGTCACCTATTCCTCTTCTCCAGAGATGCTGCCTGGCCTGCTGAGTTACGCCAGCATTTTGTGTCTATCCATGACCAAGCCATATATTTTTAAAATATTTATATTTCTCACACTTCTTAATAACATAGGCCTTTGCCCCAATTCCCCCAATAATTTCCTTGAATCCTGTTCATGCACACAAAGAAACCATGATTTTCCCTCCAGCCACCTACAAGGGGCAATTTGCAGAAGTCAATTAACCTATCGACCTACATGTCTTTGAGATTTGTGCGGAACGGGAGAGTCTGTTGCAAACCCATGCAGCCCACAGTGAGAATGTACAAACTCTATGCAACCAACATCAGAGGGCAGCTCATAGCCTGCAGCGATGTTGCATTTCTGTTTTTTCCAGCAATGCTGGCATCCTATGCTTGAACAAAAGAAACACGTTAGGTTTCATGTTCGGGAGCTGTAGGACAGGAAAATTCCACACTGCATTCACTTGGCAAAGTAGGAGAACGTAGCTGAGCACACCCTGTGCCGTAACAGTCCATTTTGAAACATGCTTGACCCGTTTAAGGCAACATTACAATGTCGTACTTCTAATAATATGCATCACATATATAACACTTGGTCCAATCAAAGACAGATCGAATAATTGTCATGCATTTGCCTTGTACTTTCATTACGCTTCCAATACAACAGCTATTTAAAAAATGTGTTTTATCCTTTTGCAAATAGTATCATCCAATTTGCAGGTGTCTACAATGACACTTCTGGGAGGAATCTCCACAAAAAAATGGAGCATCTTGGACAACACAGCTCACCTTCTTCATGACACGCTGGTCAACCTGAGGAGCACCTTCAGACTGGTTCCAGCAAAATGCAGTACAGAATGCCACAGGAGATCCTTTTTCCCTGTGGCTATCGAACTGTACAACTCCTCCCCCCTTCGGTAATGGGGTAGACTGACTCAACCCCCCCCCCCCCCCCCCCCCCCCCATCCCCCTCTCACCAATCTTTGTACATATCCAATCCTTCCCATTCATCACTTTAATTTTATATTTCATGTCTCTTGTGTTTTATTACTGTTCAATTTCCCTCCGGGGATAAATAAAGTTCTATCGTATCAGATCGTATTGTATATAACTATAGCATTCATAGCCTACTGTCATCTTTCAACATTCTACTTAGAGAGCTTTTAACAGAAGCCGCAGTAAAAGTAAAGCCATGGTAGAAACGGTCATGTGCCCTATTCGACTGCTACATTTGTTCTTCAATGGTCACCAGCACGTGTCTGTCAGCTTCATAAGGTCATGTCATAAGTGATAGAAATAGAATTAGGCCATTCGGTCCATCAACTCTACTCCGCCATTCAATCATGGCTGATCTATCTCTCCCTCCAAACCCCATTCTCCTTCTTTCTCCCCATAACCTCTGACACCCGTAAGAGGTTCACGAGGTTAATTCCCAGGATGGCAAGACTGTCATATGTTGATAGATTGGAGCGGCTGGGCTTGTATACTCTGGAATTTAGAAGGATGAGAGAGGATCCTATTGAAACATATAAGATTATTAAGGGTTTGGACACGCTAGAGGTAGGAAACATGTTCCTAATGTTGGGGGAGTCCAGAACCAGGAGCCATGGTTTAAGAATAAGTGGTAAGCCATTTAGAACAGAGATGAGGAAAAACTTTTTCACACAGAGAGTTGTGAGTGTGGACTTCTCTGCCTAAGAGGACGGTGGAGGCTGGTTCTCTGGATGCTTTCAAGATAGAGCTCTTAGGGATAGCAGAGTTAAGGGATATGGAGAGAAAGCAGGAACGGGGTACTGATTGTGGATGATCAGCCATGATCACATTGAATGTCGGTGCTGGCTCAAAGGGCCGAATGGCCTACGCCTGCACATATTGTCTATTGTCTAATCAAAAACCTATCTATCTCTGCCTTAAAAATATCAACTGACAGCCTCTACAGCCTTATGTGGCAAAGAATTCCACAGATCCACCACCCTCTGACTAAAGTTATTTCTCCTCATCCCTTTCCTCAAAGAATATCCTTTAATTCTGTGTCTATGACCCTAAGTGCTAGACTCTACCACTAGTGGAAACATCCTCTCCACATCCCCTCTATCCAAGCCTTCTGTATGTTTCATATTCTGTATGTTTCAATGAGGTCCCCCCTCATTCTTCAAAACTCCAGTGACTGCAGTCCAAGTGCTGACAAATTTTCATCATACGTTAATTTCTGCCATCATAGGTTCCATTTTACTCACCTTCTTTCCGCACCTCCACTTCAACAATGGCTGGTATTGGAGGTGCATCAGGTGGCACAGGCTCATTCTTCACTAGATCAATCAGCTTGTCAAGCTCTTCTTGTGACTGATGAGAAACGGAGTGATTTATTACTTAACCACGTTATTGCACTGTGGCCACCTGGCAGAGATACATCAAAGGTGTTAATCTGCAGTAAACGGGGTGATAGCCAGTGTACAGAGGAGGGGGAGAAGGGGTAAGTAAGACAAGGGGTATGTAAGAGGCTGGTGGAACCAAAAAAGGGAGGGATGTTGGGCAAAGGGAACCAAGTGGTGGCGAGGTGAAAACTGTAAACAGGGTGGACTGGTGGGAGTGAGAAAATATCACAGGTGTGTAGGTTACCTGAAATTGGTAAATTCAATATTCACACCATTGGGCTGTAGGCTGCCCAGTGGAATGTGAGGTGCTATCCTTCTAGTTTGCATCTGGCCCTATTGTGGCAGTGGAGATGGCTGACCTGTTCAGAGTTTCCAAGCTAGCAGGAAACCCTATTGGGGCACCTTCACCTGAAAACCTACATCCAGTCTGAAGAAGGGTCTTGACCCGAAACATCACCTATTCGTTCACTCCATGGATGCTGCCTCGCCCGCTGAGTTTCTCCAGTATTTTGTATCTACCTGTGATTCTTCCAGCATCTGCATTTCCTTCTTAAACATCCAGTTTGGTATCAGGCAGATTGCAACTCCTTGTTTGAAATGCTTTCATTCTTCCTCGCCTCAAAATACGTGGGGCAGATAATTTGTTCATTGCATTTGCCATTTATATCTCATATTTCCTGCATCTATATATTATTGTCTTACTCATTGGTAAACTGTTCTAGTCTGTTGAATGTGGTGTTAAAATTGATACCATTCTGTTTGCTTGAAAAAAGAATTGCAAGACAAATTAATTATTCCTGTGCATAATGAATCACAACTTTCAGAACCCAATGGCCTCCAATTATTTTCAATAATAGAAATTATAGACAATAATCTATTATGTCCAAGATTTTTTTTCTTCCTGGAAGGCAACAACAGATGGATTTAATACCATCCTAAATGTTAATTCTCTGTTTTGAGTGGTAAATTAAAGTGTTAACAAAATGAACTGCAGATGCAGGTTTGCAGGCAGCTTCTCTGGAGCACATGGATAAGTAACATTTCGGATGGAGCCTTTCAAAAATATTTGATTGATTTCCTCTTCCCATGGCAGAGTTCAGAATAGATTGTCTGTTCCATAAATATAGCGTCAGCCACATGAACAATATGGTGACTGAGTACAATAGAGGATGTTGGCCTGGGAGAAAACTATGTCTTTGATTCGATTCTGGCACAAAACTCATATTCTACCAGATAACAGCGATGATCCTTACCTTCTTAAATCCTTATGAGCAGGACCTCTACTTAAAAATACCCATACAATCTGACATAGGATCTCTCAATGGTCTCGACCCGAAACGTTGCCTATTTCCTTCGCTCCATAGATGCTGCCTCCCCCGCTGAGTTTTTCCAGCATTTTTGTCTGCCTAGGGTCTCTCAAAAGTGACTATAGAATTTAGACTTTAGAGATACAGCGTGGAAACAGGCCCGTCGGCCCTTTGACTCAACGCCTACCAGCGATCACCCGTACACTAGCACTATCCTATACGCTAGGGACAATTTACAATTTTACTGAAGCCAATTAACCTACAGACCCGTACATCTGTGGAGTGTGGGAGGAAACTGGAGCACCCGGGAGAAACCCACGGCTCACAGGGAGAACGTACAAACTCCGTACAGTCAGCACCCGTCATGCGCTGTAATGGCAACGACTCTACCACTGCGCCACAGTGCCTCCCCATTTTGTCATGCGAATAAAGTTATAGGCAATGATAATTTACCGTACTGTAATATGTAATCAATTTTACCTACCAGCTTCAGAAAATCGTCGTTTCCTCCAACGTGGATGTTGTTGAAGTAGATTTGTGGGACAGTAAGACGCCCAGTGAGATGTACAATCTGTTGGTGGATCTCAGGATTTTTTACCACGTTAACTTCAAAGAATGGGAGCCCCATGTTACTCAAGCGATCCTTTGCATGATGACAATGAAGGCATCCTGTCATGGAGTAAAGCGTAATTCTGCCTGCCAATTCCTGCTGGATGACTGGCTCTTCCTGCTCCATTTCCGATTGCTGGGATTAAGACTTATATTGCCAATCTACATTTGTTGGTGCTGAACTTGTTTCGCAATTGGCTTGTGTAGAAATTGATAAATGATTGCATGTCAAGGCTGTTTCATTCCCTGGCCCCCTTTCTTTACTTGTGTGTGGCAGTGAACTTTCAATTCCTGAAATTGCCATGAGTGAATTTAGCATTAAGAAAAACAGAGAGAATATTTATTTATAGCGAATATTTCCCCAGTTCGGGACATTCTAAAGCATTTCATAATCAATAATTTACTTCTGAAGCATGACCACTCAACTCGGAGTCCTTTATGTATCTTGCCATCCGCCAACACAGATGGCTAAAACATCACACATCAAGAACATTGGTCAATTAACGTTAAGAAATTTATTGATTAAAATTTACTGAATCTCTTATCAGAGCCATCAAACTAATATCAAAAAATCAATTCAATAAAATCTTCTCTCTCTAATTTCAATACAATATATGTCTTCATACCTTTATCAATAAGTTAAGATTTAATCTTTAGCATGTTTACATATCATTGATCTCACATTATCTTTCACACTAGTTTCTTTTCTCAAATTGCATTTATTTTTACAAGTGTTTCCCTGGATGACTTTTAGTTTCTCTTTCTTTCACACTATTTGTTGTTCCTTTTCCAGTCTTTCTTCCTTTTCTCCCTGATTTTCCAACACTTTCCGATGGATTACATCTCCATAGTACCATTATCTCCATTTTACTTTAGTTGGAGGGAAAGGAGGGCACAATTTCCACTATGGGTAAAACAAGTTTTAAGTATTAATAGTAAAGTATATTTTTTATACTTATTGCATTCTGTTTACTTAATTAATTCCCAGTATAGCTTTTTCTCAGTTGTGTCCAAGTTTAATCGCATAAAAACTGATGGCTAGATGTATTAGAAGAGCTGGCTATCTTAACCAAGTCTAAATAGCTTGTATCAAGGTTACTAGGCAAAGTGATTGTGGCATAGCACAAAAGCTTGCCATAATCTTCCAAACTTCCCGAGACATGAAGAAAGCATTTGAAGAGGATTGAAAATGATAAATGTCTTTAAAGAAAAGTAAGAATTTTCCAAGTATCTGCAATCTGGTCATTTGGAGCACTTGGCGAGAGGCATGTGGTAATCAAACAGAGTTGGCAAAGATGGGAATTCAAGAAGTGCTGAAGAAAATGCCACATAACAAACCCGGTTAACAAAATGAGACTCATGGAACAGAAGATAGGTTTGTGTCGGTTTGGATAGAAAAGATTATCTTTAAGACATAAAGCAGCAAGTTGTGTTTAACAGTTGTTTTTCATTTTCACACTTGGAGACAATGGTTTCCAAGAACCAGTCTGAATGAGATTTTGGAATACAGACCAAAAACTCAAAATGCGCTTTAGTTACAAGATATGGAGATATAACAGGTTGTTAAGGTTATACCAAATGACTACAACAAGGCAACAGAGTGGACAGACAAAGGCCAAATGGAATTTAATACAATAAACTGAGAAAATATGCATTTTGGTCAAAAGGATGAAAAGAGACAATATAGACATTGGCACAATAAAATTGTGCAAAATCAGAAATAAAGATCCCCATGCATAAATATTTGAAGGTTCATATTGAGAGAGTAATCAGAAAATATGGAACTGTGGGCTTCATATGGCAGGCTGTTGCTCATCAACTCTAGCTCAGCATTTAACACCATCATCCCCTCCAAACTGGTGATCAAGTTCAGGGAACTGAGTCTCTGTACATCCCTTTGCAACAGGATTTCCTCAACAGAACTATATTGGTACGAATTGGCAACAACACTTCCTCCTTGATAACTGTCAGCACAGGAGCACCTCAGGGCAGTGTGCTCAGCCCCCTGCTCTCCTCACTCTATAACCATGACAGTGTAGCCAGACATAGTTCCAACTCCATCTTCAAATTCGCCGACAACCGCCCTACTAGTGTTGGACGAATTACGGGTAATGATGAGGCAGAGTGTACGAGTGAGATTGATCGTCTGAGTGAATGATGCCAGAACAACAACCTTGGTCTCATTGTAAGTAAGACCAAGGAGCTGATTGAGGATCCACAAACCTGTCTTCATCAACGAGTCAGTGTCAGAGCCAGTCAACAACTTCAAATTCCTAGGTGTGCGTATCTCTTAAGATCTGTCCTGGATACAGCACATTGATGAATAGATGATAAATAAAGTCCATTGATGCCACTAATTCCTTCGAAGATGAAGGAGATTTGGTATGTTGATGAATACTCTTGTGCACTCTCAAGTGTACAGTAGAGAGTATATTGACTGGTTGCATCACGGCCCGCTTCAGTAACCTGAAAGCCCAGGAATAAAGGAGGCTATAAAAAAAGTGGTGGCCACTGCACAGTCCATTGCCGGTACTGATCTTCCCACCATCGAAGGGATCTACAGGAGCTGCTGCCTCAAAAAGGCTGCCAGCATCATCAAGGACCCACACCGTCCTGGCGGTTTCACTCCTGCTATTAGGAAGAAGGTGTAGGAGTCTGAAAACCATGACCTCCAAGTTAAGGTACAACCATCAGGTTATTGAACATTACAAACACCAAACTTCAGACTACAAATTGTCTTGTTTACATTGGGGACTTTGGAGATTTGTTTTGGTTTGTACTGATATTGGGGTTGTACTGATATTTATCTTTTTTTTTGTTTCTTTATTATATTGTGAGTCTGTGGAATTTTCTCCCTCAGAGGGCGTTGGACCCCGGTTCTCTCGATACTTTCAAGAGAGAGCTAGATAGGGCTCTTAAAGATAGTGGAGTCAGTGGATATGGGGAGAAGGCAGGAACAGGGTACTGATTGGGAATGATCAGCCACGATCACATTGAATGGCGGTGCTGGCTCGAAGGGCCGAATGGCCTACTCCTGCACCTATTGTCTATTGTCATCTATTGAGTACTGATTTTGCAGACTTGTTACGCTGTGCAAGAGAGAATTTCATTATTCTGTTTTGGTACAAATGACAATTAAATAATGTTGACTCACTTTTGCTATGGCCTAGAGATATTTACCTAATGGAAGCTCATTATCCACTCTCTTAATTTTCATGTTATAAACGTCTGAACTGAAGTCTGTCCTCTTTTGCCCCTATTCAAAGGGAAAAGCTGATCCAGATCTGTCTATCCCTCTCATCATTTTAAAATACCTCTATCCTCTGGCCCAGAACACGTAGGATTCAGGTTTTTGTTGAAGAGGGTGTAGTAAACTCTCTCTATTTTGACATCCTTCCTATAATTGGGCGACCAAAAACATTTTGGTCCAGGCCTTGTACAATTTTAACATTACATCCCAGCTTCTATACTCAATGAGAGCATACCAAAAGCTTTAGTTAAAATTCCACCTTCAGGTTATGGAGCAACTGTATTCTTCAATTCCCTACCATTTACCATGTACGTCTTTTTGGGCGTAAAGAAGGTTTAAACTCCATCTGGTGTCTGACAGATATTACGTAAATGAGATTTTACAACAAATTTCCCTATAAAAGTGGATAACTCGTAAAGCTGTTCCTATTGAGGAATTGCATGAGGACTAAGGGACCCAAATCCATGGTTTGGGATGAAGAATGTAAGGGGGATATAAAAGAGATTAAAACTAATAAAAATCAAATTATAATGACTTGGAATTTTAAACTCCTGCTTACAAAAAAAGCATTTTAATGGGGTTCCTGTGAACGCGCTGGTTTAGAACGTAACATTGCGCTGGATTTGTGCCCTCAAATGCCCGGAAAAAAACTGCGGGATATAAAGAGCCCAAAAATGAACTATTCGCTAAACTTGCAAGCCCCTTTTATAGGTTAAAAACGTTAGGTTGGATAACTGGGGTTTGTTCTCTTTGGCGTAAAGAATAGAAGGTGGATAAAGTAAAGCTGGTCCTATTGAGGGATGACATGAGGACTAAGGGACCCAAATCCATGGTTTAGGATGAAGAATGTAGGGGGGATATAAAAGAGATTAAAACTAATACAAATCAAATTAGAATGACTTGGAATTTGCCTGCTTACAAAAATGCAATGGAAACAGACGTAATTTCAAAGGAAAAAGGAACAAAGTAAACTTGCAAGGTTTATAGGTGATGAGATAGAATAGATTATTCTACAGAAACCCAACATGACCAAACAGCCACTTTTTGTCCAACGTCGACTCAAAAGATCCTTTGATTTCTCAGCTTTGCTGAAATCTCCCAGTCTGGATACAAACTATAAAAATAAACTGTCCCCAAAGCACCGACATGTTTACCAAATGTTAAACTGAAGCAATTGGCAGCCTACACCAAAGCGGTAGACCACCGTGGTTACATACCATGCAATTGCCATTCAAAGCTGCCACAACACAAAGGCCATCACACTTAAATGCATACTTCTCATGGACTGTTTGTTTTGAGGCAGGCCAGTTCAATGAGATCACAAAGAACTTTCAGTGACATCAAACAGGCAGCTAATGTTGCCTCATAATTTTGGAATGTGCAATACCTGAGGCCCACAGTGGGAATCCAAGACTAAAGACTCTAGATCGGAAAACAATACAGAGATTTGTAGATGTACCCCAGTCCATCACACAGACTGCACTTCTCACCATTGATTCCATTTACAGTTCATGCTGCTTCAGAAAAGCAGCCAACATCATCAGTTTTGTCCCACCTGAGTTATTTATTCTTCGCCTTGCTCCCATATGGCAGAAGGTACAGAAGCTTGAAAGCACGCATTACCAGACTCAGGAACAGCTTCTTCCCCTCTGTTATCAGCGTTCTGAACAGCCTTTCCATCAGCTAGGGTACCGTCAGATTAATCTCTACCCTAATGTGAATATTGGACTTTGTCTATGGAACTGGTGTGCAACAATGCTGAGAACTATATTTTGCACTCTGTATCTTTCCCTTTGCTCGATCTGTATTACTTGATTGTTTTATGTGTGTGTGATCTAGGGTTGCCAACAGTCCCATATTAGCCGGGACATCCCAGATATTGGGCTAAATTGGTTTGGCCCATTAGGGACTGCCCTTGTCCCGTATTTGACTGCTACTACTCGGGTCGAGGGGACTGTCGGGTCGGAGCACCGCGTCTGGCCCATCTCACCCGTCCCGACATAGTGCAACCCAAGGAGTGCGGCAGCAGCGCCTCGCCCGTGGCCCCATTGTCAGCAGCCCGGCCAGCTGCCCTACCTTCGGATCTTTGCTTACCGCCGACACCACCACCCCTCCTTCTCATGGCCGATCATTGGTTCATGAGTTGGATGGGGTGCCGAACTATGTGCCCGGTATTTTACACCAGGGGCATGGGGGACACGTAATTACAACTTTACTTCAGACAGTTACAATGAGCCCGCCGGCAGATGTGTATGCATGCCTGATGTTACCATGATAGTCACTGACCCAGCAGCTGACTTTATCTGGAATTAGTCAGTCAAGGTGCATCTGAGGCAAACAGCGCCGTCCACTCCCAAAAGCAGTTGTTGGTGCCATTTCACGGTCTCAACTGCAGGTGGCTATGAAGGCCTGCAGTAGCCATCGTATCAACAGAAACATCACATGTGTGTGTGCATAATACAGGACCCAGTGGTAAGCCATGGCTGCGATTGATACGTGTAGTAACTAACAAGTGGTCAATATCAGCTTCACAAGGCTGAAGTTTGAAGTGCTGCGGGGAGCAGTTGTGTGGCGAAAGCATAGCGGCAGTGACAGCAGGTCACATTCCCTGCTCCCTCCCATCATCAACCTCGGGGCCTTCCGATTCCCGCCCTTCATTCTCACCC
This sequence comes from Leucoraja erinaceus, assembly GCF_028641065.1. NCBI lineage: Eukaryota > Metazoa > Chordata > Chondrichthyes > Rajiformes > Rajidae > Leucoraja > Leucoraja erinaceus. The sequence continues at coordinate 41,624,446 of NC_073389.1, forward strand.
ATCGGGAGGGAGCTATACAGGGACGACATTCTCCCTGACCACATTGATTGCAATGAAACATAGGTTGCAACCGCAGAGCCCATGCAGAATATTAGTAAACCTTTGTTAAATAACGCGTGGAATAATGCAGTTTGATGGTAATTAACAGAGACGGTAAAGGTTGGAAGCCAGGGGAGATACTGACAGTCAGACGAGAGCAGATGAGCTTAAGACAGTATATAATCCATAGCGCCTCAGTGTACAATTTCATAATATATATTAAATAACAGAGCTGACAGACCTTGGCTGGGGGGAGGAGAGGGGGTTGTCCTGGGCCGGCCCTGCCTCTACCTTGGCTAAAACACTCTGTACATTCATCTAATCTATTCCCCTTATGTTTATACACTTCTATAAGATCAACCCTCAGCCTTCTGCACTCCAAGGAATAAAGTCCAAGCCTTCTCAACCTTTCCCTGCAGCTCAGGCCTACGGGTTTTGACAACATCCTCATAAATCTTCTGTACACTTTCCAGCTTAATGATAGCCTTCCAATAGCAGGGTAAACAAAGCTGAATACAATACTCCGAATGTGGCCTCACCACCATCTTGCACAACGGTGGCATAATGCATCAACTTCCAAACTCAATACCTTGACCGATGAAGGCCAATGTACCACAGATCTTCTTTACTACTCTATATCATCATCATCATCATCATCGTTGAAATCATCAACGAGCATGGTGGCTTACAATGCTATGTACGACAGTGATTGCAACTTCTACTGAAGTGTGGATCGCCGTTGGCTCGCTAGGGGCTCATCTGCCCTTTGACAGGTCTTGTTTTTGGTCCTGCTGGGGGTCCACAGCCCCTTCCTCACCTGGCAAACCAGGTGGGGGAGACGGTTTAGTCGCCGACTATCTGACCATGGAGCAGGTAGCACGGGATTACATGGTACCGGCGGCGGGGGGGGAACTCCCCCTGATCTAACTTAAAAGTCTAGTAGGAGGTCACGGTGGAGCACCAGTAGAGTTGCTGCCTTACAGAGAATGTAGCGCCAGAGACCTGGGTTCGATCTTGACTACGGTTGCTGTCTGTACTACCCTATAGAAACATATAAAATTCTTAAAGGATTGGACAGGCTACATGCAGGAACAAAATCCTGATGTTGAGGGAGACCAGAACCAGGGGTCACAGTTTAAGAATAATTGGTAGGCCATTTAGGATTGAGATGAGGAAAATCTTCTTCACCCAGAGAGTTGTGAATCTGTGGAATTTTCTGCCAAAGAAGGCCAAATTCACTGGATGTTTTCACGAGAGTTAGATTTAGCTCTTAGGGCTAAAGAAATTAAGGGATATGGGGAAAAAGCAGGAACAGGGTACTGCCATAATCATCTTGAATGGCGGTGCTGGCTCAAAGGGCTGAATGGCCTACTCCTGCACCTAGTTTTCTGTTTCAATGTTTACCCTATCTATCTGTGATACCACTTTCAGGAACAATGTACCCGTACTGCTGGATCCCTCTGCCCTACAACACTACCCGGGGCTCCATCCTTCACTGTGAAGGTCCTGCCCTGGATTGACTTCCCAGTGCAAGATGTTGCACTAATTTGCATTAAACTCCATCAGCCATTCCTCAGCCCACCTGACCAAAATCTTGCAGTTATTTTTGATAGGGGAGTGAGGACAGTGGAGGGAGAGGTTGGAGAAGGGCAGAGAAATTGGTGAACTGTGGAGGAAAGTTAGTGCTAGTGATTCAGTGGAGGTGGAGATGTACTGGAGAGATAGATGGGAGGTGGGGAACTGGGAGAAGGGACAGAATGGGCGATGAGGATGAGACAAGGCATTAGAGGCGGGGCTTTGGAAGAGGCAGGGGAGACGGCGGAACCTTTCTCCGGGTTCAGGCGGCCGCCCGGAGGGGAGCAGCCATGGCGGCGTGAGCTGGTCCCTGATGTCGCTGCTGTCGGAGAGTGAGCGGCGCGGCTGCCGGGAGATCCTGCAGGCGCTGGGCCGGTGCGAGCTGCTGTCGGTGGCGGACACGGTCACCAACAGGATGCTGCGGATCGACAGCGAAGCGGGTGGGTGGTGGATCCGGGACCCTCCTCCCCCTGACACGCAGAACAGCCCACCCTCCCCACCCCCCCCGCCTGATACCCCCCACCCCTATCCCCCCCCCTCCTCCCCCTGACACACCCGAACAGCCCACCGTCCCCACCCCCACCCTGATACCCCCGCTATCCCCACCCTCCCCCCCCCGCGCTATCCCCACCCTCCTCACCCCCCCCTCCCCCTGACACGCAGAACAGCACACCCCCCCCCCCCTGATACCCCCCGCTATCCCCACCCTTCCCCCCCCCCGCTATCCCCCCCCTCCTCCCCCTGATACGCAGAACAGCACACCCTCCCCACCGATACCCCCCGCTATCCCCACCCTCCCCACCGATACCCCACCGCTATCCCCCCCCTCCCCCCTCGCTATCCCCCCCTCCCCACCCTGATTCCCCTCCACCCTGATACCCCCCGCTATCCCCACCCTCCTCCCCCCTCGCTATCCCCACCCTCCCCCCCTGATCCCCTCCACCCTGATACCCCCCGCTATCCCCACCCTCCTCCCCCCTGACACGCAGAACAGCCCCACCCTCCCCCCCCGATACCCCCCGCTATCCCCACCCTCCTCCCCCTGACACGCAGAACAGCACACCCTCCCCACCCTGATCCCCTCCACCCTGATACCCCCCGCTATCCCCACCCTCGTCCCCCCCGCTATCCCCACCCTGATACCCCTCGCTATCCCCTTCCCTCCTCCCCCTGACACGCAGAACAACACACCCTCCCCCCCTGATTCCCCTCCACCCTGATACCCCCCTCTCTGACACCCCCCATCCTGACAACCCCCTCTCCTCCCCCCACCCTGACAACCCCTCTCTACCCCCCAACCTGATACCCTCTCTCCCCCCTCTCTCGACATCTCCCTCTCTCCCCCTTCCCTGGATACCTCCCCTCTGCCCCCCCCCCCCATCCTGACGCACACTCATCTCCCCCCCCCAACCTGATACCCTCTCTCCCGCCACCCCTATACCCCCTTTCTCCCCCCACCCTGCACACACCCCTCTCTCTTCTCTCCCCCCCCCTGACACTCTCCCCCCTCCCTGGCACTGCCCCTCTCTCCCCTCTCTGACAGCTCCTCCCTTGTCACCCAGCATCCCCTCCCTCACCCCCCCCCCCCATCACACAATACCCCCAAATCTCCTGGCAATAACACCCCACCACCCCCAGCAACATCTCCCCATCCAAGGCAGCAACTCCCCCTCCTCCCACCCATCCATGGCAAAACCCCCTCACCCCTAGAAATAACATCCTCTACCCCACCCATGACACCCCCCCCCCCCCCCCCCCCCCCTGACAACACCCCCCCTCACCACTGTCAATAATATACCCCGTTCCACCCCATATCAGGCAGCAACACCCCCCCCCCCTCACTCCTGTTTTCACCAACCCAACCCCTCTCCTGGTAACACCACTTCCGCCCCCCTCATCATCTATGGGAAGACCCCCCCCCCCCCCCACCACCCTCACCTCTGGCAATAACATCACTACCTGACCCCTGGCTTCAGCACCCCAGTATCCATAACAACAACACCCTCCCACCACACTCCTGGCAACAATATCCCCAGAAACATCCTTCCCCCGCACCCATCTCTGGCAACAACCCCCCATCCCTGGTTAACAACACCTGCCCACCCCACCCAGAAACTAGGGCTCTAGATTGGAAAACGATAAAGAGAGTTGAAGGTGTAGCCCAGTCCATCATACAGACCAGACTTCCCACCATTGACTCAATTTACACTTCATGCTGCTTCAGAAAAGCAGCCAATACAATCAAAGACGAGTCCCATCCAGGTTATTTCTTCTTCTCCCTACTCCTGTACAGCAGAAGGTGCAGAAGCTTGAAAGCACGCATCACCAGACTCGGGAACAGCTTTTTCCCCTTTGCTATCTGGCTTTTGAACATCCTTCCATAAGCTAGGATACACATCTGATTCACATCTACCCCATTGCAGTCATTGGCCTTTGTCTATGGAACAGTTGTGCTGCAATGCTGCCATCTATATTCTCTGCACTCTGTATCTTCCACTTTGCTCTACCTGTATTACTGGAGTGTGCATTGGCGGTATTTTTCCAGTATCGAGGTGTCCGTAATAGATAGTCCGGAATTTAGAATACCTCAGACATCACTGCTGCCTGGTAGATCTTAATCTTTCTCAAACTGTGCTGCTACTTTGAGGACATGGGTGACATTTAGATGCACAATGGATTTAGATGCACAATGGATATGAGCTTCACCATGAAAATAGGTTAGTAGTCATTGTGATGAGTGATGACTCGTCACTGAGTTAGGTTTGGCCTGTGTCACTCCTCGACGTACCTATCTTATTAATGACCATGTAGAAACAAGGAACTGCAGATCGTGGTTAAAACAGAAAAGGACACAATGTGTTGCAGAAACTCAACAGGTCAGACAGTTTCTGTGGAGAACATGGATAGACGATGTTTTGGGTTGAGACTCTTCTTTTGACTGATGCAAATACAGATGCCGGTTTACAAAAAACGTTCAAATTGCTGGAGTAACTCAGTGGGTCAGGTGGCCTTGTCCAACTATCTGCCCATCAAAACCCGTTCACTTATTACCTGCCGTGCTTTGTTCTGCTCCTCCTTTTTTCCAGGTTTCTCCTTCCCCACATTCAGTCTGGAGAAGGGTTCCGACCTGAAATGTCACCTATCCATGTTCTCCAGGGATGCTGCCTAATCCGCTGAGTTAGTCCAGCACTTTGTGTCTTTTTTATCTATGACCATTGCTGTATATGGAATCTCACTGTGCAATAGCAGGTCTCTTTTCCTATGGCACAATTGTGACAGTACTTTGAAAAGCACATGTTTGACTATAAAGTCTTTCGGCATGTTCTGTATTCATAACAAGAGGATTTCAGTATAGGACCAAAGAGGTTCTTTTGCAGTTGTATAGGGCTCTGGTAAGACCACATCTGGAGTATTGTGTACAGTTTTGGTCTCCTAATTTGAGGAAGGCCAACCTTGTGATTGAGGCAGTACAGCGTAGGTTCACGAGATTGATCCCTGGGATGGCGGGATTGTCATATGAGGAAAGATTGAAAAGACTAGGCTTGTATTCACTGGAGTTTAGAAGGATGAGGGGAGGTCTTATAGAAACATATGAAATTACAAAAGGACTGGACAAGCTAGATGAGGGGAAAATGTTCCCAATGTTGGGCGAGTCCAGAACCAGGGGCCACAGTCTTAGAATAAAGGGGGGGGGCATTTAAGACTGAGGTGCGAAAAAACTTTTTCACCCAGAGAGTTGTGAATTTATGGAATTCCCTGCCACAGGGGGCAGTGGAGGCCAAATCACTGGATGGATTTAAGAGAGTTAGATAGAGCTCTAGGGGCTAGTGAAATCGAGGGATATGGGGAGAAGGCAGGCACGGGTTGTTGATTTGGGACGATCAGCCATGATCACAATGAATGGCGGTGCTGGCTCGAAGGGCCGAATGGCCTCCTCCTGCACTTATATTCTATGTTTCTATGAATGATACTTTATAAATGTAATGGGTTTTGACCTGAAAGGTCATCTGTCCATTCCTTCCACAAATGCTGCCTGACGTTTTGGGCTCTCCAGCATTTTGTGTTTTGTTTTATAAATGTAAATTTGTTTCAAGCTTTCAATGTTCCACCATTTACATTTCAAAGTGTAGAAGTGAAAACCCCAGTCAGTAGCTGATCGAGGTTAGGCTGGTCTTTGACACCTTCAATTATAATGAAACTGTTGCTTGTTTCAAATATTTCCCCTGGACAGGTTTTCGTTTTCAGTTTTGTGCGTCTCCTTTTATTTCTATTTTCAAATATGTTGAATCACATTAATTTAAGATTTAAATGCAAATGTGACCTCTTGTTGGGGATGAATTGAGAATTACATTGGGTACAAATTATAATAAGTGACTTGATAAAAAATATTATAAACAAGTGACTTGATAAAACATATGATTTTAATCCATGCTTACACTCTACTGGGAAAGAACAAAGAGCGAGGAATAGATGCAAAGTTAATGGTTCAATGGTGCATTTTTCCTCACAAGGTATCAGTTTTCTCGTAGATACTATAGCGATATTTAAGAGACTTTAGGATAGGTACATGGATATGTTAGTATTTGGAATGGTATGGATAATGCAGGCTGATAAGAGTTGGTCTTGACATGATGTGCAGGGAGGAACTGCAGATGCTGGTTTAAACCGAAGATAGATGCAAAATGCTGGAGTAACTCAGCGGGACAGGCTTCGTCTCTGGAGAGAAGGAATGGGTGCTGTTTCGGGTCAAGACCCTTCTTCAGTCTAGTCAGGGGAAAGGAAAACGAGAGATATAGGCGGTGACATAGAGAGATATCGAACAAAAGATATGTAAAAAAGTAACGATAATAGAGGATACAGGCCATTGTTAGCTACTTGCTAGGTGAGAACGGGGACCTGGTGCGACTTGGGTGGGGAGGGATGCCCAGTGGTATGAATATTGAACCCACGCTGCATTCCCTCAATTGCAAGAATGTCCTCAAATTAGGAGAGCAAAGCTGCACACAATAGGTGTGGTCTCACCAGGGCATGCAGTAGGACCTCCTTGCTCCTGTACTAAAATCCCATGAAGGCCAACATGCCATTTGCTTTCTTCACTGCCTGCTGTACCTGCATGCTTACTTTGAAGTATAGCAATGAGAATGTAGTGCAGTGCAGTGCAGAAAGTTTCCACAGATGTAATTGCTGAGCTGAAAACAAAATGTTGTGACTATTGTTTGTGTTTCCTTATTATCTTACTTCACCGTTGCTTTATTTCACCTGCAGAAGCCATGAATGCAATACTAAGCTATAGCCAGAGTGCTGAGGAGCTGCTCAAGAGGAAGAAGTTACACCGTGACATACTGTTTCAGTACCTAGCAAAACATAGCATTGTGATCCCTATCCATGCAGAGAAATATCAATTGATTCAGAGAATTATTGACTATTGGAGGGAGGACACTGCTGCTAACCAGGTATTTAATTTAAATGTGGGTTTCATCATAAAACATGCCTACCTCTATACAATAATATCAATTGGCAGCAATCATAGAATTTGGGCAGCATAGTGACGTAGCGGTAGAGTTTCTGTCTTCCACCGCCAGAGACCCAGGTTTGATTCCAACTACAGGTGCTGTCTGTGCGGAGTTTGTAGGTTCTCCCCTCGACAGAGTGGGTTTTCTCTGGGTGTTCCACTTTCCTCCTATGCTACAAAGACGTACAGATTTATAGGTTAATTGGCTTCTGTAAAATTGTAAATTGTCTGTAATGTGTGTAGTATAACGTTAGAGTGTGAGGATCATTGGTCGGCACTGACTCGGTGGGCCAAAGGTCCTGTTTCCGAGCTGTATCTCCAAACTAAACTAAACTAATTCTCAATTCTGAGCCTTGTAGATTGCATTACCTAAAGTTGCCATCTACATACTTTTTAAATTCAATGAGGATTTATTTTCTGTCCCTCACTTTCAGTGAGTTTCAGTGACAGTAAGAATGTTATTTTAAAAGGATAGTGAATAAGCCTAAATTAGTTGAACAGCAGAGTAAGAATGCACGAACCTAAGCTCCTAGGCATGGACTGGGCAGAACAGTGCTGCAGCTAGAAGAGCTGCTACCTCATGGCACCAGAGTACCAGTTTCAACCCTGACCTCTTGCTGTATATGTGGGGTTTGCACCTTACTGGCGACCATATGGGTTTGCTCCATGTGTTCCAGCATCCTTTCATGTCCCAAATAAATAAAGATTGATAGTTAATTGGCCTCTGTAAATTGAATGATGGGGGGGGGGGGGGAATTGATGAGAATGGGGTTGATTTAAAGAAAGGGGATTACTGTACGATTAGTGTAAATGGATACACACAAAAAGTAAATGGGTGGTTGGGTTAGGCATAGAGTCGGTGGAATGACATAATTAGGGCAGCACAGTGGGAGAGTTGCTGCCTTACAGCGCCTTGTACGTTCTCCCTGTGACCGCATGGGTTTTCTCTGGGTGTTCCGTTTTCCTCCAACACACTAAAAACGTTTAAGTTTGTAGGTTAATTGGTTTCTGTTAAATTTTTCGTAAGTTTGAAGGATCAAGCTAGTGTACGGGGTAATCGCTAGTTGGAGTGGACTCGGTGGGCCAAAGGGCCTGTCGCCATGCTGTATCTCTGAAGTCTAAATCTCTCTCCATGCTCTGTGACTGTTAAAAGCCAATAAGAGGTGTATTCCATATTATTGACTAGCTCTAAGTTAACATACTATTTAGTATCTCACTTACCTCTGAAGCTGCAATAGATATATTTTCAGTAACTGTATTAAAAAGAGAAAACTTAGTAGATTGTTAAATGAAATATCTCTCCTATATATTTCAATTTGGTACTCCATTTGAGACTGGGTGAAAAAGTGTTGGCCTTCGTCAGCATTAGCCCGTTGATTACAGAAGATTAAAATTGGCATGGTTTGAGCTTTTTTGTCTTCAGCAAATAATAGGAAGAAGCAGTTTTAAGCCTAGGACTGTATTTGCTGTGCCTGTGTAAGGGACAAGCATGAAATATTGATACGTAAATCAGATGCAAAGTAAGCCCTTATGAATACGAATGTTAATTTTAACTGTGCAATAGATATTGTACAGAATTTGTAAATGTGAGCATTGTTTTGTTTACTCAGGCATGATAAATTAACAGCCACAGATAAACATACTAATATTTTCTTTTTATTAGGAAACTGATGTTCATGCAAGCACATCAGGAAATGATGCACCAGAAGTTGATCTAGCTATTAATCACAAGGGTGATTACCAGGCAATGGGGCTACAGTTTTGCAAGTGGTTTTATCAGCTTCTGAACTCCCAGAATCCTTTGCTACAAGAACGGTCATCAGAGTGGGGCCCACAGCACTTTTGGGAAGATGCCAAACTTAAGTTTTCATACCGAACTTTAGAACAGCAGTTGGAGGAGTACACTGGTGCGGTTTTGGTCAGCCTCCGTTTATTAGCACTGACAAAGGACGAGCATCTATTCCTAAATCCCAACCTGACTGGCGATGGACTAAAGTGCATCCATTCACCTCATGGATTAGTTATTATTGCAGTAGCTGGCACAATTCACAGGGATGCCGTCTGCCTTGGAGTTTTTGAGCAGATCTTTGGTCTCATCCGCTGTCCAAGTAACGAGAATAATTGGAAGATGAAACTTATTCATCTCAAGATCACTGGGCAAGGTGCAATGTCATCGTCTCTTCAGTCGAATGAGGCATCGCAGCCACCCATTATCAAATATGAATCCAAGGAGCTACTGCAAGTCTTTGAAGAGAACGCAGTGGGAGTTTATGATTGAGGCTATGATGATCTGTTAGACCGTAGTGAAGAACTGCTTTATGAACTTGCATTGAGGCTTTAAACATACACTGGATGGCAAGACAATGTATTGCAATGCCACCTGTACTGCAATTCGCGCTTAGATGTAACTAATGGTTCTCCAAAAAAACAATTTAAAACACGCAAAATGCTGAACTTGTTGCTTATGCAATGCACTAGTCGGATAGGTAACCTTGCCAAAAATCCTTAGTGAGCATGTGTCTTTTTTCTTAACAAAGAAAGAATGCTATTTGGTCTAATACCATCTTGTTACCGATGGACTGGTGTTAAAGATAATAACCACTATAAAAAACACAATTTCTTCAGTTTGTGTCTTGACGACCAACAACACAAATTGCACCAGTGAGATTATTAAATACATTTTTCAACATTTTCTTTGCTGGAAGCTCTGTTTGTTAATAAACTTCTTTTTTGGAAATGGAACTATTGATGGTTAACATGCTTCAATCATAAACACAATTGCAGACAGTGAATCTACCATGGAAAATGAATGTTATTTTTTTTTAATGATTTCTGTGAAATGTCAGCGTACACAAAGATAAAGATAAAACCAAATTGGTCACTGACAGTATCATTGAGCACTTTCAATTATATAATTTGCAGGAGCCGTAATCTACATTCACACATGGTGCCATATATTATTTATTTGCTATTCCTTATTCTCCTCTAAATGCAAAGATAAACCACCTATGACTAGATTCTGTTTAGAAAACAGCTGGAAAGGGATTTTGCATGCTTTGCACTGATTAGTGGTCAAAATAATTTTCCAGACAACAATATGCTCAAAACACCATTATGTCTATCATTTTACTGAATGTATTGTAAATTAGTGTGAGAATGTGAACTGTGCAGAATGAATGGTTAATTGGCCACTGCAAATTGTCCCTGGGTTGTACGTGAGTGGTACAATCGGGGGAAGCTGATGAAATTGAGGGGACATGGAATAATTGTAGGATCAGTGCAAATGGGTGATTACATAGAACGATAGAAATTAGGTGCAGGAGTAGGCCATTCGGCCCTTCGAGCCTGCACCGCCATTCAATATGATCATGGCTGATCATCCAACTCGGTATCCTGTACCTGTCTTCTCTCCATACCTCATGATCCCTTTAGCCACAAGGGCCACATCTAACTCCCTCTTAAATGTAGCCAATGAACTGGCCTCAACTACATTTGTGGCAGAGAATTCCAGAGATTCACCACTGTGTGAAAAATGTTCTTCTCATCTGGACTTCCCCAACATCGGGAACAATCTTCCTGCATCTAGCCTGTCCAACCCCTTAGGAATTTTGTAAGTTTCTATAAGATCCCCCCTCAATCTTCTAAATTTCAGCGAGTGCAAGCCGAGTCTATCCAGATTGATCGATTTGGTGGCTGAGGGGCCTGTTCCGTGAATTTTCAGTTTTACAAATGCAGCATGGAAACAGGCCTTCACCCCACCAAGTCTACCCTGACCATCGATCACTTGTTTCTCACTAGTTTTATGTTATCCCACTTTCTCATCCACACCCTGCACATTAGGGACAATTTATAGAGGCCAATTAACCTTTAAACCTGGACGTATGGGAGGAAACCGGAGCAGCAGTCAATGAAAACATGCAAACGCCACACAGGCAGCATCTGAGGTCACGAGGGAACACCTGTTTCTGTATTTGTGAGACAACTCGACCAGCTGTGCCACTTTACATACAGTGCCCTCCATAATGTTTGGGACAAAGACCTATCATTTGATTTATTTGCCTCTGTACTCCTTAAGTTGAGATTTTATAATAGAAAAAAATCTCATGTGGTTTAAGTGCACATTGTCAGATTTTAATAAAGGCCATTTTTGTACATTTTGTGGTTTCACCATTTAGAAATTACAGCAGTGTTTATACATAGTCCCCCATTTCAGGGCACCATAATGTTTGGGGGACATGGCTTCACAGGCGTTAGTAATTGCTCAGGTGTGTTTAATTGCCTCATTAATGCAGGTATAAGAGAGCTCTCAGCACCTAGTCTTTCCTCCAGTCTTTCCATCACATTTGGAAACTTGTATTGCTATTTATCAACATGAGGACCAAAGTTGTGCCAATGAAAGTCAAATGAGCCATTATGAGACTGAAGGGGTCAAGGAAAGAGCGTTCACGTCGCGGCCCTGTTTCCACCAATCTTTCCACCACCACGCACAAGAAGCACAAGAAGCAACAAGACAGACACCATTGTATGCAGATGCCGAGAGGTGTGTTCAGCTCTGGCTGAACAACTTCTAATCCTGTGTGTGGACTCGATAAGAAGAAGAAGATGAGACTGAAAAACAAGACTAAAACTGTTAGAGACATCAGCCAAACCTTAGGCTTACCCAAATTAACTGTTTGGAACATCATTAAGAAGAAAGAGAGTACAGGTGAAGACCCCCACAGCTGATAACAGAAGAATTCTCCCTATAATAAAGAAAATCCCCAAACACCTGTCCGATCTGTTCAGGGGTCAGGTGTGGATTTGTCAATGACCACTGCCCGCAGAAGACATCATGAACAGAAATACGGAGACTACACTGCAAGATGCAAACCACTGGTTAGCTGCTAAAATCGGATGGCCGGGTTACAGTTTGCCAAGAAATGCTTAAAAGATTAACCACTGTTCTGGAAAAAGGTCTTGTGGACAGATGAGACTGTACCGGCCTGGACGAGGTCAGGAAAAGGCCAGACGTCAGGCAGGTTCAACAGTAGTTTAATGTCACAGCGAGAACACCACGCATCCCCGAGAGGGACCTCGGGAAACCCCGTGGCAGACCAACGTCCCTGTCGCTCAATAGCCGAGGGGGATGTCCCAAGGAGTGGCCTAAACCCCCGGGACCGCCACAAGACGAAGATTAACTTATATCAGAGTGATGGCAAGTGCAAAATATGGAGGAGAGAAGGAACTGCCCAACATCCAAAGCATACCACATATGTGAAACACGGCGGTGGGGGTGTTATGGCCTGGGCATGTATGGCTGCTGAAGGTACTGGCTCACTTATCTTAATTGATGATACAACTGCTGATGGTAGTAGCATAATGAATTCTGAAGTGTATAGACACATCCTATCTGTTCAAGTCAAACACATGCCTCAAAACGCATTGGCCGGCAGTTCATTCTACAGCAAGCCAATGATCGCAAACATACTGCTAAAGCAGCAAAGGAGTTTTTCAAAGCTAAAAAATGGTAAATTCTTGAGTGGCCAAGTCAATCACCCGATCTGAACTCAATTGAACATGCCTTTTATTTGCTGAAGAGAAAACTGAAGGGGACTAGCCAACAAAACAAGCATAAGGTAAAGATGGCTGCAATACAGTCCTGGCAGATCATCACCAGAGAAGAAACCCAGCAACTGGTGATGTCCATGAATCGCAGACTTCAAGCAGTCATTGCATGCAAAGGATATGTAACAAAATACTAAACATAACTACTTTCATTTACATGACATTGCTGTGTCCCAAACGTTATGATGCCCTGAAATGGAGGGACTATGTATAAACACTGCTGTAATTTCTACATGGTGAAACCAAAATGTTTAAAAATGGTCTTTATTAAAATCTGACAATGTGCACTTTAACCACGTGTGATTTTTCCTATTACAAATCTCAAACTGGGGAGCACAGAGGCAAATAAATAAATGATAGGTCTTTGTCTCAAAGATTATGGAGGGCACTGTACATTGCGTGCTGTATCATTCCATAACCATGACTATGACCATGGCCATGGGTTATGGGGAGAAGGCAGGTGAATGGTTAGGAGGGAGAGATAGATCAACCATGATTGAATGGCGGAGTAGACTTGATGGGCCGAAGACCTAATTCTGCTCCTATCACTTATGACCTTATGACTAACACTTGTCTGTAATTATTTTGGGTGGCCGAATAGCTGTTGACGAGGAAGCAGTTAAAAATTCTGCAGGTGTACAGCTGATGACGGTTCCTGATTAGGTCAGCTGACTGAGTTTCGATTTCCCATTGTACAATTCTATTTTTGCTTTAGTTGTTTCACTTTCATCTAATTGAATCCACTGACAGTACTTTATTGCTTTCCAAATCAATAGGTTGTTGCTGAGGCACACTATGTTTATTTTCCAACTGAGTTAATTTAAAACGTTTTAGTAACCACAGAGACTTAATTTAGGGGGGGGGAAATGTCCCAATTTTCATTTACCCAAAGAAGTGGATGTTCTGAAATCCTAGCATTATTAGATTTCAGCAATTTGTTGGCTCTGAAGGATACCGTAGCCAGTAAGATAAATGCTTGGACTAGCCATGGTAAGTACAATCACGTAATTATTAATATATAATTGGAAGATTGTGCAGAATTAATAACTTTTCCTGTTTGTCTGTAAATTGGCAAATAGATTATAATTATTTATGTGTATCATAATATCTCAATATCTTTTGCATGTAAGTGTTTATTTTTAAACTATTTTATATAAACTCAACTCACTACTTGTGGAATATTGTATGTTTACACTTAGTTAGATATTCCATTTATTTAAATATGTGAACTTTTATCTGGCAATATCTCAGTAGAATTAAAAAATACTGGTATTTATTTGCATATATTTATAGTTATTAATATTCTAGTGAATGTATCTTTTTCTAAAAAAGAGAAAATATGGATAGTTTCACAAATTCCCCTCCCCCCCACTTTTAATTTATCTTGAAGGATGTCTTGTAAGGATCATAAATGTTGTAGCTTTGTCGTATATGCCATTTGTTTTAGTATAAAGAATACAAATAGATTATGACAGCAATGGAATCAAGCAACTACATGCAGACTGTCTAGTGTCTACATATGTAATTCAAAGATTTCTGTGTGCCACTGTGCTGTGATTATGCAGTTTTCTGAATCTCGCCTCTCACAATTTCTCAAAAATACATGATCATCTTTGACAAGATGCCCCAGTTTGACCAAGTCATGTACTACCATTAATTAACATGTTAGGTTTAATTTAGAGCCACAGGAACACATAGCGTGGAACCAGGCCTCACTTGTTCAAGCCAATTATATTGGCATTCCAAGCTGGTCCCATTTGCCGGCATTTAGCTCAAACCCTTTCTATCCATATATCTCTCCAAATATCTTTTGAAAGTCATTAATACATCCACCTCTAACTTCCTCTGGCAGCTCATTCCTGATATGTACTACTCTCTGAGTGCAAAAGTTTCCCCTGAAATCCATCCCAAATCTCTCCCCTCTCATCATAAGCTTATACCCTCTAGTTTTAGAATCCTCTATCCTGAGAAAAAGACTGCAAGCATTCACTTTATCCATGTCCTTCATGATTTTGTGTGTCATCCCTCAACCTCCTATGATCCAAGAAAAAAGGTTCCCAGGTTATCCAGCTCCCTATAACTCAGGCCTACAAGTCCCAGTAACATCTTGGTGAAAGTGGTCTTGAGGGACATTTTATTGAAACAGACAGTTTTATTCCTGTCAATGTTCTCTGAAGATCCAAAATTGTCACGAGAAGTTCCTTAAACAAAGTAAAATACCATGAGCTTCTTTTAAGTTTCATTTCCTAATGTTTAGAGTAAAGAGCCAGGCAACAGGTTTTTTTTCATATCTCTAACACCAGCATGCCTAAATAAATAAATGAGTCATTAGTATATATACATACCTTGCCTTGCATGCCTTGGAGAATGTCTTGAACACAATTTTGTCCACTTTGTTGAAATAATGCCAACTGGTTGTTAACCACTTTAAATCCCCATCTCATTCCCACACTGACCTTTCTGTCCTGGGCCTCCTGCATTGCCAGAGTGAGAACACGCAAACTGGAGGAACAGCATCTCGTATGCCACTAGGGTAGTTTACAACCCAATGTTATGAATATTGAATTCTCCAATTTTTTAACCTTTCACCATACCCCCCTTTCGCCACTACACCCCTTCCCTTTCCCCCCCCCCCCCCCCCCCCCTCCCCACCTTCCCTCCCCTGTGCCCCAACTCCTCTCACCTTCTCTCCCCCCCCCCCTACATCCCTTGGCTTCACAACCCACAATTCTTCAAACCTGTCTCACAACTTCTGTTCTTAACCCTAGACTTTGTTCCAATCATCTGACTATCCCCCCCCCCTCGCCTGTGTTGATCTACAGTATTACCAACCACTCTTTGTCCTGCCTCTCCCCTTTCCTAGCTTTCCTCTTTCCCAACAATCCGTCTGATGCAGTTCTGTTTTTCCACAATATGTTTAAGATAGGATTATGCAAAGTCCACTACAGGATTTTAATTATAAATACACAATCATGATAATTCAATTGCTGGACTAATAAACTAGAGCCTCAAATCAATGATTCAACAAAAAAGTCTTGATTACCACTAGGCCAACTGGGAAATCAAAATTTAGATATTTAAATATGTCTCATCAGTAATAAAGATAGTGCCTTATTGGACAGATGCAAAAACTGTCTTCACTAGTCTTCTTCAGGAAAATTATCTGTCATTCTGATCTGGTCTGAGCTTCTGGTGACCACAGACCCACATTAATGTGAATGATGATCAATTGCCATCATAGGTATCAGAACAAAATACTTAGACCAAAATGTTCAGAATGTGGAATAAAATAAATAATGTGGTTTCATAAGGTATGTCAACAACAAATCAAGATTAAAGAAATGAGCCACACACAGAGAAATGGAGTTATCATCAGGCTCCGGCACCTTTGTAAACAAAAAAGGCAAAAAACCCCGGGAATTTTAATTAACGGGGTGTGGTCGGGTAACCTGGTTGAAAGAGTGGGAAGGGGAAGACCCATCACTAATGAGGTTCCCTGTAGGAGTGAGTGAGCAGGTGTGGGTGAGTGAGCGGGTGCGGGTGCGGGTGCGGGTGAGTGTGTGTGAGTGTGAGTGTGTGAAGATCTAGAGCTGCAGGAGAGTCAGAGCGAGTTGATGCCGAGCCAGATGCCGAAAAATACATGATTAACGTATTTTTCTTTACTTGCTTATTAATTATATTTTGTGATAATTAGTGAGTGCAACCGTGCAGTAGTTTGTCATATTATTATATGTTTTATTGTACTAGTTACACATTGGGATGTAGCGATAGGCTATAATCTTGTTTGACCTTCTTGGGAGACTAGTTTGCCCCCCCCCCCCCCCCCCCCCCCCCCCCCCCCACCCCCAAAGCAAAACCTGAAATGACGCCCCCGTTTGACAGCTCCTGCATCTAAAAAAAAATAGCATTGCAACACTGGTTATCATAGTCCTCTCAGTTGGTATGGCAAAGTAGTTTGCAGCAAGATTGAAGTACAGAAGAACCAAGTAAAGAAGGGCAGCACAGTGGAGCAGAGGTAGAAGTGCCAGGGACCCCAGTTCGATCCTGACTCCGGGTGCTGTCTGGACAAAGTTTGTATGTTCTCCTCGTCACCGCGTGGGTTTTCTCCGGATGTTCCAGCTTCCTCCCGCACTCCAAAGATGTATAGGTTAGTAGGTTAATTGGGTAGGTAAAATAGTAAATTGACCCTAGTGTGTATAGGATAGTGTTAATCTGCAGGTCAGCGTGGACTCGGTGGGCCAAAGGGCCTGTTTCTGTGCTGTATCTCTAAACTAAACTAAATTCATGCGGAAGAGGTGGGGTGCAGGATTGAGAACAAAGAGGACATCAGATGAAATGACACGTGTCTCAAGTTGTACCTTCCAACCACAACCACTCATACATCGGTATATGGCATGTTCATCTTGTTCATAGCTCCCCAGGTGCAAGAAGGTCTGGGCACCATTAATAAATGAGGATACATGCTACTTGCACCAGAAAAGTGAAAGCCATTGATCTTATCTAACTAAGCAATCTGTCCACTTCCCTTTGAAATAGCATACAATCACCAAGTATCTTATGATTTGGCAACATGAGATGGTCAAATGTTGCGTACTCTGTGGTGAGGGACGACAGATGGCGCAATGGGCTAAGTGTTCGGCTGGCGACCGGAAGGTAGCCGGTTCGAATCCCGCTTGGAGTGCATACTGTCGTTGTGTCCTTGGGGCAAGACACTTCACCCACCTTTGCCTGTGTTTTAAAATGTAATGTAATTATGTGAAGCACTTTGGGGTCAATGCAAGTTGACTAAAAATGTGCTATATAAATAAGATTATTATTATTATTATTATTATTAATCTGCTGCCTTCCCAAAAACTTTGCAGTATCAACAGAATACAAGTAGGAATGTGATGGATTCCCTGAATAAGAAAATCTCAACATGATTCAATAAAAAGAAACCTACCTAATTATGACATCCAACTCCCCCAGTGTTCACTTCCTCCATCAATGGGGCAGTGAGGTTGTGAATGCGCATCATTTACAAAAGGAATTGACTCCATGTAGGAGTGATTTACCAAGACTCCTGTGACAGCTTCTTACAAACCCAGCACCAGGGCAGAAAGTTCAGGAGAGTTCCAGCTCCTTCAAATTTCTTTCCAAGTCTTTTCCTTGTCATATACTGCCCTGATTTGTAAATACTGTGTAGCTTCATTGAAGCTTTGACTAAATTGTGGAATTCATACAAAATGTTGGAATAACCTTCAGCCACCTCTTTTCAAGGACAATTAGAAATGGGCAGAAATTGCGAGAGACATAAGGAAGAAAAAAGATTCCAAAACAAATAAAGGCACCAGAATCCCCTGAACCTGAAGTATCTCCATAAAGTATTTAAACAAAAATGTACAACAAATGCGTCTCACTCACAACAAACAGAAACTATACACAACTGTCACTTAATTAATTTACTCATTCTCAGAAATGAGTAACGACACATCTGACAACAAAGTTATTCATCAAATAAAAAGGAGGGTCTAGCATCTAGTGCTGTTTCACTCTCTCACCTTTACCCTACTAATGGATTGATAAGTTCATAGGTGATAGGAGTAGAATTAGGCCATTCGGCCCATCGAATCTGCATTCAATTACGGCTGATCTATCTTTCCCTCTCAACCCCATTTTTCTGCCTTCTCCCCATAACACCTGTAGTAATCAAGACTCTATAAATCTCTGCCTTCAAAATATCCATTGACTTGTCCTCTATAGCCCTCTGTGGCAATGAGTTCCACAGATTCACTTCCCTCGGACTAAAGACATTTTTCCTTATCTCCTCCCTAAATGTACGTCTTTTTATTCTGGGGCTACGACCTCTGTTCCTAGACTCCACCACTAGTGGAAACATCCTCTTCACATCCACTCTATCAAGGCCTTTCACTATTCACGAAGTTTCAATGAAGCCCCCCTCATCTTAAACTCCAGCGAGTGCAAGCCCAGTGCTGTCAAATACTCATCATATCTTGCTTTACTGTCAGGGATGGAGTGGTGCTGTCATTATTGTGCACCCTGGCTCCTGAAAATAGACTAACCATAGGAATTTTCTAAATAGACAGAAAAAGCTGGAATAACTCAGTGGGACAGGCAGTTTCTCTGGAGAGAAGGAATGGGTGATGTTTTGGGTCGAGATCCTTCTTCAGACTGGTTAGGGATGAGGTAAATGAGAGATATAGACGATGATGTAGAGAGATAAAGAACAATTAATAAAAGACATGCAAAAAAGTAATGATAATAAGGAAACGCCATGGTTAGCTGTTTGTTGGGTGAAAAATAATAAGCTTGTGCGACTTGGGTGGAAAAGGGACAGAGAGGGAGCATATGCTGGGGCTACCTAAAGCGAGAGAAATCAATATTCATACTATCATCGTTACTTTTATGCATACATTTTATTTATTGTTACTGTCACCCATTCCTTCTCTCCAGAGATGCTGCCAGTCCCGCTGAGTTAATCCAGCGTTTTGTGTCTAACTTAGGTTTAAACCAGCATCTGCAGTTCCTTCCTACACATAGGAAACGATAATTTCAATCTTCTCTAATCTATTACACAGTGTTGAAATCGGCTTTACATATTTAGCACCTGGCCTATTTTTTGACAGCATTGATCGAGTTATGTTAACTATTGACAAACAGCGTGGAAACAGGCCCTTCGGCCCACCAAGTCCGCATCGACCAGCGATCTCTACACACACTTGGGACAATTTTACATTTATACATTCATACCAAACCAATTAACCTATAAACCTGTTTGTCTTTGGAGTGTGGGAGGAAACCGAAGATCTCGGAGAAAACTCACGCAGGTCACAGGGAGAACGTACAAACTCCGTACGTGGGATTTCATTCTATCGTGTGAAATTGTTTTAATTATATTCTTATTTCCACTCGATGACCCAGAAATTATCAGGGCATATAGTGTCATACATCTTAATTATTCCTGGAATCCTGAACCCTGGGATAAAACCCACGTGGTCACAGAGAGAATGTACAAACTCCACAAAGATAGTGTCAGAGGCTAGGGTTGAACTGTGAGGCAGAAAACCTAGCAGCAGTGTCAATGTAATCAATGAGCACATTCCTTCCTTATTGATGCCAGAATCGGGGCATCATCCTCTTACTGGAAATATAGCAACTGGTAATATTCTCATTCCCATTTACTTT
This sequence comes from Leucoraja erinaceus, assembly GCF_028641065.1. Lineage (NCBI taxonomy): Eukaryota > Metazoa > Chordata > Chondrichthyes > Rajiformes > Rajidae > Leucoraja > Leucoraja erinaceus. The sequence continues at coordinate 41,644,361 of NC_073389.1, forward strand.
CTTTGTGAGCTAATGATTGAATCTATTATTAATTTGAAAAAAATATTACTTTCTGTCAAATGTAAGTACTGTGCACAGATCATGCATATACTTTTTTAATTTTCTTGTAGAAGCCATCAGAGTCATTCTGACCCACAGCCAAAGTGCCGAAGAGCTCCTAAAACGCAAGAAAGTTCTGCGAGAGTCAATATTGAAGTACTTAATACAACATGATGAGACTGTATCTACTTCATCAAGCAAACAACAGCTTATTGATGATGTTTTGCATTATTGGTGGAAGCTGGACTGGAATAGAAAGCATTTAACAGCTGAAAAAGAACTCCAGGCTTTAGGTCGAAAACGGACGGTAGTACAGAATTTAGTGACAAATGCTGCAGAAGAAAAACGAACACCCCTGGGGCCAATAATCACTGAGACAAGAGAGTTGGGGAAGATCAGACAGACAGAGGAACAGGAGAGGAAAAAACAGGCAAAAAAAAGTGAAGAACCACACGGCCAAATGAATATTAAGATGAACATTCATGTGAACATTCTACCGGTAATTTATGTGGTATCAAAAGTTATTTAGCAGCGTGAAAAGATTTTATGTCCTTGTCTATGAATTATTAGAATTTCATGAAGATTTATTGTTCGTAGCCTTAAATGAAATCCTTTGCGGCTCAAAAACCATAATACTCAAAGGAAGACACTACGTGCTATCTAGACAAAAAAAAATTCCGTGAGAATTTGTAGAGTAACTTTTTTAGAACTAGTGTGAGGGGTGATTAATGGTCGGCATGGACTTGTTGAGCTGAAGAGACTGGAAGGAAACGTTCTGCACATCTCCTTTCAATTTTGCCCCTCACTTTAAAGCTATGCCCTCTAACGTCTACCCTATGCCACTGATAATTCTATATACTTCTGTCAGATTTCCTCTCATCCTCCAATGTTACAGAGAAAACTATCCAGGTTTTTCCACCATCTCCTTATAACTAATCCCTCTAATCAAGGCAGTATGCTGGTTAATATGTTCCGCACCCTCTCCAAAACCTCCACATCCTTCCTATAATATGGCACCCATAACTGTGTACCAAAGCCAGAGCAAAATAATGTTTGAAGGAAACAGGCCCTTTGGCCCACCAAGTACATGCCAACCATCGATCACCCATTCATGCTATCAAGCAGACTATTATCTAAATGGTGGCCGACTAGGAAAAGGGGAGATGCAGCGAGACCTGGATATCATGGTACACCAGTCATTGAAAGTAGGCATGCAGGTGCAGCAGGCAGTGAAGAAAGCGAATGGTATGTTAGCTTTCATAGCAAAAGGATTTGAGTATAGGAGCAGGGAGGTCTACTGCAGTTGCACAGGGTCTTGGTGTGACCACACCTGGAGTATTGCGTGCAGTTTTGGTCTCCAAATCTGAGGAAGGACATTATTGCCATAGAGGGAGTGCAGAGAAGGTTCGCCAGACTGATTCCTGGGATGTCAGGACTGTCTTATGAAGAAAGACTGGATAGACTTGGTTTATACTCTCTAGAATTTAGGAGATTGAGAGGGGATCTTATAGAAACTTACAAAATTCTTAAGGGGTTGGACAGGCTAGATGCAGGAAGATTGCTCCCGATGTTGGGGAAGTCCAGGACAAGGGGTCACAGCTTAAGGATAAGGGGGAAATCCTTTAAAACCGAGATGAGAAGAACTTTTTTCACACAGAGAGTGGTGAATCTCTGGAACTCTCTGCCGCAGAGGGTAGTCGAGGCCAGTTCATTGGCTATATTTAAGAGGGAGTTAGATGTGGCCCTTGTGGCTAAGGGGATCAGAGGGTATGGAGAGAAGGCAGGTACGGGATACTGAGTTGGATGATCAGCCATGATCATATTAAATGGCGGTGCAGGTTCGAAGGGCCGAATGGCCTACTCCTGCACCTAATTTCTATGTTTCTATGTTTCTATGTTTCTATGCTTGTTAAGGTCATAACGTCATAAGGAATAGGAATAGAATTACGCCATTCAGCCCATCAAGTCTACTCCACCATTCAATCATGGCTGATCTATCTCTCCCTCCTATCCCCATTCTCCTGCCTTCTCCCCATAACCTCCGACATCTGTAGTAATCAAGAATCCATTTATCTCTGCCTTAAAAATATCTACTGACTAGGCCTCCACAGCCTACTGTGGCAAAGAACTCCACAGATTCAGCACTCTCTGATCAAAGAGATTTCTCCTCATCTCCTTCCCAAAAGAACGTCCTTTCATTCTGTGTTATCCCACCTTTGCAACCACACCCTACACACCAGGGGACATTTTATAGAGGAGAATTCAGAGGTCTGAAGACTGGTCTGAGACTAGATTTATGTTATGTCCCTTTTATCGACACTACACACTACAGGCAATTTACAGCGACCACTCAACCTACAAAGCCACATGTCTTTGGGATGTGGGAGGAAACAGCAGCATCCAGAGGGACCATACTCAGTCAGAGGGAGAACGAGCAAACTGCACGCAGACAGTATCTGAGGTCAGGATTGAACCTGGTCTCTGGCACTGTGACAGCAACTTTAACAGCTGCTTTAATGTGCCACCCTTTGATTGGGCTACTTAGTCCGAGTTGGTGTCGAGTCACGTCAATAGTTTCGGAGCTGAAAAGATCTATGCTGCATGCCCCATTTTTTGGCATTCAATATATTCACTCAATCTTTGTTGTAATTTTCTTTCTCGTTTACAAAGTGAATTTATTATTTTTCCTTAACACCCTCCAGAGCCAGAAACCACCCCAGGTTGTGACAGTGGGAGGCTCCGAAAGCGGTGACATGGACAAGGAGTTCTGCAAATGGTTCTTTCATCTCCTGAATTCTCAGAACCCTTCCTTTGGACAGCAGGCGGAAGCGTGGGGCCCACAGCACTTCTGGGACGATGCAATGCTGCATTTCACCCACTGCGTCCGGGAAATCCAAACGGAACAACATCAGAGTTCAGCGATAGTCAGCCTGCGCCTGTTGTCCCTGGTGAAAGATGAACAGCTGCTCTTCAACCCAAACATCAGCCACAGTGGCATGAGAAGTGCAACCTCTCCACACGGAGTCGTTGCCATAGCAGTGGCCGGCACTGTTCATAAGGAAGGGCAGTGCCTGGGTATTTTTGAGCAGGTCTTTGGGCTCATCCGCTCAGGGGTTTATGGGAACAACTGGAAAATCAGGTTTGTTAAACTACAGGTGAAAGCTTTTAATGGTCAGCAGCAAATCGTCCAACCCAGTGTGTCTGTTCAGATGCCTGAACTGCAAGCCTATCTCAATGAATTCAGTTCATTTCTTAAGTAAATTTATTTTAGTTTAGTTTAGTTTAGAGATACAGCGCGGAAACAGACCCTTTGGCCCACCAAGTCCACACCAACAAACGATCCCCGCACATTAACACCATCCTACACACACTATGGATAATTTACACATACACCAAGCTAGTTAACCTACATACCCGCACGTCTTTGGAGTGTCGGAGGAAATCGAAGATCTTGGAGAAAACCCACGGGGAGCACGTACACACTCCGTATAGACAGCATTTGTAGTCGGGATTGAACCCAGGTCTCCCGGGTCACCTTTGCAACCCTGAGAGGCGCTTGAAGGTTTGGTACCTAATCGAAGGCCGTGGGTCAGAATTTAGCTGCATCAGGTTGACACTGAATAATAAAGTTGAAAACTATCCCATTCAATTTTGAGATTAGATCACTTTCATACATGAGAGTTGTGGCAAAACGTCAGTGTTACCTAAATATGGTGATATTAAGAACCTAATTGTAAAATCAATAGATTTTTCAAAAGGCAAATGAATCTATCCAAAAACATGAAAGCTCACAGTTACTAACAAACAGATCAATATATTTAATAAAATGAAAATGTGTAGCATTATAATTAAATCATTTGTGCATTTAACATAAATTACTTCATTGTTAAAACAAAATAGACATGAACTTAATACAAACAGTCATGAAAGCACTGAGCATCGGCTGCTAATAAATTTCAATCACTTCAATTGATCACTTGTACAATTAATTATTACTAAATTCACTTTGTCAAAGTAATGTTCCCTTCTTTTTTAAGGCATTCCCTTTAGGTCAAAGATGGCCTGCTTTCCTCTGCAGTTCTGCAAATGGCATGTGTCTCATAGGGTCAGGGAGTAATATAAACAAACAGCATGTAAACAGGCCCTTTGGCTCAACTCATCAATGCTGACTATGATACCCCGTCTAAGCTGATCCCATTGCCCACATTTGACCCATATCCCTACATGTCCCTTTCAGAAGGCTTTCGATAAGGTGCCACATGTATGGATGCTAAACAAGATAGGAGCCCACAGTATTAGGGGTAAGGTACTAACATGGATAGAAGATTGGCTGACTGGCAGAAGGCAAAGAATCGGAATAAAGAACACATTTTCTGGTTGGCCGCCGGTGATTCATGGAAGATGGAATTGATGGTTTTGTGACCAAGTTTGCAAATGGTACAAAGATAGGTGGAGAGGCAGGTAATGTTGAGGAAACAGAGCTTGGACAGGTTGGGCGAATGAAAAAAAAGGGACAAATGGAAACAGCATATAGCGTAGTTACAAATTCCTGCCATCAGTGGCGCTCCAGATCTGCCCACTGCCTGTGCGTGCGACTTGAGAGGCTGTGGGGATGGGGTGGTGATTAAAATGCAGGTTTTTAGTGGTTAGAGAGGGATTTGCTCGTACGACAAGCTTATGAAGAAATTTTGTTCTGTGATCCCGTTCGCTATTTTTTTTTTTAAACGTTGCTTAACTATTGAATCACTGGATGAAAGTCAGGCCCAACTTCAACGACTTCAAAATCACGGATTGCAAGTTCAGGACAAAACAAAAGGTATGTGCTGTAGGACGTTTATTTAACATCTTATCCAGTTTTTGCTGTAATTTTATTTTAATCTGATGATGCAAATATGTTTTTTAGGCCCCGATATCGGCCGTGCCTTGCCTGTCGGCTGTGAGTGTGTGCAAAATCATGGCGGCGGCCACAATCCGATCTCTGTATCATAATCCACAAACATCCACTCTCAAGATAATCAAATTCATTATTTTCATACTAAATATCTGATTAAACACTTCCACTTCCACAATACATAGTTTTTAAGTCAGATATTTAGTATGAAAACATTGATCATGGATAGAGAATAACACAAAAATAGATAATTTAGATGTTCATGACATGATTGTGCAAAAAAGAATGATTTTGATTATCTTGGAAGTTTGTGGATTTTGAACACATGTCTGTGTAAAATGGCCCTTGCCTGCTGCAGTGTATAAACCAACAGAGTAAAATTTATGGGAATTAAACATTCAATTCCTTCGATTTGGCATAGAAATTCATGACAAAGTGAGATTTAAAAATCATGTTATATTGTGGATTCTTGTGTGAATGGGATCAGTTTGTTATTTGGATACTTTGGCTATTTAAAAAAATATATATATTTTTGGTATTTTCTTAAGAATGGGATAGATGTTTAGATCTAGTAATTGAATTTAGATGAATTTAATTGATTTGATGACACTGACGAATATTATTTTTTTGTTAGGTATTTACTATTTCTTTTAACATTTAACTTGTGTTAGGCATTTTGTGGAACAAAATAATTTCTACTTTTTTTTCTAAAATTGCAAATAAAAACTTGTTTCTACTTAATGCTGTTCAGTGCTTTTTTTCTTTACATTTTAAACAAATGCCACCGAAGAAGAAATGCAAAATTGTCAATTCAAATGCCCAGCCTGTCATAGCTAGAGATCTAAGTGAATTTCTCTGTCATGCCCAAGTCTAAGAGGGATCTTAAAAATTGACACATCTTGTACTTGTATACCTTGTTTGGAAAAAGTAGGTCTGAATGGGAAAGTAGTGGGCAGAAAAGCATGACATGCATGGTTTGAAGAGCATAAACTTGTAGTTTACAATGCCAAAATTGAAAAATTGAGGAAAAACAAGGTGTACAGAGTTGCTTATTGTTTGCAGTCTGAGGATTATGATGATGCTACTGATTATGACATGCCAATGTACCAGCTAGCAGCCGATCTTCTCCATGAAGACGTGGTCTTTTGCTAGAAATTGTAATTTCTTTACCTGTCTGTTACGGACTTACAGCATGTAATACAATATTATTAAAGTTCTGAACTTGAGAAAATCACATTTTTGAATTTTCGAGGCAGTCTGGGTGTTTATTACTATTTCTGTTGGTTAATTTTGTAATTAGCTACTTAATTAGGTAATTAGCTAATTATATACTTTTATATACTTTAATTTCAGGTCATCCAAGTACGATGTATCATATTTGTTTCAGAATGCTTCAATTTATAATAACTGAAAATTTCATTCAGTTCTCTTAATTTTTAAGAAAGTTATGGACTTTTATGTCAATTGACTGTCCTCGATCACAGCTTTTGTATTAAGTTAATGGAAAAGCAACAGGGAACAAGATGCTAATTTCTGAGTATGAAAATGGCCATAACTTTTATAATACTGAAGATATGAATTAGGCATCAAATTAAAGTACTTTTTATGCTTTATCTGATGGGATAAATTACAGTCTTGATTGTTAAAATTTCAAAATTTTGTAACATCCCTACAGCATAACAAATCATAGTCATGCACTTTGGTCGGAATAAAGATGTACACTATTTCCTAATTTTGGAGAGGATTCAGAAATTGAATGTGCAAAGGCACCTCACTGGCTTCCCATCTCCCACCGGATCACCTACAACATCCTCATCCTCACCTACAAAGACCTCCACCATCTGGCCCCCCCCATATCTCACTGACCTCCTCTCCCCCTACCAACCCTCACGGTCCCTCAGATCCACATCAGCCAGTCTCCTCCATCCACAAGTCCAACCTCCGCAGTTTTGGGGACAGAGCCTTCTCCAGGGCAGCTCCCAGGCTCTGGAACTCCCTCCCCCAACTGATCCGCAATTCCGTGTCCCTCACCATCTTCCAGTCCCGCCTCAAGACCCATCTCTTCACCTCTGCCTATCCTTAGCCCCACGTCCCCCTCCCTTTTCATCTGTGCATTAATTGCCTCATATTGTGTTTTGAATTGTATTCTGTCTTTACTTTGTGTACTAGTCATGTCTCTACTATTTATTTCATTCCCCTTACATGTTTTTCCTCTACCTGCTAAATTTTTGTAAGTGGTCCTTGAGACTCTTGAAAGGCGCCCATAAATAAAATGTATTATTATTATTATTAGAGTCATCACTACTGATGGGTCTTCACTGGAGGAGTGGGGAGCACTGGGACCCAGCAGAGTCATCTCTACTGATGGGTCTTCGCTGTAGGAGTGGAGAGGGGAGCACTAGGACCCAGCAGAGTCAGACCACGTGCTATCTGCATGGTGGAGGTTGTGGGCCTCCTGCTGCACTAGGAACTCTGGTGAGGTGACGGCTCCGGCCCGCTGGTGGCCGCTGGAGAGGCGAGGGTCGGCGGAGTCGCTGGTGGAAGCCCGTGGGGGTCTGGAGTAGAGATACGGGTGGCAGCATTGGTGGCTTTCTGAAGACAGAGAAGGTCGGCGACAGTGGCTGCGGTTGCCCCGCCAGGGGAGGTGGTGAGAGTCGGTAGCCGGGGGGGCAGCAATTTCAATGGTCCTGCCCTGGCCGGGGAAGGCGGTGAGGGTCGGCGAGGGGTGGTGTGGATGTGTGTGAGTGGGCGTGGGTGTGTGTGGGCCCATGTGGGCCCATGTGGGCTTGTGTGGGTGATTGTAGGCTCGTATGGGCATGTGTGGGCGTGGGTGTGTGTGAACGTGTGTGGATGATTGTAGGCGCGTGTGGGCATGTGTGAGCGTGTATGGGTGTGCGTGTGTGTGTGAGAGAGTACAGACTTGGTGACTTGTTTCCAAATGTTTGTGTTAGTTTAAGAATACTATTAAGAATTCCAGCAGAGAGATCATTTAGCAAATTCAAGTTGATTAAGAATTATTTAAGGTCTACAATGTCTCAGGAATGTCTTGTGGATTTGCCCAGGCCAAGTATTGAACCAAACATTACCAGAACAATAAATTTCATGCTATGATTTTGTGTCTATCTACTGAATAGGACTGGGCGTGGATTTAGAAAAGGATGAAGAAAAGCAATGAATATTCTGAAATAGGGCAGAAGGAGCACCTGAATTGGTTGGGCTTGAGATTAAAAATCAAAAATATTACATTGAGGGTTAACTCAAAGTGGATAATTGAAAATCAGCAATTTGCTTTGCACTCTGCCTCGAGATTGTCGTGTTGAGCTTAAAGCAGCAAATAACAAACCTCTGGAGGAACTTAGCAGAGAACAGGGATAGCGGGAATAAAATAATTGCTGACATTTCGGGCCACAGACTGCTGATCCTTTACCACCCACGACAAATCCACTTTCCTCAAAGACTAAATCCCTCTCAACTCGAAATCTTGTGGAATCATTTGCAACACAAATATGGCAATGTTTGTTCTATGTGGATACTGAACGTCTCTCATTCTAACTACCTGTCTGAAACGGGTTTTTCAACAAACATTCGAGAACGCTGACACATTGTATACCTTGGAATTAACTAATGCTTTCAACAGCCATCTTGCAATCAGTGTTGGAATGGTTACCACCCTTGATTTAAGGACTATAGTTTACAGCCAAGATTACACAAAAATGCTGGAGAAACTCAGCGGGTGCAGCAGCATCTATAGAGCGAAGGAAATAGGCAACGTTTCGGGCCGAAACCCTTCTTCAGACCCTGATACCATCCAAATACCTTCGATTTTCCAGCATCTGCAGTTCCTTCTTAAATAAATAGTTTCCAGACAGTCCACAGTATATTACTGTATTGCTAACATGAATCTCTCTCATGTTGGGTGGTTTATTATGGTCACTGAAATACAGCAAAAAACTCAATTTGCATTCCAAGCAGTCAATCATACCTTAGATCAAGCCATGCACAAGTGTAACATGTACCAAAGCTTCAATCAGCAAGGTTGACATTCACTGAATATGTGTTTAAGGCAGCAATTTTAATATTGCTTTAGTTCTGGGGATATTTGAGTTATCACAACCACTTTCACAATATTTTCAGCCTGTGCCTTCAGGGCTGCATTGTGAAGAATTATTATTTTAAAATAAGAGAATTACACTGTGAACTGTGAGCGTGCTTCCAGCATAAATAAAATATTTAAATGGCAACAGGGAAGGAAAGCAAGGTCACGATTCTACCCATGCAATCACTGAACAATAAACCGAATCCAAGATTTCCTTTGACTGTAATTGGAGCACTGGAGCACAACGTACAGCCAGCAGGCCACATCCGCCCCTCGCTCCCTGCTCTGTGACGGTTCCTCAAACATGGTAAAATGGGAGGACCTGCTAGTCCAACAGCTTCCTTCTATGTAGGAACTGAACTTCTATCATACTAAATATGGAGGAAGGAACTGCAGATGCTGGTTTAAGCCGAAGATAGTCATAAAAAGCTGGAAAAACTGAGCCGGACAGGCCACATCTCTGGAGAGAAGGAATGGGTGATGTTTCGGGGCGAGACCCTTCTTCAGACTAGTTATGGAAAAGGGAAACAAGAGATATAGAAGATTATGGAGAGAGATAAATGAAAGATATGCAAAAAAGTAACGATGATAAAGGAAACAGACCATTGCTAGTTGTTTGTTGGGTGAAAACGAGAAGCTGATGCTACTTGGGTGGGGGAGGGTTAGAGAGAGATGGAATGCTGGGGTTACTTGAAGTTAGAGAAATGAATATTCATACCACTGGGCTGTAAGCTGCTCAAGCGAAATATAGATGATGAAATTTGACAAAAGCCTAGATAGTTGACGCACACTACTCCTTGGCAATAACTAAATCAATAGCCATCTTGCAGTCAGTGCTATTTGGAAGCCATAGAGCTGCATCACTGTGGTTCCCTCTTTTAGGCACTTAGATTATTTTAGACCATCAGGATTTGCATCTTTCACTAATCCAATTACTATGTGTTCCTATATTTATTTGAAGCCTGAAGCAAGAGGTGCAGCATGTTGTCATGGCAAAGTGAATCATGACTAGGTTAGTCAGCACACGCCCTGTCAGACACGCTTGTGGAGTTGAGCATAGGTGGTGTTGAGCAGATCGGCTCGAGCTCATTCACCAACTCATGAAAGATGTATGAATGCTACTATCTTGCACTAAACATTATTCACAATAGTCCCTTTATCATGTATCTGGACACTGTGGATGGCTCGATTGTAATCGTGTGTATTCTTTCTGCCGACTGGTTAGCACGCAACAAAAGCTTTTCACTTTGCCTTGGTACACGTGACAATAAACTGAACTCAATTCAACTATTCATCGACCTCTAAGTTGATTGGAGCTTCAGTAAGTGTTCAGGCCGCAAGAACGAAACGTAAGCGTGGAGATATCTAAAATCAATCTCATCTCTCTTTCCATACTTCTATATTTAGAAAATTACCATCAGTCTCTGACTCTGTGTATCTTGAGAAGGCTTTACTTGATGCCCTTTCAGAGCACAGTGCTGCTACTATGTGGAATGAAGGGAAATGTTGTGGGTGGGGGAGAAGGATTTGATTAAAAACGTGTACTTAAAGGCGACGAAATGTAATGAGGAGCGGATACTTAGAAAGAAAAGCGAAATCTCCACCGAAATGGAAAAGATCTGGGAGATTGAGCGTCTGGATTCGGCGTGGCAGTGAATCAAAGGAAGAAAGTAAAAGGATCCATTCCGATTGGACATCTGCGAGCATCGGTCATTCCGATTGGACATCTGCGAACATCGGCCGTTCTGATTGGACGTCTGCGAGTATTGGGCACGAATCAAAAGGCAGAAAGGCAGCCAGTCGTCAGGCACAGAGTTGTATAGATATATAGATATATATACACTGAACTTTATAAAATCTCATTATTGTTATATTGTTTAGAATTCTATTGGACGTTGCCTGTCCCACTGAGTTACTCCAGCATTTTGTGACTACCTTCAGTGTAAACCAGAATCTGCAGTTCCTTTCTACACACAATGTTTACAGATTCTGTTGTGTTGATGCAAGTAAGAGTTTCATTGTTCTAACTGGGACTTATGACAATAAAACACTCTTGACTCCTGACACTGTACAGGTGAGGTCTGCCGTTCTTTTGTCAGCTACCTTTAAATGTTACCTACTCAGCACACTGGATGATTGGTGTTACGGAAGCTTTTGCAGTAATCCTGAAAAATATTGTCACTGACCAGTGAAGAGAAAATGCAGTAATGCTGACTGGCAGTGTATGCTGGGTTCATCTTACAGATGAGCTCACTGGGGCAAAACCACCAGCCACATGATGGTACCAAGGCACTGCTGGTATAAACTTACTGAATATAAATGTGGTTCATGCTATTTACTTCAATCCAAAGACTAGAGCAGTGATATATAGCCTATCATACACTCAGAAATATTCCCCTGTAAAACATGTTGTAAAGATGTTTCGGCTCATGAATTCTATGTACATTCTTGATGCGTAATAGTTTAATTTATATTGAACAGGCAACAGATGTGCCATGCCAGTTATTACAAGCACAGGCAAGGCCAGCATTTATTGCTCTTTCCACATTGCCCATGAAATCAGAGGCTTTCTCAGTCAGTTCAGAGATCAACTTAGAGTCAAGGACTTGTAATTGAAAAGCAGCCCTGGCCATATTGTCAGGGATGCATTTTGATTAATGGCGAGTAGTTAACTCTGACTCCGGGATGTATTGACCAGCCTGGGTAGAGACTAGTTCAGAAAGGTTTAGTGGGATGTGGGCCAAACACAGGTAAATGGGTCCAGCTTAGATGGGGAAGCTTGATCGGCATGAGCAAGTTGGTCTGGAGGGCTAGTTGCTGTGCTGCCTGAGTCTATGACTATGATTCTAAGATTATATGCAAGGTTCTTCTCCAAAACAAGAAAAGGATGGGCAGGTAAATGTCAGATCTCTCAAGCACAGAAAAAGGGATTTCATTTAATTTTAATTTAGTTTAGAGATGCACTGAGGAAACGGGCCCTTTGGCCCACCAAGTCCGTGCCGATCTGCAATCCCCGCATGCTAACACTATCCTACACATTATCCTACAGGGGCAATTTACAATTTTATCAAGCCAATTAGATTACAAATCTGGATGTCTTTGGAGTGTGGAAATCGGATATTCTGGAGAAAACCCATGCAGGTCACGGGGAGAATGTACAAATTCCATACATACAGCACCTGTAGTCAAGATCAAACCCAGGCCTCTGGTGCTGTAAGGCAGCAACTCTGCCGCTGCGCCACCGTGCCCATCCCCTTCTTTCAATCTTCTTCTTCTATCTCTCTATACATAACTAAAACTCTGATCTTGTTATCTTCCGGTTTGGCGGTCATTCTATTTGCGCAAAAGCTGTATGCGGTAGCACCACGATTTTTCGCCAGCTTACACACCATTCTCCTCTGCGGTGATTGCACCAAGTTTCGTTCTGGTCGGTGGGAGCTGGTCACAGGTATCGAGGTTTATAAATCTTAAAAACTGCGCATGCGTAGATCGATTGCCTCTCCTGCCATTCAGCGCCGCGCGTATTGGTCCCTTCTACTGTCTCTCTGCGGGACGGTTCACCCCTTCCTGTGCCATCGCATCTTTACTACAGATGCAGGAGGCTCTGGATGGCAGGTCTACAACTGGACACAATTTTCGGAGGGAGGGACTGGAAACAGCCCGACCCAGCCCGACCTAGCCGACCCAGCCCGACCTAGCCGACCCAGCCCGACCTAGCCCAGTCGGCCCAGCCCATCCCAGTGCGGAGTCGGAGATGGAAAGCAGAGTCTCTGATCCCGGTGGAAGAGAACGTCCAGCGATGCGACCTGCCATCGACCAGCGAAGTGACCAGTGGCCAGTGACCAGCGACTGCTGTGTGTCCCCATCGCACCACCAACCCCTTCCCCTCAGGTCCCCCTCACTTGCTCCTGCCCCCCTCCACAACACCTCCCCCCCCCCCCCCCCCTCTCCCCCACATCCCCCCCCCTACATACCCCCTTTCACACACCCTCCCCCCACAACCTCTCTGCCCACACACACCCCTCCCTCCCACAACCCCTCCCTCCCACACACACCCCGCCCCGCCCCACAACCCCTCCTTGCCCACGCGCACACCCCTCTCCCACACACCCCCCTCCTCCACACACCCCCCCTCCACACAAAACCCCACAAACCCCGCCCGCCCAAACACCCCCCCCCCCCCACAACCCCCCCACACCACACCCCCCCCCCCCCACACACACCTCCCCCTCGCACAACTACCTGATAGTCCCATATATTCATCGAATAACTGTACTCTGATCCCCTAATTTTATTGGCATCTGTATACTCTTCATTGCACCTTTCAAGTGGGTTAACAGTGTAAAGATATTAAATTAAATGTGACCAGTTCTCTTCACAGATGATTTGTAACTCAAGCTTAACCATGCAATAACATAACCATGTAAAACTGACCTTCAGCACTTATTTCATTCTTGGTATTGATTGTAGAGATGACAGTGTTAATGTCATATAACAGGTTAGCTTTAGTACAATGTACAATTGCAGTTGATATTCAGATATTAAGATGCCAATATTCTCCCAACCTACTGAATGTGTGTCTGGGTCCATACATGTCTCATCAATCAGGGTTTCAGCTGACTGATGAATTATAGATCCAGGAATAGATATTTTTCTGTTAAGATCATGCTAGAGAATGTACTGACTGATTGCATTAGAGCCTGGTTCGACAACTCGAACGTCCAGGAAAAACAGGGTCTACAGAGAATGGTAGACACTTCCCGGTTCATTATAGGTACTGACCTCCCCTATATCGAAGGCATCTATAGGTAGCACAGCCTTGAAAAGGTGCTGCAGCCCTACAGTGCCAGAGATCCAGATTCGATCCTGACCTTGGGTGCTGTCTGTATGGAGTTTATACATTCTCCAAGAGACCACGTGGGTTTCCTCCAGATGCTCCGGTTTCCAGATCAGACATGATCATAATGAATGGCGGTGTTGGCTCGAATGTCCAAATGGCCGACCTCTGCACCTATTTTTTATGTTTCTATGTTTTCTCCCACACCCCAAAGACATACAAATTTATAGGTTTGGTAAATTGTGTAGGATACTGGTGGAGGGGTGATTGTTGGTTGGCTCGGACTGGGTGAGCTGAAGGGTCTATTTCTAGATCATCTCTAAAACAAAAACAATATTATCAAAGACCCACACCACCTTGACCTCTCGTTTCACTATAACTACCAGGAGGAAGGTAGAAGAGTCTGAAAACCGTGATCACCAGGTTCAAGGAGTTATTTCCCAGCACCCTATAGGCTTTTGTACACTGCACCACACTAACCTCAGCAAGTATCATCTTCATCTTCATAGAGGATTTGAGTTCATTGTGGACACTCTTTTTTGCACAATTATAGCTAGTACAATATTAATCCAATAACAACTTCTTATGTTTAAGGTTATGGTTATTAATTTATTGTATTTTTTGATTGTTATGTATTATCTGTGTGTTACAACATTTATGTGCCTTTGACGCTGCAGCAAGTATAAATATAATTGTTCCATTGTCAGTACATATGACAACTAAACACTTTTGATTCTTGTGTAGGAAGGAAATGCAGATTTTGGTTTATACCAAAGATAGACACAAATTGCTGGAGTAACTCAGCGAGTTAGGCAGCATCTCTGGAGAAAAGGAATAGGTGATGTTTTGTGTCAAGACCCTTCTTTAGACGGAAGACTCAATTCAGCCTGAAGAAGGGTCTCGACGCGAAATGTCACCTATTCTTCTTTTCCAGACCCGCTGAGTTACTCCAGCACTTTTTATTACTCTTGATTCTTAACTCTTGATATTCAGACCATCCCTCGCTTAAAATGCCAGGCACCCTTATGTAAGAGATCTTTTCAAACTGGATGCCGAAGTGTTGACTTATGGACGTTATTCGTGGGAACTTGCGAACCATAACCCAGATCTTAAAGCAGCGACATTTGTAATTTTGACTGAACAGTGTTTCTGATGTTAGGCAGTTAAAAACAGGGAACTGGTTTGTAAACTATAATGCCAAACATCTGAATAAATATTAAGGGGAAACTATTCTTCCTCCATTCTTCAGCTTTCTGCATGGGAATTTTGCATCCATCAATTCTACTTTGGGAAATAAATGCTCTATGATTAATGTGTTACACGATGCATTGAGAAAGTCCTTCCCACAAGCACCACTCACAGCCCGTGACCCATGGCAGGAGTGAAAGTTACTGAGTAAAGCCTTTGTAAAGTTTGCTGCTTTAGGTCTGTGTGTTATGGAGCTTTTCGCATTTTATACTTTTTTTTTTGCATTTCTAGAAGTTGTAAAGGCATTTAGTAGAAACATAGAGAATACAGTACAGGAACATACCCTTCATCCTATCATACTAAAATAACCTAATCTCATCCGCAAGCATGTAATCCATATCCCTCTATTATCTGCCCATTAGTTGTATCTGTCTAATTGGCTCTTAAATATTGTTGTATCTCTTTCTACCACCTCACCTAGCAGTGTGTTCCAGGCAACTTTTACTCTCTGAAGTCTGAAGAAAGGTCTCGACCCGAAACGTCACCCATTCCTTCTCTTAAAGACCCGCATTTGTAACTTTTGATTCTTACAGTGTTTCTGACCATGCTAGAGATGCTGCCCGTCTAATTGTAAACTATCCCAAACATCTGAATAAATATTAAGGGAAAACTATTCTTCCTCCATTCTTCAGCTTTCTTCAATTTATTTAGCATCCATCAATTCTACTTTGGGAAATAAATGCTCTATGATTAATGTGTTACACGCTGAGTTGCTACAAGATTTTATGTCTATCTTCAATTTGAACCAGCATCTGCATTTCATTCCTACACCTTTTACTCTCTGTTTTATTAAAACAAACTTGCCTTGCATATCTCACTTACACTATCTTCCTCTCACCCTAAACCTATGCCCTCTGGTATTTGCCATTTCCACCCTCCGAAATATAAACACTTATCTATGCCTTTCATAATTTTATATGCTTCTATCAGGTTGCCCCTCAGCCTCCAACACTCCAGAGAAAACAATCCAAGTTTGTCGTAGCATCACTTTGTAGCTAATGTACTCCAATCCAGGCAACTCCCTGGTGAAGGTCGACACAAAAAGCTGCATCACTGGAGAGAAGGAATGGGTGACTTTGCGGGTTGAGACCCTTCTTCAGTCTGAAATCTTGAGTTACTCCAGCCTTTTGTGTCTATCTTCGGTTTAAACCAGTGTAAAGAGTTCAGACTCACACAGGTTGAAGCACAATCATATTTATTGTTCAGGTTATTAACTACTAAGCAGATCATCACACGTTCACACTACTACTCTAAGGTATACAGTGGGTAGGATCTTACACTATGAATGTTATAATTAGGCTGGGTTATAATTACCAAGCATTCTAATTGGCTATAGCCAATCTACATCTATTCTTCTATAAGTTTGATCAATTCCACAACCGAGGACCACCGGATTTCATGGCTTTGAACACCCATTGGAACAGTGGTGGGCCGGTAAAACTTCATCTCTGCAAATGGGTGTTAGACTGAAGCAAACTACTTATGAGGCGTCTGTAGAGGCTCGAGACAAAGCAACAGCTGAGTACGCTTTTCCGAGGCCTGAAACACAGGCTCGAGCAAGCCAGTATGAGCCACAGAAGCCTGTCTATCGTCAGTTGGCACCAAGCCAAGGATATCAGGATGGATTATTTGCATTGGCGAATAGGCAAGCTGATTTCAACAAGATCATAGCTCAACAAAATCCCTCTTTCACTCTACCACCAATAGAAATTCTTACATATAATGGTGATCCTTTGCGGTATGAAGCTTTCATAAGGGCATTGGACAAAGTAGTATAAATGAAAATTACTGATGAAAAAGAGCACATGATTTCTGGTGAAATAAACAAGCGGAAGTGCTAAGGTACTTGTAGAAAGTTGTCAAAATTAGTTGTAAACGGAACCAATCACGGATAGGATACCCCTTCCAGCACATGGTCGCTCTTGAATAGAGATTCTGAACTTGAACACATCTGTTTCAACCAAAGATACTAGAGGAACATCTGTTTCAACCAAAGATAGACCACTCCTACGAAATCCAATGGACTGACGTGTAGTACGCAACGGAACGTCACTTCCGCCATTTTAGGAATAAGACCCCGACCCCGACCTCCGTTATGCCTCGTGCAGTTTAATCCACGTCAGTCCATAGGATTTTGCGGTTTATCTTGGTCTATCTTAGCCTTCTATGATAGACCATTATGATCTTTGTTTATAATAAATAAGGTTAAAAAAGCATTGAAAAGGGGAACTGCATATAAAATGAGCGACAATGCTCAATGAAAGGTGTCTGGATCATATTCATTCTATGATCTTTGGCTTAATCAGTGTTGTGGGGGAACGGTATGTGCGTGTTTCTGCGTCTGAGAAGCAAGGTAGAGATAATAGATTTCAAAGTTTCTCATGGATCAGAAGCAACTTTGATTTAAAGCAACTCATGATGTACATCAGCCATTCTCGTGGTGTACATAAGCCAGAAAGGCAATTATATTTGCCTTTATTTTTATTGCCTTTAAAATATAAGGAACATAAGCCATTTATTTATATATATATTATAAACACGTATATATATTATATATATATATGATACACACGTATATAAATGTGATATTGATGTGTATAATTATATAACACATCTACATGTTTCTCTAGTTTCTTATATATACACATATATATTCATTATATATATATATATATATATATATATATATATGATGCGTATATATGTGTGATATATATGTATATAAATATATAACACACACATATATATATATATTTTTTGTTCTTGTGATCTCTATTTATTTGTTGAACCTTTTTTTCTTTCTTTCATTCAACCTCTCTCTCTCTCTCTCCCTCTCTTCTCTCTCTCTCTCCTCTCTCACCTCTCTCTCTCTCTCTCTCTCTCTCTAAAATCCTAATATTGTGAATAAAATATCAATGAACACATGCCAAGATATTTTTTCATTCTACATTAGTGTAATGAAATGTAGTGTATACATACCTACATTGATGCAGAAGTGTGAGCTTTAGACATGAATACTGTGCGTTGCTACCATAGTTTAGTTTTTAATTTAACATATATTTGAGGAAAATCTAACATATATTTGAGGGAAATGAGTCACCATATTTCCCGGCAATGAAGATGCACCACCATTTGAGTTGCTACATTTTGAAAAAAGGGTGGCGGGACAGGATTGATGGTTTGGTTGGGGGTCAGCAGCCTTTTTTGCATAGGGGCCATGGATCGGCAGCCTTTTTGGTAGACTGGTGGTCGTTAACGGTGGCGGCGCGACTCAGTGTTGCAGCGGCCCCTTCAGCCTGTCTGTCTTTTTTTCCTTTTTTTTCTAGTTAAATGTAGTTGTTCGTGTTTTTTAATACTGTTTTTAAGTGTGTATATGTGGGGGGAGGGGGAAACTTAAAAAAATCTCTTCCCTGTACGGGAGACCTTTTTCCTGTCGGGTCTGCGTTGCCATTGGGGCCTAGCACCATGGAGCGGCCATGGAGCGGCCTCCAGCTGGAACGACCTAGGGGCTCCAGTCGCGGAGCTGTGGACTACTCACCATCTGGCTGGCCGGCCTCGGAGCATGGGGAGTGGTGGTGGCCCGCTGCTGCGGCCCGACCCCGGAGCTCGGAGGCTCCAGCTGCAGCCGCAGGTCCGATGGATTGGAACATCAGGAGCTCGCGGGTCCGGGTGGAGACCGCTTTTCGGAGCTCCCGCAACGCGACTTCTCCCGCCCATGTCACGGGGTTGGAACGACCCGGAGTGGGGCCGTACATCGCCCGGCGTGGCCTAAAATGGCCGTGGGACTCACCATCGCCCACCTGGGGCTTCAGCATCGGGAGAAAAATGGTGCAGGGGAGAGAAAAGACTTTGCCTTCCATCACAGTGAGGAGGAGATTCACTACGATGGATGTTTGTGTAAATTGAATTGTTTGTATGTCTTGTAGGAATTGTCTCTGTTTGTATGGCTGTGGAAACTAAGTTTTGTTTGAAACTCACTGAGCTTCAAATGACATGTAATAAATATTAAATTCAATTCAATATTCAATATTCAATTTTTTGCATAGGGGCCAGGACCGTCCAGGACTAGTTGCAGTTCCCAGGTTGCCTGCGAGCCCCGGGTCTTGCTGCAGTTCCGTTATCCGGTCCCGGCGGCCACTCGGTGGTTAATATCGGTGGCCAGTGTGGTGGGGGGAGGGGGGTGGGGGGCTTTCTTAAGCGCTAGTATGGGTGTTGTGGGCTGAAGGCTGATTTCAAGAGGGCTAGTATGGACATTGTGTGCCGAATGGATTATTGGGCTGGCGGCTCAGTCACTCAAGCCTGTTGTGCTGGCAGCTCACTCACTCATGGCTGGTGGGCTGGCAGTTGATTCACGGCTATTCCTTGAAATTCCATTTCAAACAGGCTGCAAGGCCACCAAATTCAAGTGCAGTTTCATACCATTTCAAGCAGGGCGCAAGGCCACTAAAGACAGCGAGTCGTGATCTCTCCCTCCTCCATCTTGCAGAGACTGAGCCATGCCCACACTTCTAGGTTTTATAGTCCCTCCCCCCTCCCACCAGAAGGGGCATGGCCTACATGGCATGATTGACAGGAGAGAGAATCTCAACATTTTTTAAACACCAAGAACTCTTTTATTTTTCATCGATGGCAAAATTCCTCGGCACCTGATGAGCATAGGGGGACTCTGAGTAAGATGGCCAAACATTACAGCCATACGTGGTAGCGTTTTTTTTCTAAAATCAATGTAAAGCACAAACAGGAAGTGATTAAGGCAACTTTAAACAGGCAAGGCAACTTTAATTAGGCAAGGCAACTTTAATTAGGCAATAGAGCTTTAGCATTTCCAAACCTCAGGCAACACAGCTTTAGCATTTCAAACTAAAGGCAACACAGCTTTAACATTTCCAAACCAAAGGCAACACAACTTTAGCATTTCCAAACTGTATTTTCAAACCACATTAAGGCTGACAGGTCAGTAAAACCACTCACAGTTTAGTTGACATGTGTTCAATGTTATTCACAGCTCAGATTGAGAGGCGTGACCCTCTTGCTCCCCCATCTTGCAGAGACTGACTGAGGCACTTCCGGGTATTATAGTCCCTCCGGAAGTGACGTGGCCTTCAGGAGAGAGAATCTCAACATTCTTTAAACTGAATAACTCTTTTATTTTTCATTAATGGGAAAAATCCTCTTGTCCTGCGCAGTGGAGGGGGACTCAGAGTAAGATGGCCAAAAATCACAGCCGTAAGTGGCAGCGTTTTTTCTAAAATAAATATACAGAACAACATGAAGTGGTCAAGATCAGACTTTTAGTAATATAGATGCATTGTTGAGATCATAAGAATAGAATAGTAAGATTAAACGAGAACTTACCAGTTTGAAGTTTGATCTGTATTTTATGAGGAGGAACGTTGAGGGAATACATGAAAGAAACCCGCTACGACGCATGCGTGTCATCCTTCAAAGCAGCGGTGTGAGGTCACAGATACCCTATATTGACCTAAAATAGCAAGATTATCAAAGAGATACCAGCTTAAGATTTGACCCTATGAGGGTGGGAGCGGAGGGCATGTATTCCCTCAACGTTCCTCCTCATAAAATACAGATCAAACTTCAAACTGGTAAGTTCTCGTTTAATCTTACTATTTTACTTCGGAGTCACGTGAGGGACTCCATGAAAGATTTCAAAGCTCTGTGACCTCATGCCGTGGAAAACGAGTCCATGCTTCACAACTGCCTTGGTAGTTAGAGAGAAATTTGTTAATTATATTCAAAGCATTCATACCAATTCTTTAATGGAAATGATAAATAATATCAAATTAATTCAAATCATAACCCTGTATTCTTCAGGGATCAATTATCATACCGAACTTAAAATTGTTCCCCGAAAAAACGTTCCCATACTGCTAACTGGTTTGTTAACATTTCTGAAACGTATTCTCCAACAACCATCCTGCAATCCTGAGGATTTGGTCCATGGATACATCAAGGCGTTTTGCTGCAGATGTAGCTGCAGCCCTGGTGGGGTGAGAATTAAATATGTTATTGTCCACTCCCGCCTATCATATCCCATATTTCAGCCACCGCGAAATGGTCTGAGTTACAATCTATGGTACAGTATCTTATAGCTGATTAAACACCAATTCCTTGCCTCTGATAGCCTTTTTCCCTTTACTGTATAACAAAACCGTACTTTACTATACAGAGGCATTGTCCTCCGAGTAGGCCATCAATTCTATGACCTGCCCCGCTGATCCTGGCCTATTTTGTTTAATAATACGGTCCTGGATCACAAACCCCAAACTTCGTGCCGCAATAGTGAAGCCATCCAGTCTTACTTTTAGCAATAACTGGAGCTTATGCGCTGTGACTAGCGCTATCAGCATTACCATTTCTAGTTAGTTATCCAGATTTAATGCTGTAGCCGGCGACCCATTCCTTAGCAAGATCAAAGCCACACTTACATTCCAGATATAGTTGTATCTTATTTTTTGGTGGCTTGGTGTTAACATATCCTCTAAAATTATTAACTGCCAGAGGATGTGATCCCACAGACTGTCTTACTGTTCCTTGCCACCAATAACTTGACAATGCACTTTTGGCACTATTCACAGTGCTGAAACTCAGTCATCCATATTGCAGGCTGGTGAGCAACTGTAGCACCGCCGGAACATCCTTATTTCTGTGGTCCAGAAAGTTATTATGGCAGTAATTAGTCCATTTTAATATGACCTAAATACTGTTATTGTGTAGACCTTCTTCGTGCTGCTGTGATCATGTCCACAGTTCTTTTGATAGCCCCATGTCCCGTAGCGGTGTTTTAGAGTCTACAACCTACTAAATCAATATTTTCTATGACATGGATAGCTATCCTCAGTTACTGGATGCACCAGCAACTTAGGACTATGTCTACCGTTATACATGGTTCCAGCACCATGTCCTGTACCCCGGAAAACCATAGTTGGGTAAGCCAATCAGGTACTAAGACATCCCCGATGCCGATCCTAATATCCGGCCTTACATACTTTACTGATTTTAGCAAATACCGTTCTATCCAACATCCATTCAGTACTTTCAATAAATTTTCGTGACCTGGTGTCTGCCACTGAATTAGTATCCCTGGTAGATACGTAGCCCATAACCAAATATTCCTTTGGACACACCATTGCCAAATTTAATTTGCCAATTCATCACAAGCTGGTGATATCTTTCCACCCATATGACTTATATATGCCATCACCGAGGTATTATCTATCTACCATCTAACATGCTGCAGTTTCATTCCTGAGCAATAAGATTTTAGCCCATGAAATGCACTTAACATTTCTAACCCTTAGTGTTATGTAGGTTAGCTTCTTATATATTCCATCTCCCCCATAGCTCGAGATGGTATCAGTTGTACCGTAACCAATTGCACTGGCATCTGTTTGTAATAGCACAGACGGGTTGTGAATAACTATTGGGTTTGGAGCAATACTTAACATTGTGTTCCCAACATTGTAATTCTTTTATAGCTTCTATCATTTTTCCATTGGCCAAAATAAATGACCTCTATAATATATGCGCCCATTAAACTCTGTGGCTTTCCATATTAGTAAAGTCATTAACATATTAAATGTGTTAATGGTGTCAATTTTGACTTAAGTGGATGGATAATGAATCCCAGCTGTTCAAACAATTGTTTAGTGGCAACCACTGCCTAACATGCCGATTCATAAGTTATTCCCACAATAAGGATATCATCCAACTATACCATTACTCTATGATTTTGGTGTTGCAGCAGTCCCAACGCTGGTTTAAAATTTTTCCCCCTGTTGGATATTGAATAGCAAGGATCTTAAAGATTAATACTTGCCATACAGTAGCCTGCTGAACACTAAGTCTTTAGCACTGCTAAAAGTATCCATTTTTAAAATGAATATATTGCACAACATTGTGAAGTATTGATAATCCATAATAATACGGCAACCCCCATCTTTCTTATTTCTAATAAAGATATTTGAGACAAATCCTGTTGTTCAGGTTTGGTTTATTCCATTACCAGCATGTATATCTGTCCGGTATATGTTGTACTGGAGGGTTTTGTTTGTGTAGAAACTCTATCAGATATCCCTTAAAACTGCTAAGGATATATCTGTCCATAGATATATTACACCACGCTTCAACATGAAGTTGCAATGTCCCTCCAACTTCCGTGCTCCCTATTAATGCTGGAGCCCCAAATTCACCTACCTCCATGGTATTGGTGGTAACTAAGTTATTTTTCTTGGTTTCATATGCGGTTGTGGAGAGCCTAAAGGTTAATGTTACTTTTGCATCTTCCACAGTGGTCGTCCCGGCCCAAACCCTAAACAGGACGCTGCTGCTGGGTACCTCTGCCCAATTATTTGTAGTATAATTACAAAAACACTACCTCTCTTAGGATGCACATGAGGTTAATGTCTTCCCCAGATAACCTTTGGATGCTTTAATCAGCCCCAAAGTCAAGCCTCCTCGCCAATTCTTTACCTGTTTAGACAGGTCTCCCCCCCCCAAATAACGGGGTCTATAGCCCTTTGCTTACATAGTATAGCGAACTAGGGTCTAGAGCTGGCTTAATGGCCCTTCAAACTGCACATTGCAAAAAAATAGTGCTAATGGCATCCTTGTGGTCACTAATTTTGAACATCTTATTTAACATGCGGGCCAAAGCTGTTATGCCCGCCATGAGACCTTTCAGAGTATTACGGATTTTCCCAACTCCTAACGGCCTTCCCAACATGTCTGCAAATGCACCTGTAACAATGGCTACATTAAGAGCACCACAATATTCCGGGGTATAGAAGCCTTGCCAACACTTCAGCAAAAATATTAGCTTGAAGTTGATGGGTGGACTCACAGTCCTTCAATACTCACAGCCATCCTCTCGCAATCATTCTCCGTGAGTTCTGCTGGCAGTACTGCTCATCATGTTCGGCAGGTTGTTTTCCCCCCCTTCAATAGGGGACAGTGGCTCCATCACCTGCTCAGGCTTTACCCCGTCAGACCTTCCATACCCTCCTCAGAGGCGTCCGACATTTCATGCAGCCCATA
The DNA here is from genome assembly GCF_028641065.1 of Leucoraja erinaceus. Classification (NCBI taxonomy): domain Eukaryota; kingdom Metazoa; phylum Chordata; class Chondrichthyes; order Rajiformes; family Rajidae; genus Leucoraja; species Leucoraja erinaceus. The sequence continues at coordinate 41,668,526 of NC_073389.1, forward strand.
TGGGAAACTGCTGTGGGACTTATATTATTATTTGCCCACTGTGGCTACCTCCAATCCCGGAGCCTGCCAATATGGAGAATTTTACTCCAGCAAACCGCTCCAGCCGACTTACATGCTCTCGGGCACTAGTCGTCGCGGGTGCTTAATATATGGGACCGCTCCTGCCGACCTTGGTGCTCTCGGGCACTAGTCGCACGCGGTATATCCCACTGCCCGTCCCCATGCCTACGGGCACTGGACCGTTCCCCATGGTCCTGGTACTCACGGGCACCTCTACCCATTTAGGGTGAAGTTTGGCACTTGCTCCCATCTGGGAGATGCTGGTGCCGACATTTATTGCTGGCTGCTGCTGGTCATTAAACAACAGCCCTTCAGCTCTATACTGACATCAGTCGCTGGCTCCCTGCTGTTCAGCATCACACCAGTAACGACCTGTGGCTGTGCCCCGACGTCCTTAGTGGCTCCCTGCTGTTCAGCAACACACCAGTCTCTTCAGAATACAGCAAGCACGTCTGGAAAAAGCACCAAAAAGGTAAGGGAAATTTGTTCTTACCTGTACTGGTTTTCAGCCTGCCGTTTTCGGAGGAACGTCCTTCCTCCCGCAGCCCCACGGACCCCGTAGCGCAGGTCCATGGGCTGCTGTCGATGTCGGCTCTCTCCTCTCCCGCAGCTGCTTCAATCAGCTGCGGAGCGCCGAACGACTGCATCTAAAAATAGACCCGACTTGGTCTAGAAACTCCCCGGGCCGTGTAGCTTTGTTTCCCGCCCGGCAGCAGTCTCTTGCCGGTGCAGGGAGCGACGTCGGGCACAGCTGTTCTGTGCTAAAAATAGCCGTTTGGGAATCCTCTCCGGAGGGTTCGCGCTAACGGCTGCTGCTAGCTGGTGGCTGCAATATTTCTGCAGTCTCCTCTCCAGCAGCTTCTTGTATTTCCTACCTGCAAGGTAAGTGGAAACATTTTTGCAGTCTCTTACCTGCTTCTTTGCCTTTCTCTCTAGGGAGACGTCGTCTCCCACTTCTGACTCGTTCAATGCGTGTATGCGATATGAAACGCATGCGTCGTAGCGGGTTTCTTTCATGGAGTCCCTCACGTGACTCCGAAGTAAAATTGTATATGTTACGGTCATCATACATTGAGAAAGAGATTAAAACTTTAATGTGTCATGGCATGCCGTTGTTCCCTATAACACCATTTATTGTGTATTTTAAACACCATTGATCCGTGTACATTGTGTACATTTAACACCATTTATCCTGTATTTTAAACACCATTTCAAAGCGTCTTAAACACAAGCTGATTCGGGACCTCAACGGCTTGGAGGTCCCGAATCGGCCTAATTTGAGGAGACTGGGGCTTCATGATGTTATAGGCCGCGGACCGGCGGTCGGAGCTTTTCTCCGGCGAGGAATCCCAGACTCTGCGAGGAAAAGTGCACGTTTCCCCCACGTCTAGAAGGTCCGCAGACCGCGCCTTCAGGATGTTATAGTCCGCGGGCCAGCGATCGGAGCAATTCTTCTGGCGACCCCTGGCTCTGCAACCTGAGCTGTAGGAAGAGATCGGGCAGGTCACATGCCAGAAAGTAATACATTTTTTCTTACCTTTCGTCTTTAGTGGGGAACCTGAAGAAAGGCAGGTCGGATCAATTACATTGGCGATTCGAGCATTTCATAGCAGAACAGCAAGCTACGCTTGTAGATGTGGACGCCATGACTGAAGCCCATAAAAAGGTCATATATTTGATTACCAAAATGGCGCGAAAAAAATTACTCATGACGCCCATGACCAACTACGGCTTTCTCGCCTAGTGGTCTATCTTGCTCCTCTAGTATCTTTGGTTTCAACGCACCAGTGCAGTCCCAATGCTCTTTCCATTGGCAAATTGCCTTTGTCCAAATCCAACTCTCTGGTCTCTTTGGCGCTATCATTTGGTGGAATGCATTCCAAAACAACACGGTTGTTGCTGATCCACTTGGAAAGCGTGAATCCTCCTTTATTGCAGAGGGAAGTCAGATGTTTTACTATTTGAATTGCTTCCGTCTCAGTAGACATGGATTTTAAGCAATCATCCACATAGAAATTATTCTTCAAAGTGGTTATTACTTCCTCTGGAAAGTGAACTTTGTTGTCCTCTGCAGTCTTCTTTAAAGTAAAGTTCGCCCAACTTGGTGATGACACTGCTCCAAAAAGATGTACCTTCATCTGGTATTCAACAAGTTCTTGTTGTACATCCCCTTCAGGCTATGGGAATGCAGGGTGACTTGGACAGGTTGGGGGAATGGGCAGATGCATGGCAGATGCAGTTTAATGTGGATAAATTACAGGTTATCCACTTTGGTAGCAAAAACAGGAAGACAGATTACTATCTAAATGGCGTCAAGTTGGGAAGAGCGGAAGTACAACGGGATCTGGGGATCCTTGTACATCAGTCTATGAAAGTAAACATGCAGGTACAGCAGGCAGTGAAGAAAGTGAATGGTATGTTGGCCTTTATAACAAGAGGAATCGAATATCGGAGCAAAGAGGTCCTTCTGCGGTTGTACAGAGCCCTAGTGAGACCACACCTGGTGCATTGTGTGCAGTTTTGGTCCCCTAATTTGAGGAAAGACATTCTGGCTATTGAGGGAGTGCAGCGTAGTTTTACAAGGTTAATTCCCGGGATGGCGGGACTGTCATATGCTGAGAGAATGGAGCAGATGGGCTTGAACACTCTGGAGTTTAGAAGGATGAGAGGAGATCTCATTGAAACATATATGATTGTTAAGGGTTTGGACATGCTAGAGGCATTGTTGGGGGAGTCCAGAACCAGGGGCCACAGTTTATTGTCATGTGTCCCTGTATAGGACAATGAAATTCTTGCTTTGCTTCAGCACATAGAACAGTAGGCATTTACTACAAAACAGATAAATGCGTCCATATACCATAATATAAATATATACACACATGAATAAATAAACTGATAAAGTGCAAATAACAGAAAATGGGTTATTAATAATCAGAGTTTTGTCCGAGCCAGGTTTAATAGCCTGATGGCTGTAGGGAAGTAGCTATTCCTGAACCTGGTTGTTGCAGTCTTCAGGCTCCTGTACCTTCTACCTGAAGGTAGCAGGGAGATGAGTGTGTGGCCAGGATGGTGTGAGCCTTTGATGATACTGCCAGCCTTTTTGAGGCAGCGACTGCGATAAATCCCCTCGATGGAAGGAAGGTCAGAGCCGATGATGGACTGGGCAGTGTTTATTACTTTTTGTAGTCTTTTCCTCTCCAGGGCGCTCAAATTACCGAACCAAGCCATGATGCAACCAGTCAGCATGTTCTCTACTGTGCACCTGTAGAAGTTAGAGAGTCTTCCTTGACAAACCGACTCTCCGTAATCTTCTCAGGAAGTAGAGGCGCTGATGAGCTTTCTTGATAATTGCATTAGTGTTCTCGGACCAGGAAAGATCTTCAGAGATGTGCACGCCCAGGAATTTGAAGCTCTTGACCCTTTCAACCATCGACCCGTTGATATAATTGGGGCTGTGGGTCCCCCTCCTACTCCTTCCAAAGTCCACAATCAGTTCCTTGGTTTTGCTGTTGTTGAGGGCCAGGTTATTGCGCTGGCACCATATGGACAGTTGCTCGACCTCTCTTCTATACTCCGACTCATCCCCATCAGTGATACGCCCCATAACAGTGGTGTCGTCAGCGAACTTGATGATGGAGTTCGCACTGTGACTGGCTACGCAGTCATGAGTATAGAGTGAGTACAGCAGTTTAAGAATAAGCAGTAAGCCATTTAGAATGGAGATGAGGAAACACTTTTCTCACAGAGAGTGGTGAGACTGTGGAATTCTCTGCCTCAGAAGGCGGTGGAGGCAGGTTCTCTGGATGTTTTCAAGAGAGAGCTAGATAGGGCTCTTAAAATAGCGGAGTCAGGGGATATGGAGAGAAGGCAGGAACGGGATACTGATTGGGGATGATCTGCCATGATCACATTGAATGGCGGTGCTGGCTCGAAGGGCCGAATAGCCTGCTCCTGCACCTATTGTCTATCGTCTATTGGCCACCATAAGAATTGCAGGTAGTCAATGTGTTTTTCTGATACTTTGACGATGAAAAATCTCTCTGATATCAGCCATCAAAGCAATTGGATTCTGTCTGGATTTAATGAGAACTCCAATGAGTGAGTTGGTAAGGTCTGGACCTTGCAGTAGTTAACAGTTAAGTGATGTTCCTTTGAAGACTGCAGCACAGTCAAAGACCACTCTCAAGGTCCCTTTCTTCGAGTGATACACCCCATGGAATGTACCAAAGCTCTCCATCATTTTGATTCAGTTGGATTGTTGGTACCATTTCGGCATAATCATTATCAATCATACCCTTTAGGAAAGATGTATATTCCTCATGAAGGCCAGAGTGGCACTATTGAAACAAATGACAATACCCATAATGGAACTTACTACAGCAGTCTTAGCTGTTAAAGTTGACATAATGCAGCAAAGGGAACTACCGTTTCAACTGGAAGAATCTATCTTCTGGATTGATAGTACTACGGTGCTTAAATACTTCAACAATAAGAACAAACGATTCATGACATTTATAGCAATCAGTCTCTTTTGTATTGGGAGCTACTAATGTTTCACAATGGAAACATGTTAATACAAAAGAAAATCCTGCGGATGAAGCTTCTAGAGGATCGACAGCGAACCGCTTCTTAAGCAATAAGAGATGGATCAATGGATCAGAGTTTCTTTTCAAGCCAGACAGAGAATGGCCAAAACTTGAGCTGGGATTTGAAATCTCTGCTAATGATCCAGAAATTAAACAAAACAAGACAGTGAACGTGATTGCTAGAGATTCATCAAATACAACAAATGAATTTAATTACCCACTTTTCATCGTTTTCATCATTTTCAAATTGATGACTGTGGTAGCCTGGTTTCTTAAACTAAAAACTAGGTTATTGCATCTTTGCTCGGAAAAGGGGAGAAATTACTGAAGGTATCTTTGAAGAAGATCCTGATATAATGATGGTCAAGGATTAGAAGAAATTTTGTTCCAGATTGATTCTACTGCATCCCGAGGTTCTTGGTTGATGGGGAGAATACTAGAAATCATGCCTGATGTTAAGGGTTTGGTGCGCACGGTACGACTTCAAACTAAAAACAATGTTTTAATAAGACCAATAACCAAGTATACTTGCTTCTAGAAGGCAAAGATGAAGATGGAAGAATCGCTGAAGAAGTCTGAACGCGGATATATAATGCATGCTATTTTTTGATATATGTTAAGCCTTTATCGCTACTTTTTGATGTTTATTAGTAATTGCCTCGTTATATACTCGGAACATTTAGGGGCCGGTATGTAGTGGCCATTTGGATTTTGTGTGTTATAATTATGGCATTTGCCTTTAAATTTAGTCTGTAATTATGTGGGTCGGATTTATTACATAGTCGGAGGCGTCTTTGCTGCTGGTTTTTTTTGCGCAGAAGCTGTTAGCTTTTTAGTTTAGTTTTGGAGCCAGCATGGTTTGAAGGAATATCTTTCGACCATGAGGAGTTTTCTAACGTTTCTAAGCGACGTGTTGAAGCTTGACGAAGATTAAAGTGTACAAATCAAAGAAGAAGTTTGGATGAATATCTTACTGTTTTTCTTCAACAATAAAGAAACTATTGATTTAAAGACTGTGTTATGAAGATTTATCTTTCGAGAAGCTTTGAAAGTCTCATGGATAGCTCACATGTGTAAAACAACATTCTCCTAACCCCAAGCTTTCTCCTAAGTGGCTAGAGGGAGCAATCTCTTGAACGATATAATAATCTGCCACTATATTCACCAACTACAAATGGAGTCATGAGATTTTCAGCGTCTTTCACTAAAATTATTAAGACAACTCATCGGCGTGTTCAGGGAAATTAATTTCTGTCAGAGACACAAGACACAGAGGAATCTGAAGCAAAGCACAAAGTGCTGGAGGAATAATGGGTTAGGCAGCATCTGGGAGGGAATGGATAGGCAACATTTTTGGTTAGGACCCTTCTTCAAACCGATTGACTATTCAGGCTATGTTTGATCGGAGCTCTGGTGTCGTAATGGAAGAACACACTCAGCGGCTTGGAGTTTCTGACCGCTTTCGGCTGCTTCCTACAGGAGACCGCAGCTTCAGAGTCCACAGGTCGAGATGGACGGGATCCAACACTGGCGACCATCGGCAAACGATCACAGGACTCTGCGATGCTAACGTCAGCGCTGCCCGCGGCTAGAAGCTCCCCAAATCACAGTTCCATGGTTTTAAAGTCAGCAGGCTCACCACTCCGGAGCTTCAACACTGGCGATCCCCGGCAAGGCACTGTCCCTGCTCCACGATGGATTTCAGTGCTGCGCCGCAGCTGAAGATTTGGCCGCTCCCCGGCAGGAAAGGCCACGCCAATCCAGTTGGTACGCCGCGAGGGGGCGGGGCGAAGATGCGACTCGGAGAAAAGACGCATCTCCGTCCAGGTAAGTGACTGGGAAACGGTTTCCCCCTATTCCCCCCACCAACCCTCACATAAAAAAGACTATGAAACCTTTAAAACATATTTTTGACACACTAAAAATAACAAAAAGGGGTGAAAGGACGATCAGCTGCTGGCAAGGCTGCCACACTCGATGGCGCCACCCGATGGATTTTGGACGTTTGGGAGGAAACAGGAGAAGAAACCCACGCAATCAGGGAAAACGTGCAAACGCCACAAAGGCAGCACCCGAGGTCAGGATGGAATTTTTGTATTTTTCGGTATTTTTGAGACAATAACTCGACTAGCTATGCCGTTTTCACATACATTGTGTGCTGTATCATTCCATTACCATGACGATAACCATGACATAGAAACATATAAAATAGGTGCAGGAGTAAGCCATTTGGCCCTTCGAGCCTGCACCGCCATTCAATATGATCATGGCTGATCATCCAACTCAGTATCCCGTACCTGCCTTCTCTCCATACCCCCTGATCCCTTTAGCCACAAGGGCCACATCTAACTCCCTCTTAAATATAGCCAATGAACTGGCCATGGGTCATGGGGAGAAGGCAGGAGAATGAGGTTAGGAGGGAGAGATAGATCAACCATGATTGAATGGAGGAGTAGACTTGATGGGCCTAATGGCCTAATTCTGCTCATATCACTTATGACCTCATGACTAACACTTCTGTAATTATTTTGGTTGTCTGAATACCTGTTGATGAGGAAGCAGTTAAAAATTAGTTATACAGCTGATGGTGTTTCCTATTTAGGTCAGCTGACTTTGAGTTTCAATTTCTCATGGTGCAATACTATTTTTGCTTTAGTTGTTTCACTTTGATCAAATTGGATCCACTGACGCAGTACTTTATTGCTGTCCAAATCGATAAGTTGTTGCTGTGGCACACTGTTTATTTTCCAACTGAGTTGATTTTAATTTTTTTGGTTGCCACAGAGACTTAATTTGGGGGAAGGAAATGCCCCATTTATCATTTACCCAAAGAAGAGGATGTTCTGAAATCCTAGAATTATTAGATATCAGCAATTTGATAGCTCTGAAGAATACCGTGGCCAATAACATAAATGTTTCGAATAAATACAGTAAGTACAGTCACGCAATTACTAATATATAATTGGAAGATTGTGCAGAATTAATAACTGCTCCTGTTTGTCTGTAAATTGGCAAATAGATTTATATTATTTATGTGTATCAATCTTACATGATATCTTTTGCATGTAAGTGTTTCTTTTTAAACTATTTTTGGCATATAAAGTCAACTTACTACTTGTGGAATATTGTATCTTTACACTTAATTAGTTTTTCCATTTGTTTAAAGTAATATGTGAACTTTTATCTGGCAATATTTCAGTAGAATTAAAAATAATGGTGTTTATTTAATGTATATATTTATTGTTATTAATATTCTAGTGAATGTATATTTTTCAAAAAAAGAGAAAATATGCATAGTTTCACAGTTTTTATCCCCCCATTTTTAATTTATCTTGAAGTCAGTCTTGCTAGGATCATCAATGTTATAGCTTTGCCGTATATGCCATTTGTTTTAGTATAAATAATACAAATAGGTTATGACAGCATGGAATCAAGCAACTACATGCAAACTGTCTAGTGTCTACATATGTAATTCAAAGATTTCTGTGTGCCACTGTGCTGTGATTATGCAGTTTACTGAATCTCGCCTCTCACAATTTCTCAAAAATACATGATAATCTTTGACAAGATGCCCTAGATTGTCCAATGTCATGTACTACCATTAATGAACATGTTAGGTTTAATTTAGAGCCACAGGAACATATAGCATGGAAACAGGCACACCTTGTTCAAGCCGATTATATTGGCATTTCAAGCTAGTCCCATTTGCCTGCATTTAGCTCAAAACCCTTTCTATCCATATATCTCTCCAAATATCTTTTGAAAGTCATTAATGTATCCACCTCTAACTTCCTCTGGCAGCTCGTCCCTGGTATGTACTACTCTCTGAGTGAAAAGGTTGCCCCTGAAATCCATCTCAAATCTCTCTCCTCTCATCTTAAGCTTATACCCTCTAGTTTTAGAATCCTCTATCCTGAGAAAAAGACTGCAAGCATTCATTGTATCCATGTCTTTCATGATTTTGTAAAGGTCACCCCTCAACCTCCTATGCTCTAAGGAAAAAGTTCCCAGGTTATCCAGCTTCTCCCTATAATTCAAGACCCAGACATCCTGGTGAAAGTGGTCTTGAGGGACATTTTATTGAAACAGACAGTTTAATTGCAAATAAAAAAGTCTTATTCCTGTCAATGTTCTCTGAAGATCCAAAATTCTCACCGTAGGTTCCTTAAACAAGGTAAAATATCCTGAGTTCCCTATAAGTTTAATTTCTCAAAGTTCACAGTAAAGAGCCAGGTAACAGCTTTTGTTTCATATCTGTGTGGTATGGTGTGGCACGCCTAATGGCAGTGGCTCGACTGCAGTCCGTCTGTCCTTTTTTTTTTGTCTCGTTAAATGTATGTTCTGATTCTAATTTTATTATTTTTTTAGCTGTGTATATGTGGGGGTGGGGGAAACTGTTTAATCTCTTCCCTGTTCTGGGACCCAACTTTTTCCCTGTTGGGTCTCTGGTGTCGTTGGGCCGTAACCAACCTGAGGGCTCCTGTCACGGAGCCTGCGGACCTGCCAGCTGGCCGTCTTGGGAGCGGGAGGAGCTGTGGTGGCGCGCGGCTGTGACCCGACTTCGGAGCTTCGGAGGCTCCGGCCGCAGGCCCTGTGGACAGGAACATCGGGAGCTCCAGGTCCCTGGTGGGAGACTGCTTTTTGAAGCTCCCGCAATGGCAACTTCCCCCTCTGGAATCATGGGGTTTAAAGGACATGGAGCAGGGCCTAACATCGCCCCGCGTGGCTTAAATGGCCGCGGGACTTAACATCGCCCGCCGGGGGCTTTAACATCGGGAGCCCCAGTTCACCTCAACGTTGCAGTTGGACTGCTGGACCGCGGGAGAAGAACAAAGGGAAGAGATAAGACTTTTGCCTTCCATCACAGTGAGGAGGTGTTGGAGATTCACTGTGATGGATGTTTTGTAAAAAGTGTTTAAAGTGTTGGGTCTTGGGTTTTTATGTAATGGTTTAGACTGTAGGAAAATTGCAAGTTGGTTGCCTCAACATGCGTTGAAACGACCCAATCTAAAGCATCTCATTCCCTTATTCCATTATTTATATCTCCAACACCAGCATGTACACACCACCGCCTAAATACCCCCCATTAAAGTTACGGTAGCCATTAGTACTTTTATATATTACTTGTGCCGTGTTTGTTCTTGGAGAATGTCTTGATACAATTGCCTCATTTTCGTTGAAAAAAACTAACCTGGACCGACCCTCCCCATTGGTACACCATTCTAACCCCCCCATCTCATTCCCACATGATCTTTCTGTCCCCTGGCGCTCCATTGCCAGAGGTTTTTTTTGAGAACACGCAAAACTTGGAGGATACAGCACCTCGCATTCCTCCATTTAGGGTGGTTTACACTGTATAGTTTGGAAATTGATATCTCCACACCTTCTGGCTAATCTCCCACAATTGATCCCCTTCTTTTGACGCCTACACCACGCCATTCCCCTCGCTTCCCCCCCGCTCTCTTTGTCCACGCGTGCCCCAATATTTGTAACCTCCCCCCCCTTCTCCCCTCTTAGTCTAATCCCTTGGCGGCCCAACTCGCAATCCCACGATCAAAAATGTTCAAGCATTCGTTTTTTTATCCTTAGCCTTTGTTCCAATTTCCCCGTCTGCCTATCCCCCCAACCCCCCTTATCCCCGCTGCCATGTTTGGTCATTTTAACCCCAGAGCTCTACACAACCACACGTTTTGTCCCCCAGCTTTCCTCTTTTCCGCCTTCCTCCTCTTCCTTCTGCACATCGGTTTTTGTTCCTTCAGTGACGGTGTGATCTCCCTCCCGCAATTCTGTCACGTTGTACTCTTCTAGTTCCCCATCCGAGGCTGGACTGATTCACTGTCGCGTACCTAAGTCCTTTATTGTTTCCATTTTTGTTATACCAGCTGCTGTTCCCCGTTATGCCTGTTCATCACGAATTGTACGCCCAGTTTCCCCAACCACTTCCCACCCACTATTTCCGCGTGTTGTCTCCTATCCTAGACCAATTCCCCCCTCATTGCCCCCCTTGTAATTTTATTTGTGGACTATATAACACTCGTCGCCTATATCCGATGGACCCCCTTTACCAGCCTATGTTTTTTGATCTTTCTTTCTCGCGCACTTGCCCGCGCGGGATTATTTGATAGTAATCCGCCCGCCCACCGTACACCCCCCGGCGTGTAGGATTTGTTCAACCGGCCTTCCCGCTGTGCAAAGAACACCCCACCACTTAGGAATGTTTGTCATATAGTATACACTCCACGCACACCGCATCCCTGGAGAATTATCGCTCACAGGCCCCTTTTCTAAGTGCGGCGGCTTGGTGCTTTCACCTCGCTCCCTGCTTGTCTTATGCTTACTTCCCGCATGTGATCATCTCCTCCTGACAATCCACCTATTTCTATATATTCTCGCAAAAACTGTGTGTCACACCCGTTATTCCGATCAGTTGGGTTTATTTTCCTTCGGTGGTTTGTCTTTACGCCGCCCGCCGCCACACCTGGAGGACGTCTTCATTGTACCATGTCTGTGCATATTCTTCTCCTTTCTCAAACTCCTTGTATATAGCAGTCCCGCACGCTCATAGTCCACTGCCTTTTATTAGTCCTAGTCGAGTATATGGTGTTGTGCGAGTATGTACGTAATTACTTATACTGGAATCTGTTTGCCCTTTACCTTAAAAATAAATGATATCATGTGAAACGCGTGAAACCACTAAGAAAATACGCACCACACACAGGCCGCTGATTAAATCGTTCTGTATAGTAATATACCAGAAGTCCTTAAACCCATGTGCTCCCACGTTCAGCACGGTGTTTCCCATTCTGCCGTTGTATGGTCAGGAACACGGTTGGACAAGCATTTTCCTCTGGCTTGGATTCTCACACTTTCCGAGTTGTGCCGCAGGCTAGCGCTGGCCAATTTGGTCATGTGTCTGCACCTCTGGTCGTGTAGCCTGTCCCTACTCCGATCGTGATGATTGTCTGCTGTGTGAGTGCGATGTTCCACATACACACCTATCAGTCGCCTATCATCTCAGCAGCTCCAATACTGTGCTGAGTTCATCTTTCGAGCTCGCGTATGCGTGCAGCACCGTATTATTTCTGTCCGCCACTTTCCTACCCACCCCCCTATGCCGACCCACAATAGTGCAACTCTTTCTCTGACTTCAGGGGCTTGTTGTTTGTTTGTGCAGGTATTGTATGTATCGTTGTATGGAAACCCCCATATCTAGGGAACTTGCAGGTGGGTATCTATTCCTTTTTGAAATTACTTCACGCTAGTGTTAAGTTCTTTTGACCCTATGTTTACCTTTTTGTCCCCTGTCGCTTATCCACAGTTTCTTTTTAGATGATTAGTAAAAGTTAATTGGTCAGATGTTTATGGACAGGTGTGTCCCTAGTCTGGTTAGGTGAAGGGCCCTGGACCCCCACACCCTTTGGTGAATGGAGACTAACAGCCCAGCAGCATAGCCGTCTCTACAGGGGTAAAGCTCGTCCATGAGTTGAGGGATTCTTCTTGCAGGATATTTTCACAGATAGGTACTGTTTCAGATAAGAATGTCACGACATATCCAGATTTGAGCGGCCGGTTTTTTTTGCAAACTGGTTTAGGGGGGCTGGTTCACCCCCGAAATGACGGCCTTTTCCTTCAAAGTTTGGCGCTTTTTATAATGACAGTTAATCCTAGATTTATTGTATCCACTCATGCGACATGTTTTTAGCTCATGTGGTGCCCTGCCCCGGTATAGGCTGACAGCACTCTAGCAACATATGATGTACTATACGCGATTTTTTTATTTTGCAGGTGTGTGAAGGGTTTTTTTTCTGGACAGGAACTCAAGTACGTTAGTTATGGTTGCCTGTGCTGTATGTTGTCGTTCTTGAACAGTATGCTTCCTATTTTTTCTGACCCCCGCGCTTGGAGAGATATTTGTTTCTTGGTGGAAAGGCGGTGAGATGCTTGTCATCATGGTCACAGCCTATTTGAGACAATCCTAGGTCAATAATGGTTTTTTGTTGTCAATCTGCAAACCAACCGATTCCTATCTCTGTCTGCTTTTTTATTGGGTGGAACTCTTGCTGTGGCCAGGGTGGCATCAGGATGATTTATGGTGTTGCGTGGGGTGCCTATCGGTCGTAGGGCTGTGGCTTCATTTTTTTTCCCTTTCGTTTTGAAAATTATTTCTGTTTCATTAGCCGATTTTCCTCTACTTTGTGTACTTTATCCCATGGCTGGTAGGGCCAGTCGGGTACTACAAAATACCTGAAGCAGAGTCCACTGTTATTTATTTTGCGTTAGTAACTGACTGATGAGGTAGACCCGCCGGCCCCGGGGAAAGGCATGAAAAAATAGCTTCCCGTACACAGCTCACAGCAGAGAATCGTTGTACCTCTTCCGTGTCCATCGCCGCTGCCTCAGGGTTGGTTCCCAAGCGTGCGTGACAGGTGTTGGGTACCTGGTGATTCAGTCACGGATGCCAGATGACTCGTATAGGGTCTTTTTTTCTTGTTGTTCTCAGTATTGCCACTTGTAATTTCAGCTAAAAATGCTTTGGGGGTTTAACATGATTCGGTGTTAGGATGAATTTAACGTGACCTGTGTGTCGGCCACTGTATTTAGCTTACCTGCGACCCGCCGTAAGTTGCTGATAGCCAAATATGTTTCGTCAACCATACCCATTGAGATTTGTGTTGACCGCATTAATCACAGATACTCGATTTTATCTGGCCCATTGATTACAGTCTCAGGCCACCAATGTGGTGATTTCCCAATTCTGTAATGGGACCGTACATGCAAAATGGTGCATGTGTATAAAACCCAGTAGCTTCGATCTAACCCCCACTTTTAAAACGCACCAAACATTTCCAAATAATTTATACACAGTGTGTTGTAGTAGTGAGTGATTCTTGAGCCCTTCCAGCTATACACCGCCGTCTAGACCTACTGTAGTTATAGTTGTTCCTCCCCCGGCCTTGCAGCACTAGGTTCCATTTTGGTATGCACGCTAATATGATGGATTATTGATAATTGAGGGAGGTGGAACTATGCACAAATGTTTTCCTTTCCCTCTTGTAACTTAAGATATTGTCTGTATGTGGGGTAATTCATTGGTTTTGTCCCACGTCAAAATGACCTGCATGGTATGTAATCACTTCACCTTGTCTCTTTGTAAGTTTTGCGTTGAATTAGCAAAGGGCAAGCTGGGTAGCTGGATTAAGTGCTACTATATTTCCCAAGTACTCTTGCCACTTGTCGATACTGGTTTGTCGCCTGATTTGGGTAACCAGTAATTGTTGCAGCTTGTGCCAATTCGCTGCTTTTCTTTTGGAACGTTAATGCAGTGAAACTGAAGTTAAGGGTGAATCCCATAGTCCATTGTTGTGGTATGGCGTCAACAGCTGTCTCGGGCTGTATGGGACAAATCCCAAAGTTTCAAATAAAACTGTTTAGTAGCCTAACTTACTGCTGACTTCGCTAATTCCAGGGTTTGCTAATTATCAACAATATCATCATAGATGATGCATGAAAATTTGTTTTTGTTTCTTAGTATTGCCCGGGGTTTTAATCTTTGGTAAACCAGTCTTGAGGGCTGATGTTATAGCCAGTAGGCAAGTTTGTCCACCATAGGTTGCCCCGTCCGTTAACTTTTAGGTATGCCGATGATCCTTTCTAGTGAATATTTAGGGTACTAATAGTATGCACCATATCTTTTAATGCGATGCATGTCTAAGTACCTTTGCAAATCCCATTGTGGGCAGTACCCAAGTTTCCATTTGAAAGTTACACTTGACAACCCGTATCCTTTTTTGTTTGTATGTCCTTAAGTCAATGACTGCTTCTATGTCGACCGTTCCCTCCTCTCTACATCCTTTTTTGGTTTTAGTTAAAAAGAATCGCTATGAATTCAAATTTGGCTATATCAGGTTTTAGTTCTTTTGTTTCTCTGTTATTCCACTCCTTTGTGTCCGCCAATTTTTTTATTTCTCACATAGTATCCGCGACCTCCGTCCTCTAATCACATTGTTCTTACACGTGTGTGACCGACGGGGGCAATTCCACCCTGGGCTTGTGTTTCCCCCCCAGACGTTCAGCTGACCGGTGGCATCCATCCTTGAATAATTCATTACAATTGTTAAGTGATTTGAGCAGCAAACATTTGTTCTATGTTTTATCCTCCACCCCAAAACCAGACAACCCACGACACCGTCCAAGCCCGATCCGGATATTCACAGTTCCACCCATCGCTGCCACACCAAAACAGCTGTGCCTCCCCTTTCCCCCCTCCCCCCCAACAACCTGTAGTAGGTAATTAGCCATTCTCTGGTGTCACTTTTAGTGTACTGCCCGCCCAAGGTAACCAGACCCACTACCTCATTGTATATGCTAGAACACTTACACCTTTTCTTGGGCTTCAGGTCTTTAATTGTCCTCGAGGTGGGAATGTACGGCCGGCCGCCCGCGCAACAACTTAACCGGTTTGCGCAATCATTTCCATGGGGTATTAGCATGTGGTCTGTACACACAAACGACCTTGCCAGGGCCGCCCCCCACCCTCGGAGGATCTGTTATGACCCCCCCGGGCGCCACATGCATCTTTCCCAACCATATCTCCGTTGTAAGAGTCTCACTGGGGTACCCACACTGCGTACGGAGGTATGCCATCTGGGTTGCCGTGGTCTTGCTACGGTTCCGGCTGTTGGCTGCCCATCATGAGGTCCTACGCGTTGCCTTTGGACTCCTCGCTCAGATCACTCTTAACAGTTCTTTAGCCGCCTAGTCCTCCTTGCGTAATAGAGCAGGATTGGGCTGTTGCCTACTACGGTCGGGGTTTTTGCCCAGGTCCCCTCAGCGAATTGGGGTTGACGGTTGCAGCGTCTTATGTGTTGCTCCTTTCACGAGGGGTCTGATGACCCACCCTGCTTTGTGTTTAGCTCACGACGCAGAAGCCCAGCGGCTGTCTGTTGGTTATTTTGTGCCAATATTACGACCACAGTCAGCCACACCCTGTGCCTACAACGATTGTTTTATCGGCTTTTAGCCCCGGGGTGTATAGCTCCGCACTCCGTCAGGATGTTGCTGAGGATTTTGCTATTTGAGTTGTCTGGTTCGGGTTTACCAGCTCAATTGTGACCACGATGTGGCTGTTGACAGTGGTAACATGAGCGATATAAAGTTTTGGAGGGTGCCTATAGAGCCCATTTCGCCTCATCCCTTGACGACCGTCTTGTTTTGACCCCCCGTTGCATTAAAGGACACGGTAGTCACACCACAGACATACGAACTTGTGATGTTCCACACGCGGCGAACGTAGGGACCCCACCAGGCCATCCCCATTTTTTTTTTTTGTGTCCTTTGCTCTTTCGTTTCCAACCCCATTTTTTTTTTTTTTGTGTTTTTGTTTGTTTTGTTTGTTTTTTTTGTTTTTTGTTTGTTTGGTTTTGTTGTGTGTTCTTTTTTTTTTTTTTTTTTTTCCGCTATAACCCCCCCCCCCGTCACCGCACCCACGACCCCCCCCCCCCCAACGTCCCCCCTTTTTTTCCCCCCTTTCTTATTTTTTTTTTTCTTTTTGTTCACCCCCCCCCCTTCCCGCTTTTCCCTCGGTTTTCCTATTCTCCCCATTTGTCCCCACCACCTTTTTTTCCTTTCGTCGTTGCCCGCCTCGGTGTTTGGGTGTTTTGATTCGGAAAAGAAAGGCCACACCCCACGCCATAAGAATCGACAACGTAAGGACAAGACCGGCTTCCCCCCACCACCCCCAACGAACACGACCTCGACCTGTTCAGTTTCGCCCGACACCCAAACACCCCCGCCCCCGCCCCCCCTCTCCCACCCCCTCAGCCACTGCCCTGTTCCCCTGCCCCCGCCACACACAAATGTTCTGCGACCGACCCCCGCCTGGCCTATAGCACCACCCAAACACACAACCAAGTACCACCTTCTGCCTGAGGCGTGATCGAGCCTGGCCACGTGCCTGAACTGCCCATGTACCCCCGCCCGACCGTGAACGCCAACCTAGCGCGGTGCCATGCCTCTCGGCTCCAGCAAGTACCCCGCTGGAGATTTGCACCATCGCATGTCCCTGCGCGCCCACCACCGTTCCCTTTTCGACTCTCGGTGTGTCGGTTCTTACCCGTTAGGACTACCCACAGAGTACATCGCGCCGCGCCCCCGCCCCGACCCGTTCTCCTTAAGCCCCCACACGCCAAACGAGGTGTTTGGGCCCCTGTAGCACCCGCCCCAGTAAGGGCGTTCATCGCGTGGTGGCCTGCACACAGCCCTCTTTGTCCCTTTGAGCCTCTCTTGTCCTAGTCCTTTTTCTTTTTCCCCATTCTTTTCCACTCATCCTCCCTCCTTTTTTTGCACCTCCCACCTTGGCTCGTTTTTTTATATTACACCTCTCTCGCTTGTTCCGTTTTCCTCGTTTCTTTAATTCTATCCCTCCCCATTGTTTCCCCCTCCTCCTCTTATTTCTATACCTGTACCCACACCCAGCTCCACATTACTGTTATGTCATTTTTGTCTTGATTCAGTTCGTACACTCTTTTCGCTTTGTTTTGTCCCTGTTCCGTGTCGGTTTGCCTCTGTGTCCTTTTCCTCTTTTTGTTTTTCCTTTTTTCCCTTGGGCGTTTTTCGTCGCCTTTCGTGTTTTGTTTTCTGTTTCTTTCCAATTGTCTGTTTCTGCACCCCCCACGTCCTAACCCCCCCCCTTGCTCCTTTACCGGGCCATCCTTCCTTTCTCCTCTGTCCCCCTTCCACACCCCGACCCCTCTTCCCTCTCCCCTTCTCTTTCCCTTCTTCTTCTCCTCTCGCTTTTCTCGATGTGTCCGTCTCCCTGTCGTTGCTATTCCCCTGTTCTTCTCTCCAGTTCTCTTCCTTTTCTTTTTTTCTTCACCCTTCTTTTATCCCTCGCTTGGCCCTCCCGGGCTACTAGTCCGCCTTTCTTCCTAAGGTCATGCCTCTCAGTATGAGCTGTGAATAACACTGAACACATGTCTACTAAACTGTGAGTGGTTTTACTGACCTGTCAGTGCTCTTAATGTGGTTTGAAAATATAGTTTGGAAATGCTAAAGCTGTGTTGCCTTTGGTTTGGAAATGCTAAAGCTGTGTTGCCTTTGGTTTGGAAATGCTAAAGCTGTGTTGCGTTTGGCTTGGAAATGCTAACGTTGTGTTGCGTTTGGCTTGGAAATGCTAAAGCTGTGTTGCCTTTGGTTAGGAAATTCTAAAGTTGTGTTGCTTTTGGTTTGGAAATGCTAACGTTGTGTTGCCTTTGATTTGGAAATGCTAATGCTGTGTTGCCTAATTAAAGTTGCCTTGCCTAATTAAAGGTGCCTTGCCTTCTATATAATTAAAAGTCTAATCTTGACCATTTCCTGTTTGCGCATTATATTGATTTTAGAAAAACGCTACCACTTACGGCTGTGATTTTTGGTCATCTTACTCAGAGTGCCCCTCGGATCATCACGTGCCGTGTATTTTTCCCATCGATGAAAAATAAAAGAGTTATTAGTGTTTAAAAAATGTTGAGATTCTCTCTCCTGTCAATCATGCCATGAAGGCCACGCCCCTTCTGGTGGGGGGAAAGGACTATAAAACCCAGAAGTGTGGGCATGGCTCAGTCTCTGCAAGATGGAGGAGGGAGAGGTTATGACTCGTTGTCTTTAGTGGCCTTGAACCCTGCTTGAAAAGGAATAGCCGTGAGTCAACTGCCAGCCCACCAGCCGTGAGTGAGCTGCCAGCACAACAGGCTTGAGTGACTGAGCCCAGTTCAAGAATTCATTCGGCCCAAAATATCCATACTAACCCTCTGGAAACCAGTCCCTTCAGCCCACAACACCCATACTAGCGCTCCAGAAAGTCCCCTCCCCCCTCCCCACTGGCCATCAATATTGGAATTGGTGGAGAGGTGGAATATTGCATTGGGGGACCAGCCCTCCCATGTGATGCTGGGACCCAACAGGTCCCACTTAGTCTAGTTCATACTAAAACACAAAAAAAGTCGAAAGGTAGAATTGATGCCTTACAGTGCAAGAAACCCCAGTTTGATCCTGACTACGAGTGCTGTCTGTACTAAATTTGTACGTTCTCCTCGTCACCAAGTGGGTTTTCTCCGGATGCTCCGCCATTCTCCCACACTCCAAAGATGTATAGGTTAGTAGGTTAATTGGGTAGGCAAAATTGTAAGTTGTCCCTAGTGTGTATAGGAGAGTGTTAATCTGCAAGTCGGCATGTACTCGGTGGGCCAAGGGCCTGTTTCTGCGCTATATCTCTAAACTACACTAATTTTATGCCAAGGCACAGTCTCATGTACCTCAAGAAAGATTATTCTTAAGGTTTCCATGCTGAGCGGGAGAGGTGGAATGCAGGACTGAGAACAAAGAGGACATCAGATGAAATGACTTGTGTCTCAACTTGCACCTTCCAACCACAACCACTCATGAATATGGACATGAATAAGTTTATTGGGCAACTATTCACTTACAAGGAATTTGCCTTGGTGCTCCTTGTGCAAGTGACAACATGAGATATAGTGATAGTTAGGAATGACACATAAAACATTAAACATTTATAATAAAACATTATCGTTTAAACATATGAATTAAATAAAATACCAGAGCAAAAGGAGGCTACAGATTTTTGGTTATTGAGTAGAGCTACTACTCGTGGGGAAAAGCTGTTTTATGTCTGGCTGTGGCAGCTTTGACAGTCAGAGACGCCTTCCAGAGGGAAGTGATTCAAAGAATTTGTGGCCAGGTGAGAAGGGTCGGAGATGATCTTAACCGCTCCTGGCTCTTGCAATGTACAGTTCGTCAAAGGAGAGGAGAGGGTACGCGGCCTTGTGGTGCTCCTATGCTGATGGTCTGCGAGTCCGAGATGTGCTTTCCCAGCCTCACATGCTGCTTCCTGTCTGACAGGAAGTTGGTGATCCACTGACAGAGGGGTTCAGGCACAGTCAACTCGGAAAGTTTGGAGTGTAGTAGTTCTGGCACAATGGTGTTGAATGCAGAGCTAAAATCAACAAACAAAATCCTTGCATAGGTCCCCTGGTAGTCTAGGTGCTGGAGGATGAAGTGCAGGCCTAGGTTGACTGCGTCATCCACTGATCTATTACTGGCTCGGTATGCAAACTGCACAGGGTCCAGCAGGGTGTTTGCGATATTTTTCAGCTTGACCAGCACGATTCTACACGGCCATCGTAGAGTCTGTTCTCACCTTTTCCATCATGGTCTGGTTTGGCTCAGCTACCAAGCACGACACCTGGAGGCTGCAGCGAATCGTCAGCAGAGAAGGTTATTGGCTGCAACCTTCTCCCCATTGATGAACTGTACACTGCAAGGGCCAGGAAGCGAGCGGGCAAGATCATCTCTGACCCCTCTCACCCTGGCCACAAACTCTTTGAATCATTTCCCTCAGGAAGGCGACTCCGGACTGACAAAGCTGCCACAGCCAGACATAAAAACAGTTTTTATCTACGAGTAGTTGCTCTACTCAACAGCCAAAAATCTGTAGTCTCCCTTTGATCTGATATTTTTCTGGCTCACATGCTTGATCAATGGTGTTTTATCATTAATGTTTTATTATTATTAATGTTTAGTGTTTTCTGAGCCATTCGTAACTGTTCACTGTATGTCATGTTGTTACTTGTGGGTGGAGCACCAAGGCAAATTCCTTGTATGTGAATACTTGGCCAATAAACTTACTTACTTCCTTACAAGTCTTTCAAGGGTCTTCATAATTACAGAGGTCAGTGTGACAGGCCTGTGGTCATTAAGACCAGTAATCATTGTCTTTTTTGGTACAGGACAATAGTGGAGACTTTGAAGCAGGCAGGGACTGTACAGGTTTGCATGGACTGGTTGAAAATGTCTCTGTAGACCAGTGCCAGTTGTTCAGCAGAGGGCTTGAGGGTAGAGGGGGAAACATGTCACTGCATTCCGTTGTCTCTGTACTGTACACTGCACAATGACAATAAAATTTGAATCTGAATCTGATTGTCCTGAAGAGCTCTGGCTTTTCTGTCTTCTGAATAGCCTCTCCACCTCCTCAGTTTCTATTGTTAGTGATGGAGAAGTGGCCAGATTGATGTTGGGCAGCAAGGAGTGGGTGGGTAGAGGACGAGGGCCCAGTCTTTGCAGACTGGAGTCAGTCTGTATGTGGGTGTTAAGTGGTGATTGGAGAGGGGTGGGTGGGGAAGGGTTCAGACTTTGCAAACTATCATCAGGCTGTGTATAGGTGTGAAGTGTTGGTTGGGGAGAGGGATAGGGGGTACCAGGGTTAAGTTTCTGTTTATCGAACCTGCAGTAGAACTCGTTCAGGTCGTTGGTCAGCTGACGATTGTCCAAGGAGCAGAGGGCTTTCCTCTTGTAGCTGGTGATTTCTTGCAAGCCCTTCCAAACTGAAGATGAGTCATTAGCTGAGAATTGCTCCTCAACTTCTCAGAGTACCTTTCCTTGGTAGCTCTGATTCCTCTTCTCAGCTTGTACTTGACCTGCCTGTAGAGGTCTGCATCCCCGCTCCTGTAAGCCTCATCTTTAGGCTGGCGGAGCTGTTTGAGTTCTGCTGTAAACCAGGCTTGTCGCTGTTAAAGAACAATTGACAATAGGTGTCCTATTCTGCCCAGGTGCCGGGTTTATAAGAAGCTGCCATAGGAGTCTTGGTAAGTTGCTCCTACATGGAGTAAATTCCTTTTGTAAATGATGCACATTCACAACCTCACTGCCCCATTGATGGAGGAAGTGAACACTGGGGGGGCTGGATGTTATAATTAGGTAGGTTTCTTTTTGTTGAATCATGTTGAGATTTTCTTATTCAGGGAAGTGTGAAGTAATGCATCACGCTCCGACTTGTATTCTGTTGATATTGCAAAGATTTTGGGAAGGCAGCAGATTAATCACTCACCACTGAGTATCGAAAGAACAGACAGGTGGACAGAGGGGGTGGGGTTGCCCTGTTGGTGAGGTATTAAATTCAATCCCTTGCAAGGGGTGACATTGAAACAGGAGATGTGGAGTCAGTATGGATAGAACTAAGGAATTGTAAGGGTAAAAAGACCCTAATGGGACTAATCTACAGACCCCCAAACTGTAGTCTGGACATAAGGTGCAAGTTGAATCAGAAGTTAAAATTGGCATGTAGTAAAAGTAATGCTGTGGTTGTTAAGGGAGGTTTCAACATGCAGGTAGACTGGGAAAATCAAGTTGGTACTGGACTCCAAGAAAGGGACTTTGTAGAGTGCCTTTGTGATGGATTCTTTGAACAGCTTGTATTGGAGCCTACCAGGGAGAAGGCAATTCTGGATTTAGTGTTATGTAATGAACCGGATTTGATAAAGGACCTCGGGATTAATGAGCCATTAGGAAGCAGTGACCATAACATGGTCAGATTTAATCTACAATTGTAGAGGGAGAAGAGTAGATCGGAGGTGTCAGTGTTGCAGTTGAATAAAGGGGACTTTGGGGCCATGAGGGAGGAACTGGCCAAAGTTGACTGGAAAGATACACTAGCAGGGATGACAGTGGAACAAAAATGGCAGGTGTTTCTAGGAATAATACAGAAGGTGCCTTCCTCAGAGGAAGAAAGATTCCAAGGGGAGAAAGAGCCGACCTTGTCTGACAAGGGACGTCAGGGACAGTATAAAAACTAAAGCGAAGAAGTACAACGTAGCAAAGATGAGCGGGAAGCAAGAGGATTGGGTAATATTTAAAGAACAACAGAAGATGACTAAAAAGACAATATGGGGAGAAAAGAGGAGGTATGAAGGTAAGCTAGCCAAGAATATTAAGCAGGATAGTAATAGCTTCTTTAGGTATGTGAAAAGGATAAAAATAGTTAAGACCAAAGTTAAACCCTTGAAGACCGAAAAAGGTGAATTTATTATGGGGAACAAGGAAATGGCAGATGAGTTGAACAGGTACTTTGGATCAGTCTTCACTAAGGAGGACACAAACAATCTTCCTGATATAGTAGTGGCCAGAGGATCTGGGGTGATGGAGGAACTGAAGCTAAATCCACATTAGGCAGGAAATGGTGTTGGATAGACTGATGGGACTGAAGGCTGATAAATCCCCAGGGCCTGATGGTCTGCATCCCAGGGTACTTAAGGAAGTGGCTCTAGAAATTGTAGAGGCATTGGTGATAATTTTCCAATGTTCTATAGACTCAGGATCAGTTCCTGTGGATTGGAGGGTAGCTAATGGTATCCCACTTTTTAAGGGAATTATAGACCAGTTAGCTTGACATCGGTGGTGGGGAAGCTGCTGGAGTCAATTATAAAGAATTAGATAGCCGAACATTTGGATAGCAATAAAAGGATCCATCCAAGTCAGCATGGATTTACAAAGGGGAAATCATGCTTGACTAATCTTCTGGAATTTTTTGAAGATGTAACTAGGAAAATTGACAAGGGAGAGCTAGTGGATGTAGTGTACCTGGACTTTCAGAAAGCATTTTATAAGGTCCAGCATAGGAGATTAGTGGGCAAAATTAGGGCACATGGTATTGGGGGTAGAGTGCTGACACGGATAGAGAAGTGGTTGGCAGACAGGAAACAAAGAGTAGGGATTAACGTGTCCCTTTCAGAATGGCAGGCAGTGACTGATGGGGTACCGCAAGGCTCGGTGCTGAGACTACAACTATTTACAATATACATCAATGATTTGGATGAAGGGATTCAAAGTAACATTAGCAAATTTGCAGATGACACAAAGCTGGGTGGCAGTATGAACTGTGAGGAGGATGCTATGAGAATGCACGGTGACTTTGACAGGTTGGGGGAGTGGGAAGATGCATGGCAGATGAAGTTTAATGTGGATAAATGTGAGGTTATCCGATTTCGATTCAGATTCAGATTCGGATTCAACTTTAATTGTCATTGTCAGTGTACAGTACAGAGACAATGAAATGCATTTAGCATCTCCCTGGAAGAGTGACATAGCATATGATTTGAATAAATATTTCCATTAACATATATACAGACATAGTGTTTTTCCTGTGGGAGGAGTGTCCGGGGGGGGGGTGATTGGCAGTCACCGAGGTACGTTGATTAGTAGAGTGACAGCCGCCAGGAAGAAGCTGTTCCTGGACCTGCTGGTTCGGCAACGGAGAGACCTGTAGCGCCTCCCGGATGGTAGGAGGGTAAACAGTCCATGGTTGGGGTGAGAGCAGTCCTTGGCGATGCTGAGCGCCCTCCGCAGACAATGCTTGCTTTGGACAGGCTCAATGGAGGGGAGCGAGGAACCGATGATGCGTTGGGCAATTTTCACCACCCTCTGCAAGGCCTTCCGGTCGGAGACAGAGCAGTTGCCATACCATACTGTGATGCAGTTGGTAAGGATGCTCTCGATGGTGCAGCGGTAGAAGTTCACCAGGATCTGAGGAGACAGATGGACCTTCTTCAGTCTCCTCAGGAAGAAGAGATGCTGGTGAGCTTTCTTGATCAGAGTTGAGGTATTGTGGGTCCAAGAGAGGTCATCGGAGATGTTAACACCCAGGAACCTGAAGCTAGAAACACGTTCCACCTCCGTCCCGTTAATGTGGATGGGGGTGTGCGTGCCGCCCCTAGACTTCCTGAAGTTAACAATGAGCTCCTTGGTCTTCTTGGAGTTAAGTGCCAGGTTGTTGTCAGCGCACCATGCTGCTAAGTGCTGGACCTCCTCCCTGTAGGCCAACTCATCGTTGTTGCTGATGAGGCCAATCACCGTTGTGTCATCTGCATACTTGATGATGGTGTTAGTACCATGTACAGGTGTGCAGTCATAGGTGAAGAGGGAGTAGAGGAGGGGGCTCAGCACACAGCCCTGAGGAACGCCGGTGTTCAGGGTGAGGGTTGAAGAGGTGTGCTTGTCTAACCTAACAGACTGGGGTCTGTTGGATAGAAAGTCCAGTATCCAGAGGGAGGGATCGATGCCCAGGTTACCGAGGTCGGTGATCAGTTTAGATGGTATAATGGTGTTGAATGCTGAGCTGTAATCGATGAACAGCATTCTTACGTAAGTGTCTCTGTTGTCGAGAGGGCGGAGTGAAGTGCCGTTGAGATGGCATCCTCCGTACTCCTGTTCTTGCGGTAGGCAAACTGATAGGGATCCAGTGTGGGGGGTAGGCAGCTTTTGAGGTGTGCCAGGACCAACCTCTCGAAGCACTTGGTGATGATGGGGGTAAGAGCAACTGGGCGGAAGTCGTTGAGGCTTGCCGCAGTGGAGTGTTTTGGCACTGGCACGATGGAGGTGGTTTTAAGGCACGTGGGGACAACTGCTTGGGCAAGTGACAGGTTGAAGATGTCAGTCCTGACGTCTGTCAGCTGCGCAGCACAGGCCCTGAGCACGCGCCCGGGGATGCCGTCAAGGCCAGCAGCCTTACGTGCATTAGTCCTACTCAGTGCCACGTATACGTCGTAGGGGGTGAGTGTGAGGGGTTGGTGATCGGCAGGGAGCACAGCCTTGATGGCTGTCTCTAGATTGTCCCTGTCGAAGCGGCCATAGAAGTGATTAAGCTCCTCAAGGAAGGAGGCGTCGCTGGATGTGGGGGTGATGTTGGAGGGTCTGTAGTCCGTGATGGCCTGGATGCCTTGCCACATGCGTCGGGGGTCGGAGTTGTTATTGAAGTGCTCCTCAATCCTGAGCTTATGGCAGTGCTTGGCCTTCTTGATGCCCCTCTTCAGGTTAGCCCTGGATGAGCTGTAGGCTCGAGCATCGCCTGACCTGAAAGCGGTGTCCCGTGCTTTCAGCAGTAGCCTGACCTCGCTGTTCATCCATGGCTTCTGATTCGGGAATATGGTCACCTGTTTGAGGGAGGTGACACTATTGATGGTGGAGTTTATAACTTTGGTATCCACTTTGGTAGCAAAAACAGGAAGGCAGTTTACTATCTAAATGGCATCACGTTTTGAAAAGGGGAAGTACAACGGTATCGGGGGGTCCTTGTACATCAGTCTATGAAAGTAAGCATGCAGGTATAGCAGGCAGTGAAGAAAGGGAATGGCATATTGGCCTTTATAACAAGAGGAATCGAATATAGGAGCATAGAGATCCTTCTGCTGTTGTACAGGGCCCTAGTGAGACCACACCTGGAGTATTGTGTGCAATTTTCGGCCCCTAATTTGAGGAAAGACAGTCTTGCTATTGAGAGAGTGCAGCGTAGGTTTACAAGGTTAATTCCCGGGATGGCGGGTCTGTCATATGCTGAGAGAATGGAACAGCTGGGCTTGTACTCTTGAGTTTAGAAGGATGAGAGGGTTTCTCATTGAAACATATAAGATTGTAAAGGGTTTGGACACGCTAGAGGCAGGAAACATGTTCCCGATTTTGGGGGAGTCCGGAACCAGGGGCCAAAGTTTAAGAATAAGGAGTAAGCCATTTAGAACCGAGATGAGGAAACACTTTTACTCACAGAGAGTGGTGAGTCTATGGAATTCTCTGCCTCAGAGGGCAGTGGAGACAGGTTCTCTGGATGCTTTCAAGGGAGAGCTAGATAGGGCTCTTAAAAATAGCAGAGTCAGGGGATATGGGGAGAAGGCAGGAACGTGGTACTGATTGGGGATGATGAGCCATGATCACATTGAATGGCGGTGCTGGCTCGAAGGGCCGAATGACCTACTCCTGCACCTATTGTCTATAGCAGTGGTTCTCAACCTTTTTTCAGTGATGTACCCCCTGTGAAATATTTTTTCAGCCAAGTACCCCCTAACCAGCGCAAAGCATTTTTGGTTGAAAAAAAAAGACTTAAAACAGAGCACTGTGCCATCAGTGTCTGATTTATTAAACTTTGGAACTGATAAACACATACAAAATTCAAACATTTGAAAAAAAACTATTTCGAACATTTTAAATGTTAATAATCCATGACTAAATTTATTGCAAATATTTCTCATCACTAAAATGTAGTGATTCAAACTAATGTAGTGAAAAAAGTGACCATATAACCATTTAAAACTATAAAATGAACCATTTAAAACTCCATAAATGTGCAAAACACTGCTCATTTGTAGTGGTCTCTCTTGAACTATTTGGAAATAAAAAAAATATAACTAAAACAAAGAAAGAAACAATTAACTTAATTATAAATAAAGATTTGTGCACATAAAAATAATTATCAACATAAAGTGTCCTCTTTTGGGATCATAGTAAAGATCTGTGCTCAAAAAGAAATCATTAACTTAATTTTAAATAAAAGCAGAAATTGCTAAAAATAAAAAATAAAAATATTTATCATCTTAAAATATCTTTTTAAGAATCAAAAAGAAGACTGACATCTTAACATTACAAACTGTCAACACTGAAAATTGCATTGTTGCACTGAACTGAGTGTTTTTGCACTTAGTGAGACATTTTAGTGAGACACTTGGGCTTGTGCTTCACTGAGGATCTTTTTCATTCTTGGTGGCAGGGAGGCAACTGCTGTGATCAAGCTCTTCTCCAGGCACAGTCTGTTTCTCTGCTTTGTTTTGATCACAGTCATTGCAGAGAAGGAGGCCTCACATAAATATGTGGAGGCATTAAGTGTAGTAGCTGCTCCAAAGCTTTCTGTCCCAGGTCAGGGTGCTCCTGCTTCACACACACCCAAAACTGTGTAAGTGTGAACATGGCAAACTTCATCTGGAGGCCACGAAGACACTGCATGAGAGGCCTCCAGGGCTTTGCTGATGTTGTGGAGGCCTTCAGCATCGTGTCTTGAGATGATCTGAATTCAGACAGTTTCTTTTAAAAAATTCAGGTGGATTACCAACGTGACATCCATGTTTTGTCTTAAAATGACGCTGCAGATGTGCTGGTTTCATGCTACTGTTAGCTAATTTCTCCCCACAGAAAAAACAGTGCCTTGGGTGGGTTGCAACTTGTGGACGTAAATCCAATTAAAACATAATCTTCAAGATACAGCCAGAATTTTTCCGGCTCTGGTTTGGCCTTTTTTGCCACTTGTCCCTCCGTGTTTTCAAAAGAATTGCTGCTACGCTTCAACCACGACTACATCGTTTGAGTTGTGATTGACAGGTGATGCCGGGTGGCATATGACAGGTTGGGTCGAACCATCATGGAATGGGGGAGACTCTGGGTTTTTAGGATAATGAAATTGAATAGCCTACTGAATATAAAATTCATTTTATGAACTTATACTTATATTTTCCTGAAATATTTATTAAATAATTATTTTTAAAGGATTTTTGCATGGATGCTACTTTTTAAATATATGTAGGCCTATATTTTAAAATCTCACGTACCCCCTGGAGTGCCTTCACGTACCCCCAGGGGTACGCGTACCCCCATTTGAGAACCACTGGTCTATAGTCTATAGTACACATCATTTGACCATCTCATGTTGCCAAATCACGATAAGATACTTGGTATTTTTCTTCTATTTCAAAGGGAAACATAGAAACATAGGAAATAGGTGCAGGAGTAGGCCATTCGGCCCTTCGAGCCTGCACCTCCATTCAATATGATCATGGCTGATCATCCAAATCAATATCCCATACCTGGCTTCTCTAGCCACAAGGGCCACATCTAACTAACTCTTAAATATAGCCAATGAATTGGCCTCAACTACATTCAGTGGCAGAGAATTCCAGAGATTCACCACTCTCTGTGTAAAAAATGTTTTTCTCATCTCAGTCCTAAAATATTTCCCCTTTATCCTTAAACTGTGACCCCTTGTTCTGGACTTCCCCAACATCGGGAACAATCTTCCTGCATCTAGCCTGTCCAATCCCTTAAGAATTTTGTAAGTTTCTATAAGATGGAAGTGGACAGACTCACCCATGTTAGACCTTTCACTTATCTGGTGCAAGTAGCATGTATCCTCATTTATTAATGGTGCCCAGACCTTCTTGCACCTGAGGAGCTATGAACAGGACGAACATATAACGATAGGCCTGCAGTTCATCCTCCAGCACCTAGACGGCCAGGGTTTTGTTTGTTGAATTTAGCTCTACATTCAACACCGTTGAGCCAGAGCAACTACACTCCAAACTTTCCAAGTTGACTGTGCCTGATTCCCTCTGACGGTGTATCACCAGCTTGTCCTGACAGACAAGCACCGCAAGGCTGCGTATTCTCCCGTATTCTCTACTCTCTCTACACCAATGACTGCACCTCCACTGACTCTTCTGTCAAGCTTCTCAAGTTTGCGGATGACACAACCCTGATTGGACTGATCCAGGATGAGGAGGAATCTGCCTACAGACAGGAAGTGACACACCTGGCATCCCTGTGCCATCGCATCATCCTGGAGCTCAATGCTCTTAAAACAGTGGAATTTATTGTAGACTTTAAGAGAGCTCTCCCTCCCCTCACCCCACTCACCATCAACAACACCACAGTCACATCTGTGGATTATTTTAAGTTCCTGGGAACCATAACCTCCAAGGACCTTAAATGGGGGGCCACCATCGACTCCACAGTCATTAAGGCATAACAGAGGATGTACTTCCTGCGGCAGCTGAGGAAGCACAATCTGCCACAGGCAATAATGGTCCAATTCTATACAGCAGTCGTAGAGTCTGTCCTCACCTTTTCCATCATGGTTTGGTTTGGTTCAGCCACCAAGCATGACATCCGGAGGTTGCAGCGAATCGTCCCATCATCTGAGCAGGTTATTGGCTGCAACCTTCCCTCCATTGACGAACTGTACACTGCAAGGGCCAGGAAGCGAGCGGGCATGATCATCTCTGACCCCTCTCACCCTGGCCTCTGGAAGGCGACTCCGGATTGTCAAAGCCACTACAGCCAGATAAAAAAACAGCTTTTCTCCACGAGTTGTAGCTCTACTCAATAACCATAAGTCTGTAGCCTCATTTTGCTCTGGTATTTTATTTAATCCACATGTTTAAACTGTAATGTTTTATTATTAATGTTTTATGTGTCATTCTTAATTGTTACTGTGTGTCGTGTTGTCACTTGCGAGCGGAGCACCAAGGCAAATTCCTTGTATGTGTATATACTTGGCCAATAAACTTATTCATTCATTTATACATTAATTAATTGCTCGAGACATGTTAACTATCCGGTTTGTCATTGTGGCAGATGCTTTCCTGAGATAAAATGTAATCTCAAACGTTCAGTTGTTAATTGGAAACAGGTCCTTCGGCCCACCTAGTCCGCACTGACCAGCGATCTTTGCACATTAACACTATCCTACACACACTTGGGACAATTTTACATTTATACATTCATACCAAACCCATTAACCTACAAACCTGTTAGTCTTTGGACTGTGGGAGGAAACCAAAGATCTTGGAGAAAACCCACGCGGGTCACAGGGAGAACATACAAACTCCGTACAGACAGCAGCCGTAATCAGGATCAAACCTGGGTCTCTGGCGCTGTAAGGCAGTAGCTCTAGTATGCCACTGTGCCGCCCTAAATTTGTTGATAGTTCAGACACATACACATTATTTTTCCTCCACTTTGCTTTACTTTCTGTCTCTTTAATCCTTTCTGCAGCAACGTTGGCCTGTAGTGTACAATTAGGCTGATGTTATAAGTGCTCAACGTTAAAACAAAGCAAATTGTGCAGCACATTCTGCTTGTAGAATGCTAAATGTAGGAAGCAGTGAGTTGTGCAATTTGTTATTTTCTCCTCCATAATGCTTTGCGATATCCCAAAAACTCTGTATTGGATTTCATTCTAGGGTGTGAAATTGTTTTAATTATATTCTTATTTCCACTCGATGACCCAGAAAATATTAGGGCATATAGTGCCATACATCTTAATTATTCCTTTACAGCTTTCTTAACATTAGAAAATTACTTTGGAAACGGTGGAATTGTAAACCTTCTATTTCTAATATCATTGCAGATTTTAACAAACATTCACTTACCATTTTTGTTTTCATTTGTTTTTCTTACTGTCTCTTTTACCATCTCATTTGTCTTGCACTCACACTGGTCCCAGATCCCCTTTGGACATTATTGCATTGTAAAGGAAATTCATATTACTCCCCAAAAGCCATTAAAGCTTTAAGCTAAATAGATTCATACAACGGCTCGAAGGGCCGAATGGCCTACTCCTGCACCCATTGTCTCTTCACTAACAGGGACACAACTCTTCACCTGCTGAGTCCATATTGACCATCATTTAGCCGTTTACACTAAGCAATCTTCCGTTATTCCAATTTATCTCAGCCACATTTCCTTCAATTCCCAGTAACGTCTACAATTTATCACACAATTTATTGTAGACAATCAACCTTCCAACATGCACATCTTTCAGAATTCAGATTCAGATTCAGATTCAATTTTAATTGTCATTGTCAGTGTACAGTACAGAGACAACGAAATGCATTTAGCATCTCCCTTGAAGAGCGACATAGCAAACGATTTGAATAAATAATAATAAGTGTCCGGGGGTCTGGGGGGTGGGTGATTGGCAGTCACCGAGGTACGTTGTTGAGTAGAGTGACAGCCGCCGGAAAGAAGCTGTTCCTCGACCTGCTGGTTCGGCAACGGAGAGACCTGTAGCGCCTCCCGGATGGTAGGAGGGTAAACAGTCCATGGTTGGGGTGAGAGCAGTCCTTGGCGATGCTGAGCGCCCTCCGCAGACAGCGCTTGCTTTGGACAGACTCAATGGAGGGGAGCGAGGAACCAGTGATGCGTTGGGCAATTTTCACCACCCTCTGCAATGCCTTCCGGTCGGAGACAGAGCAGTTGCCATACCATACTGTGATGCAGTTGGTAAGGATGCTCTCGATGGTGCAGCGGTAGAAGTTCACCAGGATCTGAGGAGACAGATGGACCTTCTTCAGTCTCCTCAGGAAGAAGAGACGCTGATGAGCCTTCTTGATCAGAGTAGAGGTATTGTGGGTCCAAGAGAGGTCATCGGAGATGTTGACTCCCAGGAACCTGAAGCTAGAAACACGTTCCACCTCCGTCCCGTTGGTTCTGGACTTGGTCTGTTGGTTAGAAAGTCCAGTATCCAGTTGCAGAGGGAGGGGTGGATGCCCAGGTTACCGAGTTTGGTGATCAGTTTTGATGGTATAATGGTGTTGAATGCTGAGCTGTAATCGATGAACAGCATTCTTACGTAAGTGTCTCTGTTGTCGAGGTGGGAGAGGGCGGAGTGAAGTGCTGTTGAGATGGCATCCTCCGTACTCCTGTTCTTGCGGTAGGCAAACTGATAGGGATCCAGTGTGGGGGTTAGGCAGCTTTTGAGGTGTGCCAGGACCAGCCTCTCGAAGCACTTGGTGATGATGGGGGTAAGTGCAACTGGGCGGAAGTCGTTGAGGCTTGCCGCAGTGGAGTGTTTTGGCACTGGCACGATGGAGGTGGCTTTAAGGCAAGTGGGGACAACTGCTTGGGCAAGTGACAGGTTGAAGATGTCAGTCCAGATGTCTGTCAGCTGCGCAGCACAGGCCCTGAGCACGCGCCCGGGGATGCCGTCAGGGCCAGCAGCCTTACGTGCATTAGTCCTACTCAGTGCCACGTACACGTCGTAGGGGGTGAGTGTGAGGGGTTGGTGATCGGCAGGTAGCACAGCCTTGATGGCTGTCTCTAGATTGTCCCTGTCGAAGCGGCCATAGAAGTGATTAAGCTCCTCAAGGAAGGAGGCATCGCTGGATGTGGGGGTGATGTTGGAGGGTCTGTAGTCCGTGATGGCCTGGATGCCTTGCCACATGCGTCGGGGGTCGGAGTTGTTGTTGAAGTGCTCCTCAATCCTGAGCTTATGGCAGTTCTTGGCCTTCCTGATGCCCCTCTTCAGGTTAGCCCTGGATGAACTGTAGGCTCGAGCATCGCCTGACCTGAAAGCGGTGTCCCGTGCTTTCAGCAGTAGCCTGACCTCGCTGTTCATCCATGGCTTCTGATTCGGGTATATGGTCACCTGTTTGAGGGAGGTGACACTATTGATGGTGGAGTTTATAAAGTCCAGAACAGAGGATGTGTAGGAATCAATGTCCGTGTGAGAGTCAAGGGTGGCCTGGGCTGCAAACGCCTTCCAGTCAGTGTTTCCAAAACACTGCTGAAGTGTGAAGTCCGCTTCCTCTGACCAGACTTTAACTGTCCTCACAGTTGGTTTAACCCGTCTGATGAGTGGGAAGTACTTAGGGAGCAGGAACAATGAGACGTGATCAGACTGACCAAGGTGGGGGAGGGGGACGGCTTTGTAAGCTTCAGCCATATTGGTGTAGACTTTGTCCAATGTCTTGTCTACTCTAGTGGGGAAGGATACATGTTGGTGGAATTTGGGGAGTACAGTCTTCATGTTGGAGTGATTGAAGTCACCCGCAACAAGGAAGGCTGCCTCGGGGTTGTGCGTCTGTTGTTTGCTAATGGCAGTATGCAGCTCTTTCATTGCAAGCTTGGCATTAGCATCAGGAGGGATATAGGCTGCAGTCACAACAGTGGAGGTGAACTCTCTGGGCAGATAGAACGATCTGCATCTAACCAAGAGGAACTCAAGGTTAGCTGAGCAGTGACTCTCGATGATGGTGGAGTCCGTGCACCATGCTTTGTTTACATAAATGCACAGACCCCCACCTCTGGTCTTACCAGAGTCTGATGTCCTGTCCGCTCGGAGTAAATGACGCCCCGATAGCTGGATGGCGCTGTCAGGAACGTCAGTGTTGAGCCAAGTTTCCGTGAAGATCAGGATGTTGCAGTCCTTGATCCGGTTGTGGGAGGTGATCCTTAGCCGGAGTTCATCCATTTTGTTTGCCAGTGAGCGCACGTTGGCGAGGAAAAGGCTAGGAATCGCTGCCCTGTGTGGGGCTAGCTCTAACCTGGCCTTTAACCCACCTCTGCGTCCCCGGCGGTGTTTTGTGGGGGTGTGATGGGGGTGGGGTGGGACCGAATCCTGAGCACTGGAATAAAACCCACGTTTAAAACCCACAAATTCCACAAAGATAGTGTCAGAGGCTAGGGTTGAACTGTGAGGCAGCAAACCTAGCAGCAGTGTCAATGTAATCAATGAACACATTCCTTCCTTATTGATGCCAGACTCTGGGCATCATCCTCTTACTGAAAATATAGTAACTGGTAATATTCTCATTCCCATTTACTTTCTTTGTGAGCTAAGGATTGAATGTATTATTAATTCCAAAAAATATTACTTCTGTTAAATGTAAGTACTGTGCCAGATCATGCTTATCCTTTTAAAATTTTCTTGTAGAAGTCATCAGCGTCATTCTGAACCACAGCCACAGTGCCAAAGAGCTCCTAAAACGCAAGAAAGTTCTGCGAGAGTCAATATTGAAGTACTTAACAAAACATGGAGTGACTGTATCTATTTCATCAAGCAAACAACAGCTTATTGGTGATGCCTTGCATTATTGGTGGAAGCTGGACTGGAATAGAAACCAATTTGCAGCTGATAGACAACTCCAAGATCGACGTCCAAAATGGATGAAGGGTGTGGTACAGAAAGTGACAGATGCTGCAAAAAAAAAGCTAACATCCCCGGGGCCAATGATCTCAGAGACAAGAGAGTCAGGGAAGATGAGACAGACAGAGGAACAGGAGAAAAAAGAGGAACAGGTAAAGAAAGGTGACGAGCAATGTGGAAGACAAACAGATGAGCCAATTTTGAAGCAACCAGTAGGGCTGGGTGAGCGGGCGTACGGAAGGGTAGTTGGATATATCTCCCCTTCTTTATGGTTTTTTATTTTTGCGCTTTTTATATTGTTTTCTTTCTTACCTTTTTTCCCTTTTTCTTTCCTATCTAGTTAATTATTTATAAAATGTTAAAACTGAAGCTGTACGAAAATTATATAACTGCTATGCCGAACATTTTATTTTGTACAATTGCTTCTAACAAAAAACAAATAAATAAATAAATAAATAAATAGAATGGAAATTTGGAGCAACCACCCAGCCAAATGAAATGACGATTAACATACACGTGAACATAGCACTGGTAATTCATGTGGCATCAAAAGTTATTTGGCAGCGTGAGAAGATTTTATGTCCTTGTCTCTGAATTATTAGAATTTCATGAAGATTTATTGTTCATTGCCATAAATGAAATCCTAGAGAGAAGGACAGGGAGGGAGGCAGAGGTAGTGAGCGAGAATGTAAGTGAGAGAAAGTTTGAGGAAGTTGTGGGAAGTTTTTGGAGAGAGAGAAGGGAAGAGGGAGAGAGGGAGGGATGGGGGAAAGGAAGAGGGGTAGAGAGAGAGAGAGAGGGTGGGAGAGAGAGGGAGGGAGAGAGAGAGGGAGGGAGGAAATGAGTGTGTGAAATGGCATTTGTAATCAATAAGTTGTCATAAATTCACTGACAGTCGGTTAATACGTCAAAACAGTATTAATAGAAAGTTAAGTAATAAGTGCCATATATTAGTCAAATTACTTAATATTCAACTACTTAATTAGAGCACATTAAGATACTTAACTTCTTGGGAATGCTGATTCCCTGACAGATTTAAATACTGTTAAACCTTTTGGGGGTTTGTTCTGTTTAGTTTTTATTAACTCTTTAAGGTGCGGAGTTACTTAATATTATCTATCTCACGGAAGTTTTCACTAACCCAACGGGTAGTATTCACCCATTTCTATATGCTGCAATTTCCGTTGTTTTTCTTTTTCACTTTCTATTTTCTTTACTAAATATCTTATCTATTTTTATCAATGCATATTTTTCTGTATTATCTCATACCAAGCTTTTCAAAACAAGAAAAATAAGACTGAACAATTGGAATTAGAAAAACAGATTAAACAGCTAGACTCAGAATATGCGATTGGCCCAACCACATCAAACCATAATAAGATAGCCGCATTAAAATTTAAATTAAACCAGATCCTTTCTGCAAAAATTATTAGGGTATTTCATTATACTAAGCAAAAACATTTTGAATTTGGTGACAAACCACATAAACTACTTGCACGTGAACTTCATAAATTAGCGAAGGATCACGCTATTCACAAAATTAGATCAGAAAAAGGAGATCTGCTTACATTGCCTAAAGATATTAATGAAAGATTCTTAAAATTCTATCGAACACTAAACTTATCAAAACAACAACCGACCCTACAAAGATGAAAAGTTTTCTTGAGAATTGCAATCTCCCATTCCTTAATGAGAAGAACGGGATGAATTAGCAGAGATAACAACAAAATACATTGTAGAGACTATTAAATCATTGAAAAGTGGAAAAACGCTGGGTCCGGATAGGTTTAGTAACAAATTTTATAAAGAATTTAATGATTTAATTTCCCCACGTTTACAAGCCCTTTATATTCAAGCATTTAAAAAACTGACTTTACCACAAAATCTTGCCGAATCAACTATTACATTGATTTCAAAAAAAGATAAAAATCTCGAGGAGCCTGGATCCTAGACGGCAATAGCCCTTTTAAATACGGATCAGAAGATATTAGCTAAGACTTTGGCTCACAGATTAAGCTTGGTTATTAGTATACAGGTACTAATACATGCAGATCACACTGGGTTTACACCTAAATGCCATTTGTTTTATAATTTGAGACGTTTGTTTAATATAATATACTCGCAGAGAACGACAAACGAGGATCTAACAATTATTTCTCTAGATGCAGGAAAAGCTTTCGACCAAGTGGAATGGTCTTATCTTTTCACAGTGTTGGAAAAATTTCAATAGGGAGAAAACTTTACTTTATGGGTGAAGCTCTTATACACTAATCTGACAGCCAGAATATTGACAAATCAAATGCTTTCACCTACATTTTATTTATCTAGGGGTAACAGACAAGGTTGCGCCCTTTCACCAATGTTATATGCTTTAGCCATAGAACCCCTTGCTGAGAGTATTAGGTCACATTCAATCACATTAGGTCACACTCGATTCTCCTATCTCTAATACATTTGTATGTCAACGTATGAGCAAAATCTGATAATACATAGTAATATACATATCTGGAAATGGTTGAAATACTGTCTTAAATTGTGAAACGTGTCTCTCCTTCCTATTGCAAACAATCCCTCGTTTAAACCGTCTACCTTAGATAGGGTGTTTGTTCAATGGAAAAACCTGGGAATTAACACTGTGGGAGACCTCTATAAGAAGGGGATTCTCTTTTCTTTTCTAAAACTACAGAAGAAATACTACTTGAACGCAAACAATTTTTTCAGATACCTTCAAATCCGAGATTATGTGAAAACATACACACACGATTGTCCTTTTATGGGTCCAGATATATTAGACGATTGTTTGAATAGACATGCCGATACAAGTAAGTTGATATCTTACGTTTAGAATTAGAATTAGAATTAGAATTACCTTTATTGTCATTCAGACCTTACGGTCTGAACGAAATTTCTTAAATATTGATACCCCACCTTCTGAGATTTATAGGCAAGCATGGGAGGACAAGTTGGGTTTACCCATTTCAAAAGATATATGGGGGGAAAGCCTACTATACATACATTACTGTTCTTTAAATGTCAGGCATTGCCTGATACAATTCAAAATATTACATAAGTTATACTACTCAAAGACCAAATTGAATAAGATTTTCCCAGCTGTCTCCCCTATTTGTGATAAATGCCACTTCCAATGACATTCCAAAGACGTTTCCTTGACTATGGTTTAATAACTACGAAAAAACTTATACTTAAATTCTGGAAAAAGATAACAGTTCCCACAGTGAAGATGTGGATCACAGAAATGACCGAGACACTACATCTAGAAAAAATAAGGCTCGTTTTGGCTGATAAATCAGACCAATTTTCCAAAATATGGTCTCCTTTCATTGAATTTCTTCAGCAACAGTATGGTTGAACACAAATTTAAACCATGCTTGGGTTCGTTGAGCGGGGGTAGGGTAGGATAGTGGGACCTATCTGCATTTCTTTTTTTCTCTCACTTTTAAGTCAGTTCAGGGGTTTTTTCTTCTCGCTTTTTTGTATCTTTCTTTTTCTTCATCTTTCCTTTTTACTTTTATTTATCACTTATCAACTTATTTATCAGTTTATAAAATGTTTAAATTGAAGCTGTACGAAAATTGTATAATTGTTATGTCGATTGCTCTCTTATTGTACAACTGCTTCTAATAAAATAAACATTAATAAAAAAATGAAATCGTTTGCAGCTCAAAAAAACATAATACTCAAAGGAAGACACATCACGTAATCTAGACAAAAGAAATGAAGTAACTTTTTTAGAACTAGTTTGAGGGGGTGATTAATGGACTTGTTGGGCTGAAGAGATGAGAAGGAGACTTGTTCTGCACATCTTCTTTGAATTTTGCCTCTCCCACTTTAAAGCTATGCCCTCTAATCTTTAATATGTCCACCATGGGGATAAAAGTACTGACTATCTACCCTATCTATGCCACTCATAATTTTAGATGTTTCAGTCAGGTTTCCTCTCACCCTCCAATGTTAGAGAGAAAACAATCCAAGTTTTTCCACCCTCTCCTTATGACTAACGTCATCTAGGGAGTAATCTGGTTAATATGTTTTTCTGCATTCTTTCCAAAACCTCCACATACTTCCTATCATGTGGCACCCATAACTGTGGACCAAAGGCAGAGGAAAAGAATGTTTGGGGTGTTTTTTTAAGAAGAAACTGCAGATGCTGTAAAATCGAAGGTAGATGCTGGATAAATTCAGCGAGAGAGGCAGCATCTGTGGAGCGAAGGAAATAGGCAACGTTTCGAGTCGAGACCCTTCTTCAGTCTCAACCCGAAACATCGCCTGTTTCATTCGAAGTTTCTCCAGCATTTTTGTCTACCTTTGGAGTGTTTGAATGGCTTTAGAGATACAGCATGGAAAGAGGCCCTTTGGCCCACCAAGTACACGACAATTACCGATCACCCATTCATGCTAGTTAAGGTCAAAAGGAATAGTAGAATTAGGCCATTCAACCCATCATGTCTACTCCACCATTCAATCATGGCTGATCTATCTCTCCCTCCTAACCCCATTCTCTTGCCTTCTCCCCATAACCTATGAAACCTGTAGTAATCAAGGATCTATCTATCTCTGCCTTAAAAATATACACTGACTTGGCCTCCACATCCTACTGTGGCAAAGAATTCCACAGATTCACCCCCCTCTGACTGAAGAAATTTCTCATCATCTTCCTAAAAGAATGCTCTTTCATTCTGTGTTATCCCACCTTTGCAACCACACCCTACACACCAGAGGAAATTTTATAGATGAGAATTAATATTGTTGACATTTTGGGTCAGGACCCTCCTTCTGGATGGAGGTCTGAAGACTAGTCTGAGACTAGATTCATGTTATGCCCCTTTCATCGATACTACACACTACATGCAATTTATAGTGGCCACTCAACCTACAAACCCACACGTCTTTGGGATATGGGAGGAAACCGCAGCATCCAGAGGGAACCCAGGTAGTCAGAGGTAGAACAAGCAAACTGCACGCAGACAGCATCCGAGATCAGGATCGAGCCCGGTCTCTGGCGCAGGAAGCAACTCTACCAGCTGCTTTAATGTGCCATCCTTTGATTGGTTTTTGGAGCTGAAAATATCTTTTCTGCATGCTTAAGTGACAAATAACTGCATGTTTATTTAACTCTCCATCTTTTGGCATTCACTCAATTTTTTTTGTCATTTTCTTTCTCGTTCCAAAAAAAGCTGACTTTATTCTTATTCCTTAACACCGTCCAGTGTCAGCAACCACCCCAAGTTATGACAGTGGGAGGTTCCGAATGCGGCGACATGGGCAAGGAGTTCTGCCAATGGTTCTTTCATCTCCTGAATTCTCAGAACCCTTCCTTTGGACAGCAGGCGGAAGCGTGGGGCCCACAGCACTTCTGGGACGATGCAATGCACCATTTCACCCACTGCGTCCGGGAAATCCAAACGGAACAACATCAGAGTTCAGCGACAGTCAGCCTGCGCCTGCTGTCCCTGGTGAAAGATGAACAGCTGCTCTTCAACCCAAACATCAGCCACAGCGGCATGAGATGTGCGTAACCTCTCCACATGGAGTCGTTGCCATAGCAGTGGCCGGCACCGTTCACAAGGAAGGGCAGTGCCTGGGTATTTCTGAGCAGGTCTTTGGGCCCATTCGCACAGGGGTTTGTGGGAACAACTGGAAAATCAGGTTTGTTAAACTACAGATGGAAGCTTTTACTGGTCAGCAACAAAACATCCAACCCAGTGTGTCTGTTCAGATGCCTGAGCTGTAAGCCTATCTCAATGAATTCAATGCACTTCTTAAGTAAATATATTTTAGTTTAGTTTAGATTTAGACATACAGAGTGGGAACAGGCCCTTCGGCCCACCGAGTCAATACTATCCTACGCACACTATGGACAATTTACACATGTACCAAACCAATTAACGTATATACCTGCACATCTTTGGGGTGTGGGAAGAAACTGAAAACCTCGGAGAAAACCCACACGGGCATGGGGAGAATGTACAAACTCTGACAGACAGCAATCGTAGTCGGGAACGAACCCAGGTCTCCGGCGCTGCAAAGGCTGTAAGGCAGCAATCTCTACCGCTGCACCACCGTGCCACCCCATGGAATTTATCTTCTCTATCATTTACAACCCTGAGAGGTGCTTGAAGGTTTGGTACCGAATCGAAGGTCGGGGGTCAGCATTTAGCTGCACAGGTTGACACTGAAAATTGAAAACTATCCCATTCAATTTTGAGATTATATCACTTTCATCTATGAGAGTTGTGGCAAAACTTCAAATTTACCTAAATATGGTGATCGTAAGAACCTAATTGTATATCAATAGATTTTTCAAAAGGTAAATTAATCTATCCAAAAACATGAAAGCTCTCTGTAGACTGTTTCTAATGAACAGATCAATATATTTAATAAAATGAAAATGTGCAGCATTATAATTAAATCATTTGTGCATTTAACATAAATTATTTGATTGTTACAGCAATATAGACAGGAACTTAATACAAACAGTAATGACAGCACTGAACATCGGCAGCTAATAAATTTAAATCACTTCAATTGATCACGTACAATGAATTATTACTAAATTCACTTGATTGTCAAAGTAATATTCCCTTTTTCGCAGGCATTCCCTTTAGATCAAGGATGACCTGCTTTCCTCTTCAGTTCTGCAAGTGGCATGTGTCTCATAGGGTCAGGGAGTAATATAATCCAACAGCAATTAAACAGGCCCTTCGGCCAAACTCATCATTGGTGACTATGATCCCCTATCTAGGCTGGTCCCATTGCCCACATTTGACCCATATCCCTACATATCCCTTTCAGAAGGCCTTCGATAAGGTGCCGCATGTGAGGCTGTTAAACACGATAGGAGCCCACAGTATTAGGGGTAACGTACTAACATGGATTGAAGATTGGCTGACTGGCAGAAGGCAAAGAGTTGGAATAAAGAGGGCATTTTCTGGTTGGCCGCCAGTGACTCGTGGTGTTCCACAGGAGTCAGTGTCAGGTCTGCTACTTTTCACTATATATGAATGATTTGGACAATGGAATTGATGGCTTTGTGACCAAGTTTACAGATGATACAAAGATAGGTGGAGAGGCAGGTAGTGTTGAGGAAACAGATCTAGAACAGATTGGGAGAGTGAGCAAAAAAGTGACAAATGGAATACAGCATAGCAAATCATACAGTCATGCACTTTGGTAGTAGAAATAAAGGTGTACACTATTTTCTAATTTGGGAGAGTATTCAGAAATTGAAGGTGCAAAGGGACCTCAGTGCTGGTGCAGCATTCCCAAAGGGTTAGTTTACAGGTTGAATTGGCAGTAAGGAAGGAAAAAGCAATGTTAGCACTCATTTCCATAGGACTAGAATGCAAAAGCAAGGATGTGATACTGAAGCTTTATAAGGCGCTGTTCTGACTGCATTTGGAATATTTCTGATCAATTTTGGGCTGCATATCTGAGAAAGGATTTGCTGGTGTTGGAGAGGAGGTTTAAGAGAATGATCCCAGGGATTACTGGGTTAACGTATGAGGAATATGTGATGGGGTCTGGGCCTGTACTGGATGGAGATTAGAAGGATTAAAGGGGACCTCATTGAAACCTACAGAATAATGAAAGGCCTGGAAAGAGTGGATGTGGAGAGGATGATTCCAGTCGTTGGAGAGTCCAGGACTGGCTATCCATGTTTCAAAATCATCTGTGTCTGTGTGAATTATTTTACTATGGGGTGATCATTACACACCAGGCGCCATATGAACTTAATGGAGTGAGGTGTGAAGGGAGGAACTGCAGATGCTGGTTTAAACCAAAGATAGACACAAAAAGCAGGAGTATCAATTCCTTCTCTCCAGAAATGCTGCCTGTCCCGCTGAGTTACTCTAGCATTTTGTGTCTATCTACTGATTAGGAGGACTGGTTGTGGATTTATGTAAGGGTAACCATGTCTAACAAATCTGATGAAAGCGGAGTAATAGATGTGGTTTGCATGGACTTTAGGAAGGCTTTTGATAAGGTCCCGTATGATATTAGTCCAGAGGATTTTGGGCGGCACTGTTACGCAGCAGTAGAATTGCTGCCTTACAGAACTTACGGCACTGGAGACCCGGGTTCGATCCCGATTACGGGTGTCGTCTGTACGGGATATTACGTTCTCCCCGTGACTTTGTGGGTTTTCTACAAGATCTTCGTTTTCCTCCCACACTCCAAAGAT
The DNA here is from genome assembly GCF_028641065.1 of Leucoraja erinaceus. Lineage (NCBI taxonomy): Eukaryota > Metazoa > Chordata > Chondrichthyes > Rajiformes > Rajidae > Leucoraja > Leucoraja erinaceus. The sequence continues at coordinate 41,710,662 of NC_073389.1, forward strand.
GTACACGTTTGCAGGTTCATTAACTTAGTAAAATTGTCCCTAGTGTGTGCAAGATCGAGTTAATGTGTGGGGATCACTGATCAGTGCAGACTCGGTGGGCCAGAGCCTGTTTCGCGCTGTATCTCTAAACTAAACTAAACTAAACTAAGGCGCAAGGGAAAGCTGATCCAGAATTTGGCTTTAGGTGGTAGGAGACCATGAATAGTGGTGGAAGTGAATAACAAGAGGAACTGCTTGACCACCATTTTGCAAATGCTTGGGATCTTTTATATTTACCTAGCTATGATATCCCACTTGCATTTTAACCTAATTTATACACTAGAGTAAGCTGAGAATAAATAATTTTCCAATGTTCCAATGTTCTCTCAACTCTGGATACCTTACAGTCCACAGGAACTGATCCAATGTAACCACACTTTTTAAGAAAGGAGGGGGCGCGAAAATGGGGAATTATAGACCAGTTAGTGGTAGTGAGGAAGATGCTGGAGTCAATTGTTAAAGATGTTATAGCAGCGCATTTGGAAAGCAGTGACAGGATCGGTCAAAGTCAACATGAATTGATGAAGGGAAAATCATGCTTGACTAATCTTCTGGAATTCTTCTGAAACGAGACCTGGGTGTGCTTGTACATCAGTCACTGAAAGTAAGCATGCAGTTACATAAAACTAATGACATGTTGGCCTTCATCGCGAGAAGATTTGAGTTTAGGAGCAAGGAGGTCCTACTGCAGTTGTACAGGGCCCTGGTGAGACTGCACCTGGAGTATTGTGTGCAATTTTGGTCTCCTAATCTTAGAAAGGACATTATTGCTATTGAGGAAGTGCAGCGTATGTTCACCAGGTTAATTCCTGGGATGGCGGGACTGATATATAATGAAAGAATGGGTCGACTGGGCTTGTATACACTGGAATTTAGAAGGATGTGAGGGTATCTTATAGAAACATATAAAATTCTTAAAGGATTGGACAGGCTAGATGCAGAAAAAATGTTTCCTATGTTGGGGTAGTGCAGAAGCAGGGGTCATAATTTTAGAATAATGGGTGGGTAATTTAGGACTGAGATGAGGAAAAACTTCTTCATCCAGTGAGTTGTGAATCTGTAGAATTCTCTGCCACAGAGGGCAGTAGAAGCCGATTCACTGGATGTTTTCAAGAGAGAGTTAGATTTAGCTCATTGGGCTATAGGAATCAAGGGGTATGGGGAAAAGGCAGGAAGGGGGTACTGATTTTAGATGATCAGCCATGATCATATTCAATGGCGATGCTGGCTCAAAGGGTCGAATGGCCTACTCTTGCACCTATTTTTCTATGTTTTCTATGTTCCTACTCAACTTTTGAATAGGACAAAGCTTTTTGATTCCTTCTGATGCGGAATCAAAAAGGCTACTATGTTCTTTTCCTACCTCCAGTTCCCCTCCCCCACCACTATAATTTCTGTCTGAAGAAGGGTTCTGACAAGAAGCATCACCTGGTCTGAAGAAGGGTTTTGGCCCGAAACGTTGCCTATTTCCTTCATTCCTTAGATGCTGCTGCACCCGCTGAGTTTCTCCAGCATGTTTGTGTACCTTCGATTTTCCAGCATCTGCAGTTCCTTCTTGAACACGAAGCATCACCTGTTCCTTTTCTCTTCTGCCTGACCTGCTGAGTTGCTCTAGCCCTTGTGGGCTCTCTAATACTTAGGTAAGGTTGATAATGGATGAAGAAAAGCAATAAATGTTCAGAAATAGGGCAAAGGAGCACTTGAATAATGGTTGGAATTGAGTTCTGAAATAAGACCTGGGTGTTGAGGGTTAACACATCAGTCACTGAAAGTAAGCATGCAGGTACATGATTCTAATGACATGTTTGGCCTTCATCGCGAGAGTTCATTTGAGTTTAGGAGCAAGGAGGTCCTACAGCCACATTCGCCAGGGCCCCTGGTGAGACGCACCTGGAGGTATTGTGTGCAATTTTGGTCTCCTAATCTTAGAAAGGACATTATTGCTATTGAGGAAGTGCAGCGTATGTTCACCAGGTTAATTCCCGGGATGGCGGGACTGATATATAATGAAAGAATGGGTCGACTGGGCTTGTATACACTGGAATTTAGAAGGATGTGAGGGTATCTTATAGAAACATATAAAATTCTTAAAGGATTGGACAGGCTAGATGCAGGAAAAATGTTTCCTATGTTGGGGTAGTGCAGAAGCAGGGGTCATAATTTAAGAATAATGGGTGGGTAATTTAGGACTGAGATGAGGAAAAACTTCTTCACCCAATGGTTTGTGAATCTGTAGAATTCTCTGCCACAGAGGGCAGTATTCTCTGCCACAGAGAGCCATTGAGCCATACATCACAGAAACAGGCCCTTCGACCCAACTTGTTCATGCTGACCAAATTGCTCCAAAATCTGGGCTCGTCCCATTTACTTGTGTTTAACTCAAATACCTCTAAATCTTTCCTATCCATGTACCTGCCCAAATGTTTAAGTTAGTTTTGAGGTACTGCATGGAAACAGGCAAATCAGCCCACAGTCCACACAGATCATCGATCACCCATTCACATTATTTCTATGTTATCCAACTTTTTCATCGATTCCCTACACACTAAGGGCAATTTACAGAGGCTAAGTAACCTATACACCTGCACGTCTTTGGGAGGTGGAAGGAAACCGGTGCATCTGGAGGAAACCATGTGGTCACAGGGAGAACATGCAAACTCCACGCATACAGCAGCTACGGTCAGGATCGATCCCGGGTCTCTGACATTGTGAAGTGGCAGCTCCATTAGCTGCATCACTGTGGTGCCCTCTTTTAGGCACTTAGACTATTTCAGACCATTAGGATTTGCATCTTTCACTGATCCAATTACTATGTGTTCCTATATTTATTTGAAGCTTGAAGCAAGAGGTGCAGCATGTTGTCATGGCAAAGTGAATCATGACTAGGTTAGTCAGCACACGCCCTGTCAGACATGTTGACATAGGTGGTGTTGAGCAGATCAGCTCTAGCTCAGTCACCAGCTCATGAATGATTTATGAATGCTATTATCTTGCACTAAACATTACTCACAATATTCCCTTTATCATGTATCTGTACACTGTGGACGGCTCGATTGTAATCATGTGTATTATTTCTGCTGACTGGTTAGCATGCAACAAAAGCTTTTCACTGTACCTTGGTATAAACTAAACTCAATTCCACTATTCATCGACTTCTAACGTTGATTGGAGCCTCAATAAATGTTCAGGCTGCAAGATAGAAACTCAAGCGTGGAGATATCTAAAATAACTCTAATCTCTCTTTCCATATTTCTATATTTAGAAAATTGCCATCAGTCTCTGACTCTCTGTGTACCTTGAGAGGGCTTTACTTGATGCCCTATTTCAAAGCACATTGCTGCTGCTATGTGGAATGAAGGGAAATGTTGTGACCTATGGTGAGGACTCCTTCATTGCCTCTATGTTGGTGTAAAATCTGTTTTGTTTTGCTCGCTTTAGACTTTAGACTTTAGAGATGCAGTGTGGCAACAAGCCCTTTGGCCCACTGAGTTCTTGCTGATCAGTCATCACCCCGTACACTAATACTACTCTACACACTCGGGACAATTTTACAATTATCACCAACTGGTTACAATTATCACCAACTGAGGAAACTGGAGCACCCGGAGAAAACCCCCACGGTCACAGGAAGAACGTATGAACTCAGTCCAGACAACACCCATAGTCAGGATTGAACCCAGGTCTCTGATGCTGTAAGGCAGCAATTCTACCGTTGTGTCACTGTGCTGTTTGACTCTTTGTCTACAATAAAACCATAATAATCATTAAGCATTTCCAAATCAAACTACTGAAAAATCAAAACTTCAGGAACTTCTGTTTGCCTGACATGCTGCACATATTTCCTTCCACACCTACTCTCTGTCTCATGATGTGGCATATCCAGGAAGAATCATAGTCATAGATTCAGTGTGGAAACAGGCCCTTCGGCCCAACATGTCAACGGCGACCAACATGCTCCATTTACACTAGTCCTACCTGCCTGCAGTGGCTCATAAACCTTGAAACCTATCCCATCCATGTATCTGTCCAAGTGTTTTAAAACGTTGTGATAGTACCTGCCTCAACTAGCTCTTCTGGCATCTAGTTCTATAGAGCCACCACTCTTTGTGTTAAAATAAAAGAGTATAGTGAAACTTGTTTTCATCTTAAGATAGGGATCCGATAGAAATATATAACATTCTTAAGGGATTTCTTGGATTGAAGTAAATGGCATGAACCACATTTATATTCAGTGAGTTTATACCAGCAGTGCCTTTGTACCATCATGTGGCTGTTGGTTTTGCCCCAGTGAGCTCATCTGTAGGATGAACCCAGCATGCACTGCCAGTCAGCATTACTGCCTTTCCTCTTCACTGGTCAGTGACAGTATTTTTCAGGATTACTGCAAAAGATTCCGTAACAACAATCATCCAGTGTGCTGAGTAGATAACATTTAAAGGTAGCTAGCAAAAGAACGGCAGACCAAGTCCCTCACCTGTACAGTGTCAGGAGTCAAGAGTGTTTTTTTTGTCATTAGTCCCAGTTAGAACAATGACATTCTTACTTGCATCAACACAACAGAATCTGTAAACATTGTGTGTAGAAAGGAACTGCAGATTCTGGTTTACACTGAAGGTAGTCACAAAATGCTGGAGTAACTCAGCGGGACAGGCAACGTCTCTGGAGAGAAGGACTGGGTGATGTTTTGGGTTGGGTTTTGTGTTGAGAACCTTTTTTTTTAATTTTGTACTCTAAACAATATAATACACAAGATAAAAAAAAGTTCAGTGTGTGTGTGTATATATATCTATATATATATATACATATATATACAACTAGATGTTTCAAATTAGACTTAAAAGTTATGGTTGTTTAAGATATAGTATGTTATTGTATAATCACAATATTATTCCACATTATACTGATAATTTCCTAGTTAATAATGGACTATTTTATGTATTTTATTAAGTAAAGATTAATTTGACTTCTTTGGGTTTTGGGTTCTGTATAAGGGCTGGGGAATCAGGAAATTGGAGGTCAGCATTCAAACTGCATCCATGCTCATTCCTGTTGGTGAGAGGGGATGTACATCCTGAGAGGGTTCTGGCTTCTGTAAACAGAAAGCTTCTGGTTGAAGGCTGACAATCAAAGATGACATTGTTTAAGAAGGTTCTGCAGATGATAGACCTTTGACTAACTTCCTGCTATTTGGGGGTTTCGTAACTAATGTTTGTGATCAATATAACCATAGCGTGAGAAGTATTGTATTAGTTGCAAGCATGCTTTGAATGGGTAGAGCTGTGATTGATATGTTAGCCGTCATTGCTGCAACTCTGTATAAACATGTGACTATGTTTCTGAAATACTATTAAAAAATTGCTGTATATCTTTATTCATTAGAGTGATGGCCTAGGAGGAGTTAAGTGTCTGCTGTATACTTGACTTTGTATATCCTGGCACTCTCGCCAGCTAAATGATCAGTAAAGCTTGTGTTGGTTTTACCTAATTTATTGTGAGTTGTCTGTTTTAAGAAACTAACTTTAACAATACCTGCAGCAATTTCATATACAATGTTGCATCAATTGTAGCATTTGTATTTGTTTTATATGTGACACTTTCGTTGTTTTAATAAACATAACAGTCCTCTAGGTTGTTACTCTGTGACGTCTAGGAAGTTTGACTCTACCTGAGGATAAGATAAGAAAGGATCCCCTACATCCCACAAACCCATAAATCCCTTGTTTTGTCAACATGTTGGGTCATGTATTCAACAGTGATGTTTCGGGTCGAGACCCTACTTCAGTCTGAAGTCTGAGTTACTCCAGCTTTTTGTGGCTATCTTTGGTTTAAACCAGCATCTACAGTTCTTACACTGTTCAACTCCCTGGTGAATCTCTTCTGCACCATCTCCAAAGCCTCCACATTCTTCCTCCAGATCACCTTTAAAATAAAAGCAGTAAAAGCTGGAAATACGCACCAGGTTAGGCAGCATCTGTGGAGAGAAAAACAGAGTTAATGTTCAAGTTGATTGCCTATTATCGGAACGGATCTTTCAGATGAAAGATCATGAATCTGAAACATTAACTTTGCTTCACTCCATGTTCCATAGATACGCTGAATTGCTGCATATTTCTTCCACTTTCAAATTTTATCTCAGCTTTTCAACATCTGTGTTTTTTGTTGCTTTTCCCTCACTTTGGATGTGCAGTCAATGTAAGTTGGGTTAGTAAACACAATAAGCAGTATACACCAACTCCAAATGGATAATAGTCATGAGATCTTCTGCGTCCTCCACTAAAATTACTAAAACATCCGATGGCCATTTTCAGGGAAATTTATTTCTGTCAGAGACACAAGGCACGGCAGATGCTGGAATCTAAAGTAAAGCACAAAGTGCTGAAGGAACCTAATGGGTTAGGCAGCATCTGGGGAGGCAATATTTTGGGTTAGGACTCTTCTTCAAACTGATTGTCTATTCAGGCAATTTTTGATCGGAGCTCATTCGTCGGAATGCAAGAACACACTCAGCGGCTTGGAGTTTCCGAATTGGCTGTTTCCTACCGCAGCCTCCGAGTCCACAGGTCGAGCTAGACAGGATGTAACACTGGCGTCCCTCGGCAAAAGATCCCAGGACTCCGCGATGTTAAAGTCAGCGCCACCTGCGGCTAGAAGCTCCGCAAACCATAGCTCCACAGTGTTAAAGCCAGCAGGCCCAAGACTCTGGAGCTTCAACACAGGCGATCCCTGGAAAGGCATCGTCCCCACTCCGTGATAGAATTCAGAGCTGTGTCGCAGCTGAAGCTCTGGCCTGTTTCCGGCAGGAAAGGCCACGCCAATCCAGTTGGGAGTCTGCGAGGGGGGGACGAAGATGCGACTAGGAGAAAATACGCTTCTCCGTCCAGGTAAGTGACTGGGAAACAGTTTCCCCCTATTCCCCCCACGACCCCCCACATAAACAAGAGTAAGGAACCTTTAAAGCATGCTTTTTGACATACATAAAATAACACAAAGGGGTGAAAGGATGAACAGCTGCTGGCGAGGCTGCCACACTCGATGGCTCCACCCAATGGATTTTGGACGTTTTGAAGAAAACAGGAGCAGCAAGAAGAAACCCACGTAGTCAGTGAAAACGTGCAAACGCCACATAGGCAGCACCTGATGTCATGATGGACCCTGTGTTTTTGTATTTGTGAGAACAACTTGAGGATCTATGCCACTTCACATACATTGCGTGCTGTATCATTACATAACCACAACCTTGACCATGGGTTATGGGGAGAATGAGGTTAGGAGGGAGAGATAGATCAACCATGATTAAATGGCGGAATAGACTTGATGGGCTGAATGGCCTAATTCAGCTCTATCACTTATGACCTCATGACTAACATTTGTCTGTATTTATTGTGGCTGTCTGAATACCTGTTGACGAGGAAGGAGTTAAAAATTCTGTATTAATCACAGCTGATGATGTTTATTATTTAGGTCAGCTGACTTTGAGTTTCGATTTCCCATAGTGCAGTTCTATTTTTTCTTTAGTTGTTTCACTTTGATCTAATTGGATCCACTGACGCAGTACTTTATTGTTTGCCAAATTGAAAGGTTGTTGCTGTGGCACACCCTGTTTATTTTCCAACTGAGTTCATTTTCAACATTTTGATTGCCACAGAGACTTAATTTAGGGGGAGGAAATGTCCCATTTTTCATTTACTCAAAGAAGTGGATGTTCTGAAATCCTAGAATTATTAGATATCAGCAATTTGCTTGTACTGAACGATACCGTAGCCAGGAAGACAAATGCTTGGACCAAACACGGTAAGTACAATCACGTAATAATTAATATATTGTTGGAAGATTGTGCAGAATTAATAACTTCCCATTTGTCTGTAAATTGGCAAATAGATTTTTAATTATTTATAAGGGTATCACAATATCTCATGATATCTTTTGCATGGAAGTGTTTCTTTTTAAACTACTTTTGGAATATAAACCCAACTCACTACTTGTGGAAAATTGTATGTTTACATTTAATTAGTGTTTACATTAATTTAAAGTATATGTGAACTTTTATCTGGCAATATTTCGGTAGAATTATGACAGCATGGAATCAAGCAATTACCTGCAGACTGTCTAGTGTCTACATATGTAATTCAAAGACTCCTGTGCCCTTACTGTGATGTGATTATGCAGTTTTCTGAATCTCGCCTCTCACAATTTCTCAAAAATACATGACTCGTGTACTACCATTAATTAACGTAAGGTTTAATTTAGAGCCAAATTAACATATAGCATGGAAACAGGCCCAACGTTCATGCTAATTAAGTTGGTATTCCAAGCTAGTCCCATTTGCCTGCATTTAGCTCAAACCCTTTCTATCCATATATCTCTCCAAATATCTTTTGAATGTCATTGATGTATTCACCTCTATCTTCTTCTGGCAGCTCATTCCTGATATGTACTACTCTCTGAGTGAAAAGGTTGCTCCTGAAATCCATCTCAAATCTCTCCCCTCTCAATTTAAACTTATACCCTCTAGTTTTAGAATCGTCTATCTTGAGAAAAAGACTGCAAACATTCACTTTATCCATGTCCTTCATGATTTTGTATGTCATCCCTCAACCTCCTATGCTCCAAGAAAATAAGTTCCCAGGTTATTCTCGCTATAACTCAGGCCTACAAGTCCCAGTAACATCTTCATGAAAATAGTCTTGAGGGACATTTTTTTGAAACAATAAACAGTATTAGACAGTATAAATACAAAACTGGCAGAGTTTTATTTCTGTTAATGTTCTCTGAAGATCCAAAATTGTCATCACGGGTTCCTTAATCAACATAAAATATCATGAGCTTCCTTTAAGTTCACACAAGCTTCCACTCCTGTAAACAATTTAACAATCCTAAAGTGGCAACCGATCTAAGGTTTTCAACGGAGCAATCAAACACATTTCTGCAGCAATTTCTCCTACACTCCAAACACTTAGAAAACATAGAAAATAGGTGCAGGAGGAGGCCATTCGGCCCTTTGAGCCAGCACCGCCATTCATTGTGATCTAGACAACTACTTCACTTCAATCTAGACAAAGACAAATGAGCTCATAACATTCAAGCAAAATTGTAATCAAACAAAAAAATTATACCACTTACACTATCATGCAAAAACACATTACGATATAGAATATAAGCATTTGTCTAATAATGCATTAGTTAACTGTACAGTTCAAACACAAATCACAATATTTTAATATACCCAAATCGTGCTGAAACCCCTCCCACGGGTCCTAAGGACTTTTCCTTCAAAGTACTTCTTCACTTGGACATACTGTCTTCCCCATCAAGGTACGTTTACATATAGCCAGTACTCTTCCCTCTTCCAAGATAAACTTGGTGGTACACTTCCCTTTAGGTACTTTTTCCGCTAACAGGGTACTGTTTTCCTCTTTCAAGTTAGTTCTTCCGCTAACAAGCTACTCGTCCCTGGAACCGAAGGATATGCCCCCTTGACTGCGCAGCCACGATTCAGACTCCGATTATAACAATAGTCTTAATCACACTATATTAACATACAGTTGCGATTCAAACTACAATGATATCAGTAGTATCTAACACTCAAAACTCTAAATTAACGAAACACACTTTAAAGCAACAGCAATATTTAACACACTTTACACTATAATATTTATACGTTTAAATTCAAACGATCTAATATATACACTTTTATTAATTTACAATAGCCAGTGCCCTCAATATGAAAGTCCGGAATAGATCAATGAAGGATCTCTTTACAATAACCAGTCCATCACTATGAAGCCCTGAATTTAGTGGAATTTGAATCGAAGAATTTAGCCCTTTAACCCCACGTAATTATCCACTCCCACTACTTTAGCTCCTTTCCCACTAATCCGAATAATATAATAGACGCATCTCCCAATTCCAATCAATCCTCAGTGTTGCCTCAGTCCGACACTGGGTTCCCAGTAGCTTTACGGAGTCCTCAACCTTATCCGAAGCTCTAATACTACTCACACAGGCGGGGCCTCAAACCCCCTAGGCTTCTCCTCTTCCAACCTGCTAGGTACTGGGCTTCAGCATGTGTCGGCTTCGCGCTGGCTTTCAATGCCAATCTTTAAGGTGTCCTTCAATCGCACCCTCAGCACCGATACAGTACTTCCTCAAATTGTACTGTTTCCTACTCAGCCCTGTCTCTTAAGATATCCCAGCAAATTCAGATATCCCACTCAAACCCCTAAAATCTCTCTCTGGTGTCAGGCCAAGGTGTGGGGCCTCGAACATGCTAGAGAAAAGCCTTGTGAGCCTAACCACCATCATACACCCTAGGCGAGGACTCTCTCTCTTCAAGCCCTCAGTGCTTGCTAGACTACTAATTCTCTGATCACATCAGGAGTTGTAGCACAAGTGCTCGAATGATCGATTCGTCCCGATCAGCAAAATGGGAAAACTCTTAACTCTAAATGGGATATCTCTTCCCTCAATCTGGAACGAATCAACTCCCGGATCGCAAATTTGTGCGTGGCACTCCGTTAAGATCCCGAGCCCCCAATGCAATTATGCCTCTAAAGCTTACCCTGTTAGTCTGATTCAGTAAAAGACTGTGTCAAGCACTGGATCACCTAAACTTCTTTATTCTCAATAACAAACACAATTTCTGTACGATAACTAACCACACCGCGGGTGCGATCTTTGTCTCTACTCATCCAAGCCCTTCAGTCTCGTGTGAATAGACACCTCCAGCAGGTCGGCACAGTCCCAAGTGCTCGCCAGAACATCAACCCCGATCCATGTGGTGTCCCCTCTTTAACACTGTATCGAACTCGTGGCGCGAAATACATGGGGGGGTGGGGGGGGCAACCCCTACAAACCAATCATAAACAAAGTTTACATAATGCATGAATTGACAGTTCGTTCTTCTAGGGAGATGCTAACTGCATTTCGTTGTCTCTGTACTGTACACTGCACAATGACAATAAAGTTGAATCTGAATCTGAATCTAACCAAATCACAAATTACACCATTACATTGTTACTTCATGAGGCTTCTAAGGGAATTCCCCTGAGTAAAGAAACATGTCACCAGGTCAGGTAACACAAACAATTCATACAAGGTTGCATGTTTTAACCAATCACAAAATCACAAGATACAACACAACACAAATACTCTGCAACATAATTAACAGTGGTGTTGTAACATACCTTCCCCAACCAATCCCATTCATTCATTTGCAACAAAGCTCAGCTCTTTCTGCAAAACCCTCATACATATTAACAATTGAAGTGACATCTGGACATCATCCTGTTCTTAACTTCTTCCCAGGACCTCGGCATACTGGAGCCATGAGCTTCATGGCTTTGCAGCTTTTTGCAGATAGATGCCAAGCAGATTTTGCAAAGGCAGAAATCCTCCATTTTGTCACGTACTAAATTGGCCAATATTATCATCACTTTCTGTCAAATGTGAGTACTGTGCACAGTTAATGCATATCATTTTTTTTTTTTGTAGAAGCCATCAGCGTCATTCTGAGCCACAGCCAAAGTGCCGAAGAGCTCCTAAAACGCAGGAAAGTTACGCGAGAGTCAATATTGAAGTACTTAACAGAACATGGTATGGCTGTATCTACTTCATCAAGCAAACAACAGCTTATTGATGATGCCTTGCTTTATTGGATCCAACCGCTGGCCACATCTTCCCATCTACTCCCCTTTCAGCTTTCTGCAGAGACTGCTCGCTCGGTAACTCCCCTGGTCCATTCGTCCTCTCCAACCCAAACCACCTCCTCCCCAGGTACTTTCCCTTGCAACCGCAGGGTATGCAACACTTGTCGCTTTACCTCCTCCCTTGATTTCATTCAAGGACCCAACCAGTCTTTCCAGGTGCAGCAGAGGTTCACCTGCACCTCCTTCAACCTCGTCTATTGTATCCGCTGTTTCAGGTGTCAGTTGCTCTACATCGGTGAGACCAAGCGCAGGCTTGGCGATCGCTTCGCCCAACACCTCCGCTCAGTTCGCACTAACCAACCTGGTGTCCCAGTGGCTCAGCACTTCAACTCCCCCTCCCATTCCGAATCTGACCTTTCTGTCCTGGGCCTCCTTCATTGCCATGATTACGTCCAGCGCAAATGTGAGGAACAGCAACTCATACTTCACTTGGGTAGCTTACACCCCAGCGGTATGAACATTGACATGTCTAATTTCTGATAGTTCTTGTTTTCTCCCTCCTTCCCCTCCCCCAGGCAGGACATTATACACTGCCTGGACCAGGAAATTGATATGCTGTGGTTTAGTTTGCCAGAGCTCAGTCCATGTGACTTTTCGGTCCATGACCTGTTCCCACCCTGTCCAGGCCCCCTGCTGCCTCAAGCCAACCACTCTGGTAAACCTTTCCTCCTCCACCGCTGCCTTCACTTCCTCCTGGACCAGCCTGCGTCTCTCCTTCCTCTTGGCCTTGTCAAATTGGAGAGTTGGGAAGATTCCCAGATTAGCTCTTCTCTGAGCTACTGCTCCCACAAGGACTATGTGGCGTATCCAAGACTCCGCTAGCAGCACGGCTTTGCTGGTTCTCCACTTTCTCATAGTTTTCACTTCCACCCCTACCTGAGCCACTGGGTTACTGGAGACTCTGTACAGCATCACCTCTCTGGCCCGAGTCACCTTAAACTCCTCCTTCAGGGGCAGCTGGAGCTTGATGTTATTTCTGTAAAGGGCGATGCTGCTAAAGCTCCTGGGCAGCCCCAGCCACCTCCTGAGGAAGCTGCTGACTTTGCTCTCTAATCTCTCTACGATGGAGATTGGCACCGTAGACAAGCAGTGGCCAGAATCTTCTTGGCAGGATACCATGCTGGTAAATTCATGCCTTGAACTTGCTGGGAAGCCACGGCCAGTCCACAGCTCTCAACCATCTCTTCAGCTCCTCACAGGTTGCCTAAACTGATGCTGTAACCTTCAGGCCACTGTTAAACACCTTGCCAAGTCTTTTTACTGGCCTTTCGGAGAGTTGGGCAGTTGGGATTGGTGTCCCTACGATGCTGAAGCGGAACCTGCCCATGACTTTGCCTGAAGCAAGAGATTATCAGCAATTTCAAGCAGAGGTGCAGTATGTTGTCATAGCAAAGTTAATCATGACTAGTTTAGTCAGTACACGCCTTGTCGGACATGTTTTGTGGAGTGACATAGGTTGGGTTGAGCAGATCGGCTTGAGCTCAGTCACCAGCTCATGAAAGATTTATGAATGCTATTATCTTGCACTAAATGTTATTCACAACATGCTCCCATGGAGATCTTTATCATGTACCTGTATCATGTATCTGTACACTGTGGATGGCTCGATTGTAATCATGTGTATTCTTTCTGCTGACTGGTTAGCAAGTGACAGAAGCTTTTCACTGTACCTTGGTAGACATGACAATAAACTAAACTCAATTCATCAACCTCGAACGTTGATTGGAGCCTCAGAACATGTTCAGGCCACAAGAAAGAAACGCAAGTGTGGAGATATCTCAAATCACTCTAATCTCAATCCATATTTCTATATTTAGAAAATTACCATCAGTCTCTGTGATAATATTGGGCATTTTGGTGCCTAGAAAAAATGGAGGATTTCTGCCTTTGCAAAACCTGCTTGGCATCTTTTTGCAAAGGCTGTAAAGACCATGTGGATCATGGCTCCAGAATGTCTGTGGCCTGGGAGGAATGTCAGTACAGGGTGATGTCCAGATGTCCTTTCGTTGTTAATATGTATGAAGGTTTTGCAGAAGGATATGGGTCCTGCTGCAAATGCATGATCAGGATTGGTTGGGAAATTATGGGTTATAATACTATTGTTAACTATGTTGCATGGTGCTATGGTATACAACTATGTTGTATACTGCTATTTGTGATTGGTCAAGGAGAGGGTCCTTGCCTAAATTGTTTACATTACCTGATAAAATGTTTCTTTACATCAAGGAATTGTCTTCCATTAAGAATTTTCTGTAGAAGCAATGTTATGGGATATTCTGTGATTGGGTTAGGGACCTGTCAACTAATTTATTGTATGATCTTTATTTATGATTGGCTTATAGGGGTTAACCCCCCCCCCCCCCCCCCCCCCCCCCCCCCTCCCCCCCCCCCCCCCCCCCCCCCCCCCCCCCCCCATGTATTTCGCGCCAATGGTCCGATATAGTATAAAAGAGGGGAGAACACATGAAAGTGTGTCGATCTTCTGGGGTAGCACTTCTGAGGTGTCTATTCGCATGAGGCTGAAGAGCTTGGATGAGTAGAGACAAAGATCGGACCCGCGGTGTTGGTTAGGTATCGTATAGATAGTGTGTTTGTGTTTGGAAAATAAAGATCGTTGATCCAGTGCTTGACTCAGTATTTTACTGAACCAGACTAATGGAGTGTGAATAGAAACATAGAAACATAGAAAATAGGTGCAGGAGTAGGCCATTCGGCCCATTCAATATGATCATGGCTGATCATCCAACTCAGTATCCTGTACCTGCCTTCTCTCCATACCCGCCGATCCCTTTAGCCACAAGGGCCACATCTAACTCCCTCTTAAATATAGCCAATGAACTGGCCTCAACTACATTTTTGTGGCAGAGAATTCCAGAGATTCACCACTCTCTGTGAGAAAAATGTTTTTCTCATCTCAGTCCTAAAAGCACCGTAATAGCACCGGAAATTACATTGGAGGTTTGTCCGGGATCTCAATGGAGTGCCAAACATAAATTTGCGGTCAGGAAGTTGAGTCATTTCAGATTGTGAGAGGAGAAACTGGCCCCCGGTGCATTTTTCACATTGGTTTTCCCCGCTTTGCTGATCGGGATGAATCGATCATTCACGTACTTGTGTTTAGTTTCCCAGCGAGATCAGAAAGAATAGAAGTCTGGCAAGCACTGAGGGTGAGAGTTTGAGTCCTTGCCTAGGGGGAACAGTGGGAGTTAGGCTCTCAAGGGTTTGCTATAGTGGGTTAAAGGCCCCACACCTTAGTTAGTCAACAGATGTTGCGGTCGGGTACCATTGAGTTTGCCCGACACCTATATTTCAGTGGTTTGAGGCTCCGCTCAGACTGGGATACCAGAATTGGGTATGAGGTATCTTAATAGACAGGGCTGAGTAGGGACAGTGCTAAGAGGAGTAAGTATTGTATCAGTGCTGAGAGTGCGATTGGAAAAGACATTTCAAAAATTGGCATCGATAGCCAGCACGAAGCAGAGACGTGCTGAAGCCCAGTATTTAGCAGGTTGGAAGGAGAGGCCTAGGGGGTTGAAGGCCTGTGTGCGTTGGCAAGTTTGAGGACTTTGGTTCAGTATTAGGAACTCGCGGTTGGAGTAAAATTGGTTGAAAATACTTCAGAGCAATACTGAGAAGTGAATTGGGAGACGCGTCTGTTATTCGGATTATTGGGATCAGTGGGAATAGTGGGAACGGTAGTAACGGTGGTTTAAAAGTCTAAATTCTTCGATCCAAATTTTACTAAATTCACGGCTTCATATTGAAGGACACGGGTTATTGTATAGAGATCCTTCATTGATCTGTTCCGGGCTTTCATATTGAGGGCACTGGCTACTGTACATTAATAAAAGTGTATATATTAGATTTTTTGATAACTTGAGTTGAATAAATAATATATCGTTAATATTGCCATTGATTTATAGTGTAAAGTCTGTTTAATATTGCCATCGATTATTGTGTATTGCCGTTAATTTAGAGTGTTTGTGTGTTAGATACTATGATTGGAATCGTAGTCCGAATCGTCGCTGTGCGATCAAGGGGGCATATCCTTTCGTTCAGGGACGAGTAACCCGTTAGTGGAAAAGTAACTTGGAAGTGGAATAAGTATCTATTAGTGGAAAAAGTACCATGAAGGGAATCGTACTGCCAAGTGAAAATGTACTTTGAAGGGAAAGTCTCGTAACCATGGGAGGGGTACCGTTGATTGACACCAGCATGATTTAGGTAATTTAAAATATTGCAATTTATTTCATAACTGTACAGTTAGCGAATGTTTTATTAGTCGAATGCTTGTGTTTTGTATTGCAGCGTGTTTTTACATGATAGTTATCTATATAATTAAAAGTGTCACCTTGACCACTTCCTGTTTGCACTGTGCTTTGATTTGAGAAAAAAACGCTACCACATATAACTGGATTTTTTGGCCTTCTTACTCAGAGTCCTCCTCCGCTGCGCAGGCCCCGAGGTTTTTTCCCATCGATTAAAAATAAAAGACATTAGTGTTTTAAAAATCTTGAGATTTTCTCTCCTGTCAATCACCACCATGAAGGCCATGCTCCTTCCGGTGGGAGGGGGGAGGGACTATAAAACCCAGAAGTGTGGGTGTGGCTCAGTCTGTCTGCAACATGGTGAGGGAGAGGTCACGGCTCTCTGTCTGAACTGGGAAAATACAGAACTGTGAGTATGCAATGTACTTGAATAAATGATTTGTTAACCCTTAATGAAAATGAAATGAGTTGTTTGGCCTGCCCTATGCTTGAAACTGCAATGGCAATGGGAATAAAATGAAAATGCAATGAGCTATTTGGCTTGGGCCTGCCCTGTGTTTGAAAGTGCAATGGCAATGGAAATGTAGTGAAAATGCAATGAGCTGTTTGGCTTGAACCTGCCCTGTGTTTGAAAGTGCAATGGCAATGGAAATGGTAGAGAGGTGGAATATTGCGTTGGGGGACCAGCCATCCCGTGTGAACATCGGACCCAATGGGTCCCACTTAGTCTAGTTAGTAGTATAATTTCTTGTTTAAGTACGATTTTGCTTGTGTGTTATGAGCTCATCTGTCGTTGTCTAGATTGAAGTGTTTTGGGTGTAGGAGATCTGCTGCTGAAGCGTGTTTGATTGTTCCGTCTCACCTGAGATTAAAGCACCTTAGATCATTTGTCGACTTAAGATTGTTTACAGGTTTGAAAGCTTGTGTTAATTTTTGTGTGTGAGATTGTGTGAAAGAATGTTTGGGGTACCCGGGTTGAAAGGAGAGATCGATTGCATTGAAAGGAGAGACTGATTGTGTGCGAGACTTGATGGCACGTTGAAGAACTTTAGGCCATTGTTTGGGAGCGAACTTGTTAAGTCTCAGGAAGTTGCGAGTGGAGTGTGAATCGTTTGAGATATTGTGTCCATTGTTGGTAACAATGGGGAACCAAATTGAACGACATACAATGGAAGATCCATAAAACCCACCACAATTAGTATGCAGCGGGTTCCCGCAGAAAGCGGAAAGATTGAAATACTTTTCAGGAGCCTTGAATAAGAAGCTAGGAGTTGATTTGTGGTCCGAAGGAAGGGTTGGAACATTGAATGGAGTGAGATACATAGAGAAGATTATTTGGCAATGTAGTAACAGTGATGTAGCAAAGGAGCTGATTGGATTATGGAGAAGATATAATGAAGAAGTAAAAGCACGTAAAGAGGCTGTGATAATGGCGAATTGGCAGGAGGCAGCTTTGAAGCTTGGAATAGAGTTAAAAGATGATAAAGGGACAGACTTCCAGATACCTTGAGGAAGGAATGTGGATGTATTAAGGAACATAATGAACGGGAGAAAAAGAAAACCCCTGAAGGGAAACTGGCATTTGTAGACTTAGAGTTCAGGGACCCGTTGGTTGGCTTTGGTTTTGAAGGGGGAGACGATGAATATTTAGAAAATTGGTAGAGCGTTAGAATTAGGAGAAGTTTGCAGCCTCCACCTTATTCCCCTTGCGCTCCCTATATTCCACCTTCAAATCCAGCATCTTGCACATCCTGTGTGCATCACAGACCTCCTCCTGAGCCTGCAGCACCTCCCACACCTCCTGCTGATTCTATAATAAAACCTGCTTCCCAGACAGCAGCAACACCAGTCCAGAGTTCTTTGACTCCAATCGCTCCACTACTGGCATGTAGTCCAGTAGCGCACGGTACCAGGAGTAAACAGAGAAAATACCTCCCATGTTTAAAGAGAAAGATGTTACTAAAGATAAAGTACAATCACCAAAACCAGTTTATGAGCCTAACCCTAGGAGAGTAAGACGACCACCTAGAGATGAAAGATGTGCATTTAAAAAGTACTGTATTCCCCTAGTGATGAGGAAGATATATCGGAGGGTGAAACAGTAACAGGGGACATTGAGAGTTAGTCAGATGTAGCTAATATTATGAAAGCAGAACAAATATCCTGTCGTCAATTCCCAGTTATGGAAATGCCTAACCCAGACTTTGATCTGGCTAGTGGGTGAAAACAATCCCCGAACCATTGATGTATATACCCCATGAAAACCTAACGCGATGATATGGCAGTACTGAGTAAAATACCTGACAGAAAGAACATTTATGGAATTCCCTGCCACAGAGGGTAGTGGAGGCCAAGTCACTAGATGGATTTAAGAGAGAGTCAGATAGAGCTCTAGGGGCTAGTGGAGTCAAGGGATATGGGGAGAAGGCAGGGACGGGTTATTGATAGGGGACGATCAGCCATGATTACAATGAATGGCTGTGCTGGCTCGAAGGGCCGAACGGCCTCCTCCTGCGCCTATTTTATATGTTTCTATGTTTCTAACAGGCCATTCCCAGCATAGATAAGCTAATTCAGAGATTGCTGGAAAAAGACATCTTAGTGAAGTGCCAGCCTATTTGCAACACACCAATTCTTGCAGTGCCAAAAGCAGGAAAAGAGGGCCAGTACAGGTTGGTCCAAGATTTAAGATCAGTTAATGCAGTGGTGGAACTGCTCCATGCTCTGGTGCTAAGCCCGGCTCATATCCTAGCTTTAATCCCAGCAGAAGCAAGAATCTTTTTAATTGTAGACCTGTAACATGCCTTATTTTCATTAACTCTACATAAGAACAGTCAGTATTTATTTGGCTTACAGGGACAACAATATACACGGACAAGACTACGTCGGGGATTCATTAATTCGCCTACCTTGTTTTCCCAATTCCTTCAAGAACAGTTAAGCACTTTGAGTTTTAAAAGGAAACCCACTTTAGTACAATACGTGGATGACTTGTTGGTAGTTGGTATAGATGAGCAAAGTAATCGTGTGGATACTGCTCAATTATTGAAACATTTGGCAAATTTAGGATATGTGTTCTCTCAGTCCAAGGTTTTCATGGCTCAACAAAATGTGACGTTTTTAGGAGTGATAATTTCAGCTACAGAAAAAAGTTCAGAAAAGAGCAGACTCGAACCAATCTGCGAACTTCCAATTCCTAAAGAGGCAAAGCAAATGAGACAGTGCCTCGGTGTGGCGAACTACTGCAGACCCTGGATCCCTAATATTGCACTAGACACCAAAGAATTGACTCCTTATACCAGCCTGGAGGGCAAATTCCAGTTGTCCAAAGGAGCTCAGGAAGCTTTTGAAAGTCTGAAGAGATCTTTAATGCAGGCCCCAGCACTAGGAAGGCCACTCTCCGATAGACCCTTCCAACTATAGTGTACCATTCTTTCTGAGTGCTCAACTGCAGTCCTCACCCCAAAACATTGGGATAAGCACAGACCTGTGGCTTACTATTCATCCAAACTGGACTCATTAGCAAGGGGACACCCATTATGTACCCAGATCCTGACAGCAATTTATAATAGTTTCCAGTCTGCTGCAAACCTGATTTAAAAGACGCTCCTAAAGAAGACCCTGACATAACATTGTACGTAGATGGGAGTGCATCCATTGGGCTCTGTGGAGATAAATTTTCTGGATACGCTATTGCGCTATTGTAGACCAGGAAGGGGAAAGTGTAGAGGCAGCTGCTTTTGAATCACCCTATTCAGCACAACAAGCTGAATTATTTGCTTTAATTAGGGCTTGCATTATTGGGAAAAATTTAAGGGTGAACATATATACAGATTCTAGATATGCATTCGGATTAGTACATGACTATGGACAGCTATGGAGGAATAAAGGATTCCTAACCTCGGCAGGAACTCAAGTATCTCATAAGCAATTGGTGATTCATCTATTAAAGGCCCTGATGCTACCTAGACAAGTTTCAGTGATGAAGTCTAGTGCACACACAAAAGGACAGACCCCGATAGACGTAGGTAATCGTTGTGCTGCCAGGCAGCAAAGGAAGTATCTCGGGAACGCAAGATGGTGGTGCCAAAAATGATGAGGCTCCCTCGGAAAAGCCAATGTCAACCATCCAGGAAATTGTTTAGTTGCAGGAGGAAGCTTCTAAAGGGGATGTAAAATTGTGGAAACAGCTTGGATGCACAATAGATTGCATGACGGGGTTATGGACTACTCCAGCAGGGCAGACTTGTATGACAGATACTCTTGCAGTTTGGGTTGTGGAGTGTATGCAATTTGCGACACACTGCGATGCGAGAGGAATTGGAGATGCTCTCCTAGCTACTTGGTGGCATCCAAGAATACAAACTCTGGCCCAGAAAGTGAGTAGCTGCTGCATTATTTGTCAGAAGAATAATCCTGGTAAAGGAGTAGGTTGTGGAGATGGGAAGACACCTTTGCCCATGGGTCCTTTTGAAACTCTACAGATGGATTATATTGAGCTAGAGAAATGTCAGGGATACAGATATGTATGTACTCATACTAGTCGATGTATTCAGCAGATTCATCAAGGCCTATCCAACACTTGAGAACAAAGCGGCTACTGTTGTCAAGGTGCTTATGAGAGCAATTATTCCTAGATTTGGTATCCCTAGTCGACTTAATTCGGACAATGGTCCTCATTTTATTGGCCAAATTAATAAAGAATTCTGCGAATAGCTGGGTATCCAACAGCAACTACACTGTGTTTATCGACCACAGGCTGCTGGACTTGCAGAAAGATCAAATCAGACCCTGAAAACTAAATTAGCTAAATTGAACGCAGAGACAGGAATTGGTTGGATCAAATTACTCCCCATAACTTTATTTCAAATGCGTGTCATGTGTGCAGGGAAATCTAGACTGAGCCCAGCTGAAATTATTATGGCAGACCTTAGAAAACCCCATGGAAACAAAATGCAATGAAAGTTATATTTCCATCATATGACTGCGGAAATGACCGACTACATTCTGGCCTTCACTCGGGCATTAAGAGATTTCCATTCCAGGGAGCAAACTGCATGTGGTGAATTGCCTCTTTTGATCTCTTCTACTAAGGTGACTATGTAAAGAATTGCGTAAGGAAAGGGTTGGAGGTTCGTTGGATAGGACCTTACCAGTTCTCCTGACAATTCCAAAGGTAGAAGGGAGAAATGCATGGGTACATCTTCACCACTGCAAGAGTATCAGTGGGAGAGTAGGCTGATAACTTATTTTATCATGAAATCTCTTAGGTAACATCATACCCTTCGAGAGTCAAGAACAGATACAACCAACAAGATGGACGAAGGGGATTCATGCCCATGCTAACTCAGGAGATAAAGACTCATCAGTCAGAAGTAATGGAACTATGCCCATGTTAGCTTATATGACTGGAACTGTATCATCATTTTTTGTATAATTGGTTATTATAATATGATAAAAGAGGGGAATGATAATATTGGGCATTTTGGTGCCTGACAAATGGATGAATTCTGCCTTTGCAAAACCTGCTTGGCATCTTTTTGCAAAGGCTGCAAAGACCATGAGGATCGTGGCTCCAGAATATCTGGCCTGAGTGGAAGTTGAGTACAGGGTGATGTCCAGATGTCCTTTAATTGTTAATATGTATAAGGGTTTTGCAGAAGGAGCTGGATCCTGCTGCAAATGCATGATCAGGATTGATTGGGAAATGATGGGTTATAATACTATTGTTAACTATTTTGCATGGTCTTTGCACTGCTATTTGTGATTGGTCAAGGAGAGGGGCCTTGCCCAAATTGTTTACATTACCTGATAAAATGTTTCATTACTTCAGGGAACTGTTTTTCATTAAGAACTTTCTGTAGAAACAATGTTATGGGATATTCTGTGATTGGGTTAGGGAAGTCAATTAATGTATTGTATGATCTTTATTTATGATTGGCTTGTAGGGGTTGCCCCCCCGTATATTTTGCGCCAAGGGTTTGATATAGTATAAAGGAGGGGAGAGCACATGAGAGTGTGTCGATCTTCTGGGGTAGCATTTGGGACCGTGCTGACCATCTGGAGGTGTCTATTCGCACGAGGCTGAAGGGCTTGGACGAGTAGAGACAAGGATCGGACTCGTGGTGCTGGTTAGGTATCGTTTAGGTAGTGTATTTGTGTTCGTAAAATAAAGTTAGTTGATCCAGTGCTTGACTCGGTGTTTTACTGAACCAGACTAACGGGGTGAGAATAAGACCGGAATTACATCTGTGTATCTTGAGAAGGCTTTACTTGATGCCCTGTTCTGGAGCACAGGGCAGTTGCTATGCAGAATGAAGGGAAATGTTGTGACCTATGGTGAGGATTCCTTCATTGTCTCCAAGTTGGTTGAAAATCTTTTTTGTTTTGGTGGCTTTAAACTTTAGACTTTAGAGATGCAGTGTGGAAACAGGCCCTTTGTTCTTGCTGATCAGTCATCACCCCGTATACTAACACTACTCTACACACTAGGGACAATTTTACAATTATCACCAAGTTAATTAACCTACAAACCTGCACGTCATTGGAGCGTGGGAAGAAACTGAAGCACCCAGAGAAAACCCACGCGGTCACAGGAAGAACGTACAAACTCCGTACAGACAACACCCGTAGTCAGGATTGAACCCAGGTCTCTGACGCTGTAAGGCAGCTACTCTACCGTTGCGCCACTGTGCTGATTGACTCTTTGTCTCTGCCTCATGATGTGGCATATCCAGGAAGAATCATAGTTATAGAATCAAACAGTGTGGAAACAGGCCATCCGGCCCAACATGTCAACACCGACCAACATGCCCCATTTACACTAGTCCTACCTGCCTGCAGTGGCCCATAACCCTCGAAACCTGTCCCATCCATGTACCTGCCCAAATGTTTTAAAACATTGTGATAGTACCTGCCTCAACTACTTCTTCTTAAGATGGTGATCTTATAGAAACATGCTAGATGCAGAAGAAAATGTTCCCCATGCGGGGGTGTCCAGAACCAGGGGTCACAGATTAAGAATAAGGGGTAGGACAGTTAGGACTGAGATGAGGAAAAACGTTTTCACCCAGAAAGGTGTGAATCTGTGGAATTCTCTGCTGCAGAATTCAGTGGAGACCAACTGGATGTTTTCAAGAGAGAATTGGATTTAAGTCTGAGGCCTAACGGATTCATGGGATATGGGGAAAAAGCCGGAACGGGGTACTGTTTTGGATGATCAGCAATGATCATATGTGGGTGGCGCGACCGGTGTCGCAGCGGCCTCTGCAGTCTGTCTGTGTTTTTTTGTTTTTTTGTCCTGTTGAGGGTTTAGTTTGTAGCTGTTTATCGGGGTTTTTTTTTAATGTGTATGTGTGGGGGGTGGTGGGTGGGGGAAACTTTTAATCTCTTCCCTGCATGGAGACCCGACCTTTTCCCTGTCGGAGCTCCGTTGCCGTTGAGGCCTAGCGCCGTGGAGCGGCCTCCACCGGAACGACCTGGAGGTTCAAGTCACAGAGCCTGTGGAGCTGTGGAGCCTGCTGTGGAGCCTGCTGTGGAGCCTGCTGTGGAGCCTGCTGTGCAGCCTGCTGTGCAGCCTGCTGTGCAGCCGCTGTGGAGCTGCTGAGGAGCTGCTGCAGACTTACCTACGTGGAGCTGGCCGGCTTCGGGGCGTAGAGCGGCGGTGGCGCGTTGCTGCGGCCCGGCTCCGGTGGATGGTGTCACCGGGAGCTCGCGGATCCCCGGTGGGAGGCTGCTTTGCGGGGCCCGGCAGCGGCGACTTCTCCCGCCCGAATTGCGGGGTTGAGAGTGACCTGGAGGGGGGCCCTACAACGCCCGGCGCGGCCTTAATTTGCCGCGGACTAGCGCCCGCCGGGGGCTTTGACCTCGACTTCGGGAGGGAAATGGAGTGCAGGGGAGAGACAAGAACTTTGCCTTCCATCACAGTGAGGAGGAGAGCCACTGTGATGGATGTTTATGTGAATAGTGTTGGCGTGTGTTTTGGTTCTTTTATTGTATGGCTGCAGAAACTACATTTCGTTTGAACCTCATGTGAGGTTCAAATGACAAATAAAGGTATTGTATTGTATTGTATATTGAATGGCGGTGCTGGCTGAATGGCCTACTCCTGCACCTATTTTCTGTGTTTCTATGAACCTCACACTGTCTTTGGTGAAAAGCTCCATCAGATTCCAATCCTACTCTTAGGATCTGCAGCTTCATAGTGCTCTGCTGGAGTCAGATGTTTAATTTTTAGTGAATTGAATACCAATAGCAAACCTATACAGATTTTAGTGGCCCATAACTTTTCCATTGGCCCGTTTTTTAAAATAGTAATTGGCTTGAAATAATTAGTATGAATCACATTTATATTCAGTGAGTTTTCTCCCAGCAGTCTTTTGTGATGTTTATGCCATCAGGGGGCAAAACAACTAGTCATGTGATGTCTGTGTATCATCGCATGACTCGTGCTTTCGCTTGCATCATCTCACTGAATCAAGTCAAGAGTGTTTTATTGTCATATGTCCCGAAATAGAATAATGAATTTCTTACTAGCAGCACCACAGATATGTATAACATAATACTCAGGAGACATCATAATAAGCATAGAGACCTAGAAAATAGGTGCAAGAGTAGGCCATTCGGCCCTTTGAGCCTGCATCGCCATTCAATATAATCATGGCTGATCATCCAACTCAGTATCCTGTACCTGTCTTCTCTCCATACCCCCGGATCCCTTTAGCCACAAGGGCCACATCTAACTCCCTCTTAAATATAGCCAATGAACTGGCCTCAACTACCTTCTGTGGCAGAGAGTTCCAGTGATTCACCACTCTGTGTGTGAAAAATGTTTTTCTCATCTCGGTCCTAAAGGATTTCCCCTTTATCCTTAAACTGTGACCCCTTGTCCTGGACTTCCCCAACATCGGGAACAATCTTCCTGCATCTAGCCTGTCTAACCCCTTAAGAATTTTGTACGTTTCTATAAGATCCCCCCTCAATCTTCTAAATTCTAGCATGTACAAGCCGAGTCTATCCAGTCTTCTTCATCTGAAAGTCCTGACATCCCAGGAAACAACAAAGAAGTTTATTAACAAATACGTTTTTCTTACCTCCATTTCCCCCCCTCTACTTTCAGACTGAAGAAGGATCTCGACCCGAAACGTCACCTATATCTTTCGCTCCCTACATGCTGCCTCACCTGCTGATTTTCTCCAGCATTTTTGTCTACCTTCGATTTTCCAGCATCTGCAGTTCCGTCTTAAACATTGAGTTACTCCAGCACTTTGTGTCTATCTTCGGTATATTACCAGCATCTGCAGTTCCTTTCTACACAAAGAAGTTCAATACACATTTTAAAAAACTTTATAGAGTAAAGAAAATAGCAAAGCCCCAAATCCCTAGTGCAATCAAGGTGCAATAGTTTGGAGTTTGGTTGGAATTCGTAGTGTTCAATAGCCTGATGGCTGTTGAATACATGACCTACATGTTGACAAAACACGGGCTTTATGAGGTTGCGGGGTGTAGGTGATCCTCTCTTACCTTATCCTCAGGTAGAGTCAAACTTGCTAGACCTCACAGAGTAACAACCTAGAGGACTGTTATGTTTATTAAAACTGCGAAAGTGCCACATATAAAACAAATACAAATGCTACAATTGATGCAACATTGTATATGAAATTGCTGCAGGTATAATGTAGAATAATATTGTGATTATACACTAACATACTTCTATACCTTAAACAACTGTAACTTTTAAGTCTAACCTAAGACATCTAGCAGTGAGTATATAAATCGAGCGCGGGGCTTGCTTTTACAGAGGCCCGGGACCGTTGCAGAGAGTGGAGGAGGGTCAGGGCTGTGAGTATATAAATCGAGCGCGGGGCTTGCTTTTACAGAGGCCCGGGACCGTTGGAGCGAGTGGAGGAGGGTCAGGGCTTACCAAAATCTGTAACGTTCCACACTTCATAGGGAGGGTTCTGGTGGAAGCAGACTAAAGGAAGCAGCTGATTGGGTGCAACCTCAGGATAGCATTTCTGCATTCTGGTTAAAGGTACAGTGAGCCAAGGGTACAGTGAGCTAAGGGTACAGTGCTTTAGTAAAGGTACAGTGCTTTAGTAAAGGTACAGTGAGCTAAGGGTACAGTGCTTTAGCTAAAGGTACAGTGCTTTAGTAAAGGTACAGTGAGCTAAGGGTACAGTGAGCTAAGGGTACAGTGCTTTAGTAAAGGTACAGTGAGCTAAGGGTACAGTGCTTTTTGTTTATATAATAAAGGTACAGTTTAAAGGTCAAGAGGGAGCAGCTGTTGTGAGTCAGATACCTGCTGATTTCTCCCAGTAGTTTCTATTGTTTTATACTTGTATCGGATCCAGGGTAAGGTGGGAGAATGACAGCCAGAGCAGTGTACTGTTCGGGATGTCAGATGTGGGAGGTCATGGTGTCGGATGGCCCTCCAGACGTCCACATCTGCACCAGGTGCAGCGAGATGGGGCTCCTAAGGGACTGTATTAGGATCCTGGAGCAGCAGCTCGATGACCTCTGTCTGGTCAGGGAGAGTGAGGAGGTCATAGAGGGGAGTTATAGGGAGGTGGTCACTCCAAAACCACGGGAGAGAGACATGTGGGTCCCGCTAAGGAAGGGCAAGGGGCAGAGGCAGGGACGAGTCGGTACAATGTCGGTACACCTTGCAAATAAGTACTCCTGTTTGAGTACGGATGGGGGTGACAGCCTGCCCGGGGATAGCGATAGCGGACGGGCCTCCAGCACAGAGACCGGCCCTGTTACTCCTGAAGGTAGGGACGAAAAGAAGAGGGCAATAGTAATTGGGGACTCTATTGTTAGGGGGTCGAATAGGCGATTCTGTGGACGCAGTCGGGAGACCAGGATGGTGGTCTGCCTCCCTGGTGCCAAGGTCTCGGACGTGTCTCAATGCATCCAAGATATCCTGAAATCAGAGGGAGAGGAGCCTGAGGTCGTGGTACATATAGGTACCAATGACATAGGAAAAAAAAGGGAAGAGGTCCTGAAGGGAGTATTTAGGGAGTTGGGAGGAGAGTTAAGGAAAAGGACCAAAAAGGTAACAATCTCAGGATTACTGCCTGTGCCACGCGACAGTGAGAGTAGGAATGGGGCGAGGTGGAGGATAAATGCGTGGCTGAAAGACTGGTGCAGAGGGCAGGGATTCAAGTTTCTGGATCATTGGGACTTCTTTTGGGGAAGGTTAGACCTGTACAGAAATGATGGGTTGCACTTGAACCCGAGGGGGACCAATATCCTGGCGGAGAAATTTGCAAAGGCTACTGGGGAGACTTTAAACTAGAATGGTTGGGGCGAGGGACTCAAATAGAGAAAGCTAGTAGACAGAATGGGAGGCAGGAAGTAGAAAAGGGAAGCACTCGGGCACGAGGAGAAAGAAAAAAAAGGAAATAAACAGAGAATAAGAGGCGGGGGGTTTCTTAAATGTGCATATTTTAATGCTAGGAGCATTGTAAGAAAGGTGGATGAGCTTAGAGTCTGGATAGACACCTGGAAGTATGATGTTG
This sequence comes from Leucoraja erinaceus, assembly GCF_028641065.1. NCBI lineage: Eukaryota > Metazoa > Chordata > Chondrichthyes > Rajiformes > Rajidae > Leucoraja > Leucoraja erinaceus. The sequence continues at coordinate 41,738,196 of NC_073389.1, forward strand.
TGGCGATCAGTGAAACATGGTTGCAGGAGGGCTGTGATCGGAAACTAAATATTCCAGGATTTCGTTGCTTCAGGTGTGATAGAATTGGAGGGGCAAGAGGTGGAGGTGTTGCATTACTAGTCAGGGAAGATATTACAGCAGTGCTTTGGCAGGATAGATTGGAGGGCTCATCTAGGGAGGCTATTTGGGTGGAACTGAGAAGTGGGAAAGGGGTAGCAACACTTATAGGGGTGTATTATAGACCGCCAAATGGGGATCGAGAATTGGAAGAGCAAATATGTAAGGAGATAGCAGATATTCGTAGTAAGCACAAAGTAGTGATTGTGGGAGATTTCAACTTTCCACACATAGACTGGGAAACACATTCGGTAAATTGTCTGGATGGTTGGAGTTTGTAAAATGTGTGCAGGATAGTTTTTTGCAGCAATACATAGAGGTACCTACTAGAGGAGGGGCAGTGTTGGACCTCCTGTTAGGAAATGAGACGGGACAGGTGGCGGAGGTATGCGTTGGGGAGCACTTCGGGTCCAGTGATCACAATACCATTAGTTTCAATATAATTATGGAGAGGACCTAGGGTTGAGATTATTGATTGGAGAAGGGCTAACTTTGATGAGATGCGAAATGATTTAAAAGGAGTGAACTGGGACATTTTGTTTTATGGGAAGGATGTAGAAGAGAAATGGAGGACATTTAAAGGGGAAATTTTAAGCGTACAGAATCTTTATGTTCCTGTTCGGTTGAAAGGAAATAGTAAAAAGTGGACAGAGCCCTGGTTTTCAAGGGAAATTGGACATCTTGTTCGGAAAAAGAGGGAGATCTACTATAATTATAGGCAGCATGAAGTAAATGAGGTGATTGAGGAGTATAAGGAATGTAAAAAGAATCTTAAGAAAGAAATTAGAAAAGCTAAAAGAAGACATGAGGTTGCTTTGGCAAGTAAGGTGAAAGTAAATCCAAAGGGTTTCTACAGCTATATTAATAGCAAAAGGATAACGAGGGGTAAAATTGGTCCATTGGAGAGAAAGAGTGGACAGCTATCTGCAGAGCCAAAAGAGATGGGGGAGATATTGAACAATTTCTTTTCGTCGGTATTCACCAAGGAGAAGGATATTGAATTATGTGAGGTAAGTGAAACTAGTAGAGGAGCTATGGATACTATGAGTTTCAAAGTAAAAGAAGTACTGACACTTTTGAAAAATCTAAAAGTGGATAAGTCTCCATGTCCTGACAGGATATTCCCTAGGACATTGAGGGAAGTTAGTGTAGAAATAGTCGGGGCTATGACAGAAATATTTCAAATGTCATTAGAAACGGGAATCGTCCCCGAGGATTGGCGTACTGCGCATGTTGTTCCATTATTTAAAAAGGGTTTTAAGAGTAAACCTAGCAATTACAGGCCTGTTAGTTTGACTTCAGTGGTGGGCAAATTAATGGAAAAGATACTTAGAGATAATATATATAAGCATCTGGATAAACAGGGTCTGATTAGGAACAGTCAGCATGGATTTGTGCCTGGAAGGTCATGTTTGACTAATCTTCTTGAATTTTTTGAAGAGGTTACTAGGGAAATTGACGAGGGTAAAGCAGTGGATGTTGTCTATATGGACTTTAGTAAGGCCTTTGACAAGGTTCCTCATGGAAGGTTGGTTAAGAAGGTTCAACTGTTGGGTATAAATGCAGGAGTAGCAAGATGGATTCAACAGTGGCTGAATGGGAGAAGCCAGAGGGTAATGGTGGATGGTTGTTTGTCGGGTTGGAGGCAGGTGACTAGTGGGGTGCCTCGGGGATCGGTTGGGTCCTTTGTTGTTTGTCATGTACATCAATGATTTGGATGAAGGTGTGGTAAATTGGATTAGTAAGTATGCAGATGATACCAAGATAGGGGGTGTTGTGGATAATGAAGAGGATTTCCAAAGTCTACAGAGTGATTTAGGCCATTTGGAAGAATGGGCTGTAAGATGGCAGATGGAGTTTAATGCTGATAAATGTGAGGTGCTACACCTTGGCAGGACAAATCAAAATAGGACGTACATGGTAAATGGTAGGGAATTGAAGAATACAGTTGAACAGAGGAATCTGGGAATAACCGTGCATAGTTCCTTGAAGGTGGAATCTCATATAGATAGGGTGGTAAAGAAAGATTTTGGTATGCCAGCCTTTATAAATCAGAGCATTGAGTATAGAAGCTGGGATGTAATGTTAAAATTGTACAAGGCATTGGTGAGACCAAATCTGGAGTATGGTGTACAATTTCGGTCGCCCAATTATAGGAAGGATGTCAACAAAATAGAGAGAGTACAGAGGAGATTTACTAGAATGTTGCCTGGGTTTCAACAACTAAGTTACAGAGATAAGTTGAATAAGTTAGGTCTTTATTCTCTGGAGCGCAGAAGGTTAAGGGGGGACTTGATAGAGGTCTTTAAAATAATGAGAGGGATAGACAGAGTTGATGTGGATCAGCTTTTCCCTTTGAGAATAGGGAAGATTCAAACAAGAGGACATGACTTCAGAATTAAGGGACAGAAGTTTAGGGGTAACATGAGGGGGAACTTCTTTACTCAGAGAGTGGTAGCGGTGTGGAATGAGCTTCCAGTGGAAGTGGTGGAGGCAGGTTCGTTGGTATCATTTAAAATTAAATTGGATAGGCATATGTATGAGAAGGGAATGGAGGGTTATGGTATGAGTGCAGGCAGGTGGGAATAAGGGAAAAAAGTTGTTCGGCACGGACTTGTAGGGCCGAGATGGCCTGTATCCGTGCTGTAATTGTTATATGGTTATATGGTTATCTACTCGTGTATATATACAGTATATATACAGTAGCGGCACCTAGTGGTGGCCTGGGGAATGACAAACCCTCGCTATTGGCTGGCGTGGTCATGTGATTGTGGTAGTGTTTTCCCAGGCTTTTCATTCAAGCTCCACTCAGTTAGAAGGAGTTTCGTTAATTTGGCTGTTTAAGACTCTCTCTCTCTCGTAAATCGCTTTATTATTGTTAAAAATAAATAATTTTACTTTACTGGGATCACCGTTTGTAGCTCTGGAGTGTTGAGCCTGCAGAATCAACATCGCGGTGCTGTGGTTGTAGAGCTCCCAGCCTGGGCGACGCTGTCCCAGGACACTTTGCCGGGAGCCGCCAGCGTTAAATCTCCGCCCAGCTTGGCCTGTGGACTTCGGGAGCAGCGGACTCTAGTAGGAAGTGGCCGATTCGGAGGTCCAATTCGCTGAAGATGTTATTTTGTTCCGACGTTGGAGTTCCATCGTCCTGGCGAGAGGGCCTGAACATCGGGCTGCCCAAATTTTATTGTTCTCTCTGGTCTGCCATTCTTTTGGTCTCTTGGTCTGCCATTCTTTTGCCAGCTACCTTTATATATTATCCACTCAGCACACTGGATGATTCGTGTTACAGAAGCGTTTGCAGCAATGCTGAAAAATACTGTCACTGTCCCGTGAAAAGGAAATGTAGTAATGCTAACTGGCAGTGTATGCTGGGTTCATCTCACAGATGAGCTCACTGGGGCAAAACCACCAGCCACATGATGGTACAAAGGCACTGAATATAAATGTAGTTCATGCTATTTACTTCAATCCAAGGACTAGAGCAGTGATACAGTATATAGCCTATCATACACTCAGAAATATTCCCCTGTAGTACATGTTGTAAAGATGGGTAGACTCATGAATTCTACGTACATTCTTGATGCGTAATAGTTTAATTTATATTGAACAGGCAACAGATGTTCCATGTCAGTTATTACAAGCACAGGCAAGGCCAGCATTTATTGTCCTTTCCACAATGCCCATGAAATCAGACGCTTTCTCAGTCAGTTCAGAGGTCAACAGAGTCAAGGACTCGTAATTGAAAAGCAGCCCTGGCCATATTGTCAGGGATGCATTTTGATTAATGGCGAGTAGTTAACTCTGACTCCTGGATGTATTGACCAGCCTGGGTAGAGACTAGTTCAGAAAGGTTTAGTGGGATGTAGGCCAAACACAGGTAAATGGGTCCAGCTTAGATAGGCATGAGCAAGTTGGTCTGGAGGGCCAGTTTCTGTGCTGCCTGAGTCTATGACTATGATTCTAAAATTATAAGCAAGGTTCTTCTCCAAAAAGTCAAAGAAAGTGATGGGCACATAAGTGTCAGATCTCTCAAGCACAGAAATAGGAATTTCATTTAATTTTAGTTTGGTTTAGAGATACAGGTCTTGGAAACAGGCCATTCGGCCCACTAAGTCCGTGCCGATCAGCAAACCCCGCACGCTAACACTATCCTACACATTATCCTACAGGGGCAATTTAGATTTACAATTTACAGTTTTACCAAGCTAATTAGTCTACAAACCTGGACGCCTTTGGCGGAGGGAGGAAATCGGATATCCCGGAGAAAACCTATGCAGGTTGGGGAGAATGTACAAATTCCATACATACACTACCCATAGTCAAGATCAAACCCAGGTCTCTGGCACTCTAAGGCGGCAACTCTACCGCTGCACCACCGTGCCCATCCCTTTCTTTCAATCATGTACTAAAAATCCCTGATCAACACCTTTGCTGGTTGTAAATTCAATCACCAATGTAAACGTAAGTAGGCATGAAAAGCCCAAGTCCTGTAAATTCAAACTTAAATCTCCAGTTTGATAGTCCCATATATTCATCGAATAACTGTACTCTGATCCCCTAATTTCATTGGCATCTGTATACTCTTCATTGTACCTTTCAAGTGGATTAACGAAGTGTACAAATATTAAATTAAATGTGACCAGTTCTCTTCACAGATGATTTGTAACACAAGCTTAACCATGCAATAACATAACCATGTAAAACTGACTTTCAGCACTTATTTCATTCTTGGTATCTTGGTATTGATTGTAGAGATGACAGTGTTATTGTCATATAAAAGGTTCGCTTTAGTACAATGTACAATTGCAGTTGATATTCAGATATTAAGATGCCAATATTTTCACAACCTACCGATTGTGTGTCTGAGTCCATATATGTCTCATCAATCAGAGTTTCAGCTGACTCGGATGAATTATAGATCCAGGAATAGATTTTTTTCTGTTAAGATCATGCTAGAGAATGTACTGACTGATTGCATTAGAGCCTGGTTCGACAACTCAAACGTCGAGGAACAACAAGGTCTACAGAGAATGGTAGACACTTCCTGGTCCATATAGGGATGTTACAACATTTTGAGATGTTACAATTCAAGCCTGCAATTTATCCCATCAGATAAAGCATAAAAAGATCTTTAATTTGATACCCAATCACTTTCATATCTTCAGTATTAAAAAAGGTTATGGTCATTTTCATACTCGGATATTAACATCTTGTTCCCTAATGTCTTTCCATTAACTTAACACATCGAAGACAGTCAATTGACATAAAAGCCCATAACTTTCTTAAAAATTAAGAGAACTGAATGACATTTTCAGTTATTATAGATTGAAGCATTCTGAAATAAATATGATACATCTTACTTGGATGACCTGAAATATAATTAGTTAATTACCTAATTAAGTAGCTAATTACAAAATTAACTTGCACCGGAAATAGTAATACACACCCAGACTGCCTTGAAAATTCAAAATGTGATATTCTCAAGAACAGAAATGTAATATTATTGTATTATACGCTGTAAGTCCATAACAGACAGGTGAAGAAATTACAATTTCTAGCAAATGACCAAGTCTTCATGGAGAAGATCAGCTGCAGGCAGGTACAATGGCATATCATAATCAGTTGCATCATCATAATCCTCAGACTGCAACCAATAAACAACTCTGTACACCTTGTTTTTGATTTGATTCAACTTTATTGTCATTGTCCATAGTACAAGTACTTAGACAATTAAATAATTTTTCCCATACAGCCATACGAATAAAAAAAATAAAAGCACAGAACACGATAGACCATAGCACAAACATCCCTACAGCGGTACCAACGTTTTTGCACTGTGAGGGAAGGCACCAAAGTTCAGTCACCTCCTCGTTGATGTTCCAGAGGTTTCCATTCAGGTTTCTTAAGTGGGACAGGGGCATAAGGAAACCTGAACGGAAACCTCTGGAGACTTTGTTCCCCACCCAAGGTTTCCGTGCGGTTCCCAGAGGTTCCCGGAGATTTTTGTCAGTCTCCCTAATGGTTCGAAAGTGGTTTCCGCTTCTTCTATAGACCCTTCTTTAGACCCAACTCAGCCTGAAGAAGGGTCTCGTCACGAAATGTCGCCTATTCTTCTTCTCCAGACCTGTCTGAGCCGTTTAGTTACTCCAGCATTTTTTATCACTCTTGATTCTTAACTCTTGATAATCAGTCCATCCCTTGCTTAAAATGCCAGCCACCCTTAAGTAAGAGATCTTTTCAAACTGGACTTGATGCTGAAGTGTTGACTTATGAGCGTTATTCGTGGGAACTTGCGAAACATAATCCAGACCCTAAATCGGATACATTTGTAAATTCAAACAGTGTTTCTGATGATAGGCGGTTAAAAACAATGGGAACTGGCGTTTAAACCCTAATGCCAAACATCTGAATAAATATTAAGGGGAAAATATTCTTCCTCCATTCTTCAGCTTTCTGCATGGGAATTTTGCATGCGTCAATTCTACTTTGGGAAATAAATGCTCTATGATTAATGAGTGTTACGCGATGCATTGAGAGAGTCCTTCCCACAGGCACCACTCAGCCCGTGACCCATGACAGGAGTGAAAGTTACTGAGTGGTTGGCACAGTAAAGCCTTTGTAAAATTTGCTGCTTTAGGTCTGTGTGTTATGGAGCTTTTTGCATTTTATACATTTCAAGAAGTTGGAAAGGCATTTAAAAGAAACATAGAGAATATAGAGTACAGGAACATAACCTTCAGCCCATCATGCCGAACTAACCTAATCTCATCCACATGCATGTGGTCCATATCCCTCTATTATTTGCCCATTCGTGTATCTGACTAATTGTCTCATAAATATTGTTATTGTATCTCTTTTTACCACCTCACCTAGCAGTGTGTTCCAGGCACCTTTTACTCTCTGGTCTGAAGAAAGGTCTCAATCCGAAACGTCACCCATTCCTTCTCTCCAGAGATGCTGCCTGTCTCGCTGAGTTACTACAGCATTTTATGTCTATCTTCGATTTAAACCAGCATCTGCAGTTCATTCCTACACCTTTTACTCTCTGTTTTATAAAAAAAACTTGCCTTGCATATCTCACTTACACTATCTTCCTCTCACCCTAAACCTATGCCCTCTGGTATTTGCCATTTCCACCCTCGGAAATATAAACACTTATCTATGCCTTTCATAATTGTATATGCTTCTATCAGGTTGCCCCTCAGCCCCCAACACTCCAGAGAAAACAATCCAAGTTTGTCGTAACATCACTTTGTAGCTAATATACTCCAATCCAGGCAACTTCCTGGTGAAGGTCGACACAAAAAGCTGGAGTAACTCAGCGGGACAGGCAGCATCTCTGGAGAGAAGGAATGGGTGACGTTTCGGGTCGAGACCCTACTTCAGTCTGAGTTACTCCAGCTTTTTGTGGCTATATTCGGTTTCAACCAGCATCTGCAGTTCCTTCTTACACAAACTCCCTGGTGAATCTCTTCTGCACCATCTCCAAAGCCTCCACACCCTTAGTCCAGCTCACTTTTAAAATAAAAGCAGTAAATGCTGCAAATTCGCACCAGGTTAGACAGCATCTGTGGAGAGAAAAACAGCGTTAATGTTCAAGTTGATAATAACCTATTATCAGAATGGATCTTTCAGATGAAAGATTGTGAATCTGAAACTTTCCTTCTCTCCATGTTCCATAGATACTCTGAGTTGCTGCATATTTCTTCCGCTTTCAAATTTTATCTCAGCTTTTCAGCATCTGTTTTTTGTTGCTTTTAGCTCACTTTTGATGTGCAGTCATTGGATTAGTAAACACAATAAGCAGTATACACCAACTCCAAATGGATAATAGTCATGAGATTTTCTGCGTCTTCCACTAAAATTACTAAGACAACCCATCAGGGAAATTTATTTCTGTCAGAGACACAAGGCACTGCAGATGCTGGAATCTGAAGCAAAGAACGATGTGCTGGAGGAACAATGGGTTAGGCAACACCTGGGAAGGGAATGGACAGGCAACATTTTGGGTTAGGACTGTTCTTCAAACTGATTGACTATTCAGGCTATTTCTGACTGAATTGGCTGATAAAAGAATGTTAGAAAGAGCTCATTCACCCTTTTCAAGTAGATCACATGACTGTACTGAATTTCCTGAGTGAACAAATAGGTCTGGTTTAAGATTGCATCAGAACCATGGCACAGTGACACAGTGGTAGAGTTGATGCCTTACAGTGCCAGAGACCTAGAGTCGATCCTGACTATGAGCGCTGTCTGTACTGAGTTTGAATGAAGTTTATACGTTCACCCCGTGACCTGCGTAGGTTTTCTTCGGGACCTCCAATTTCCTCCCACACCCAGGGAGGAAATGGGTTCATTCAGTTAGTCTTGAAGGTTGGAAGATGTGTGTCACAGGCAGGTGGAATATAAACAACAAACCAGCTAGCATCACCACACAGTAAATAGGAGCAAAAACACTCTTTAATTCAACCAGGTACTCGCCTTTGCCCAGATGGCAGCTTTGGGTCGCCCAGCCATGGTAAAGCAGATAAGGTGGGTGCAAAGGCTGTTCCTTTGTTAGATCTGGCTCAGAAAATAAGAGCAGGGAGGTTGTGGTGGAAAAGTGCAAAGCACCAGTTTGGACCACAGTTGGAGCACTATGCACAGTTCACGTCTCCAGATTGTAGGAAAAATGTAATAATGCTGGAGCGTTCGCCAAATAAATTCATAAGTGCTTCGTCAGAGCTGAAGGATTTTAACTATCAACAAAGAACTGACAGGCTGGTTTGTTTTCTTTGGAGCAGAGAGGGCTGACTGGAGATTTTACTGGGGGCGTATAAAGTCACGGTTGGCCCATTGTAAAGGAGCTTCAGTAAGGTGGTTAATTACTGAGGGTGTAGATTTAGAATGATTGCTGGTGGTTACGAAGAGGATTTAGAGGAGAAATCTCATTCATCCAGAGGATGAAGCTCACTGCTTGACGAACTGATTGAACTTGAAATTCTCCCCACAAGCCGCTGATTAGGAGTTGGGATAATTAATCATCAGATGGAATGAACACTATGCAGAGTAAATTTTTACAATTCTTTAATCCTGGTGGTTTTACTCCTCTCCTGCGCATTATAGTATCGCGAGCCTTCCCTCACCCGCCTGATTTATCTGTGAATCAACCCCTCCTTACCTAAATCCACTAATCACTTGTCAGCTCTGGTTCCGTCCATTTCCCTCACCTCGTTCTAACAGGTTATGTTCGTTCGCTCCATCAGCCTGAAGGAGGGTCCAGACCCAAAATCTCATCTGTCCATTTCTCTCCATCGAGGCTGCCTGACCTGCTGAGTTCCTCCAGTAATCAGCTTTTTTTTACTGTTGTCCAGGTCACAGGGTCGTACAGTGTAGAAACAGGCCATTCAGCCCAACTTGCCCACAACCTGCCTCCGTTTTGGCCTTTTCCCTCTAAACCTGTCCTATCCATGTTCCTGTCCAAATGTTTCTTATACTATATATACTCCATGCCTCAGGGCTTGCTCTTCATGCGAAAGGGCATCTTCATGAACTGAGAAATGGCAAATTGGACATGACGTTATCTATTGATCAGTGAAACAAAAACATAGAAACTAGGTGCAGGAGTAGGCCATTCAGCCCTTCGAGCCAGCACCGCCATTCAATATGATCATGGCTGATCATCCAAAATCAGTACCCTGTTCCATTTTTTTCCCCATATCCCTTGATCCCGTTAGCCTTAAGAGCTAAATCTAACTGTCTTTAAAACATCCAGTGAATTGGCCTCCACTGCCTTCTGTGGCAAAGAATTCCACAATTCTCTGAACTTCCTCATTTCTTCCTTAATGGAGGCAAGGACATTCATGAAGTTAATGAAGGTGATTTGATTTAGAACAGTGTGCTGACAACCCCAGCAGAGATACCCTGGAGTGGATTTAATTGACCAACAACCAAACTATCTTCCTGTGCGCTGGGCATGACTACAATCAATAGACATTTTTCCCCATTACTAAGATTCTCTGATACTGTATTTATTTAAACTGCTTCAATAGCAACCTAAATGATACATAAGTTTTATGATTCTCTATCATTTCTTTCATGGATGCACATTGCTCTTATGGTCACATTTGCGAAATGCTAACACAGTGAAATTCTCTATCCCACTAGAGTGTTGCCATACCCCTGATTCTCGATTAGCAAGTGTACAGAAATAGTCCACTTTAGAAATCTAGAAATAGACAATAGATGCAAGAGTAGGCCATTCACCCCATCGAGCCAGCACCGCCATTCAAGATGATCATGGCCGATCATCCACAATCAGTACTCCGATCCTGCCTTCTCCCCATATCCCTTGATTCTGCAAGCCTTAAGAGCTCTATCTAACTCTGTTTTGAATGCACCCAATGAATTAGCCTCCACTGCCTTATGAGGCAGAGAATTCCACAAATTCACAACTCTCTGGGTGAAAAAGTATGTCCTCATCAAAGTTCTTAATGGCCTACCCCCTTATTCTTAAACTGTGGTTCCTAGTTCTGCACTTCCCCAACATAGGAAACATGTTTCCTGCTTCTAGCGTGTCCAATCCCTTAATAATTTTATATGTTTCTATAAGATCTCCTCTCATCCTAAATTCCAGTGAATACAAGCACAGTCGCTCCATTCTTTCATCATATGACAGTCCCGTCATTCCGGGTATTAACCTCGTGAACCTACGCTGCACTCCCTCAATAGCACAAATGTCCTTCCTCAAATTAGGAGACCAAAACTGCACACAATACTCCAGGTGTGGTCTCACCAGGGCCCTGTACAACTGCGGAAGGACCGCTTTGCTCCTATACTCAACTTCTCTCGTTATGAAGGCCAACATGCCATTAGCTTTCTTCACTGCCAGCGGTACCTGCATGCTTACTTTCAGTGACAGATGTACAAGGACACCCAGGTCTCGCTTTACTTCCCCTTTTCCTAACCTGACACCCTCAGATAATAATCTGCCTTCCTGTTCTTGCCACCACTGCATCTGACATGCATCTCCCCACTCACCCAACCTGTCCAAGTCACCCTGCATCCTCATAGCATCCTCTTAACAATTCACACTGCCACCCAGCTTTGAGTCATCTGCAAATTTGCTAATGTTACTTTTATTTCCTTCATCTAAATCATTGATGTATATTGTAAATAGCTGCGGTCCCAACACTGAGCCTTGCGGCACCCCATTAGTCACTGCCTGCCATTCTGAAAGGGACCCATTAATCTCTACTCTGTGTTTCCTGTCTGCCAACCAATTTTCTATCCATGTCTATCAGTGTCTCCGGCTTTGGACGAGGTGCTGCTGTGCTCTGAGCAACCTGGTCATGGGTGTTGGAGAGTCGGGGCGGAGGGAGGGATTGAAGCAGAAGCAGCGGCGGGAGCAGATGCGGATGGGAAGCCGGGGCTGGCGAGTGTTTGCCGGGCTGGCGAGTGTTTGCTGGGCTGGCCAATCTTTGCTGGGCTGGCCAATCTTTGCTGGGCTGGCAAGTTGCTCGCTGCAGCTCTGGCTCAATGCAAGAGTCCCGGGCCATCGGAGGCGGCCGGGCCTCGGGTCGAAGACGAGGAGGAAGCGTTGCACTGTTGCCGAGAGAATCTCTGTACAGAATTCGCCCTGGTGACCGGCATGGACCAGGCTGTGGCTCGGTCCATCCTGGAGGACAACCAGTAGCTGCTGGAAGTAGGTGCCAAGCACTGTGTAGAAGCGGTGGAAGTTAGTGGCCTTCAAATGGGGATGATTGGAGAAAGCATCCTGCTTGCCTGCTAGATTTTCATTCTTATCGTAACTGCAGGAAAAATGTTCCCCATGTTGGGGGAGTCCAGAACCAGGGGTCACAATTGAAGTATAAGGGGTAGACCATTTAGGACTGAGATGAGGAAAAACTTTTTCACCCAGAGAGTTGTGAATCTGTGGAATTCTCTGCTACGGAAAGCAGTGGAGGCCACTGGATGTTTTCAAGAGAGTTAGATTTAGCTCTTGGGGCTAGTGAATTCAAGGGATATTGGGAAAAAACAGGAAAGGGGTACTGATTTTAGATGACCAGCCATGATCATATTGAATGGCAATGCTGGCTCGAAGGGCCAAATGGCCTAATCTTGCACCTATTTTCTAAGTGTCTATGTAACTTGCTCATGCTTGAGTATATGGCAATAAATCTTGACCACTTGATTTTGAAGCATTCATTCATGGTGGAAGGATAATGTAGTCATAGAGTGATACAGTGTGGAAACAGGCCCTTCGGCCCAACTTGCCCACACCGGCCAACGTGCTCCAGCTCCACTAGTCCCACCTGCCTGTGCTAGGTCCATGTCCCTTCAAACTTGTCCTATCCCTATACCTGTCTAACTGTTTCTTAAATGTTGGGATAGTCCCAGCCTCAACTACCTCCTCTGGCAACTTGTTCCATACACCCACCACCCTTTGTGTGGAAAAAGTTACCCCTCAGATTCCTATGAAATCTTTTCCCCTTCACCTTAAATTTGTCCTCTGGTCCTCGATTCACCTACTCTGGGCAAGAGACTCAGTGCATTGAAATGTATATTTCTAATACGTTTTAGATTTCTCGAAAGTCTTACTTTTATAAAAGGAATGCTTCCACAAACATATACCCCCTTTATTCATGTCATGGTTTGATGATTCTAAATTCAAATCTAAATGAAATGTAAATCAAAAGGAGAGCGCACTTTCAAAATACTCTGATTTTTTTCCCCCGAGCAAAATATAATTTGTATGACTTAGCAAAATCAGGAAATGTTATGATTATTTCTTGTCCCTTTTTCCATCTACAAACAAAAAAAAATATCCCTTGAAATTATAACACATTTAAAAGTTTTTTTGTCAAATTTTCTGTACTGTTGAAGGCACTGACGCCTGTATTATTATCCCCCGGTTTATGGTGGTCGAGCAATTACAAAAATAATAATCACCTGCTCCTATCTCTCATGTGGGCCCTAGATTATCTTAAAAATACTTTATAAAAAACCCCATTGAAATCATGCTTCTACAATGCACTAAAACATGATTTTAATACATCAAGTTTCAAAAAGTCCCTACTGTGGGTGGGGGGTGACTCTCTCCCACCCCTTCCCCCGCTCGGTTGCTCCGCTCCTTCGCCAGGTACCCCCAGGACTGGTGATCAGTGATTACTCAGTGCCCCCACTTTCAAAAACGCTCTGCAGCCCCTACATCCACTGCCTCTCCCCTGTCCATTTTAATTGTTACATTCTCAAAAAATTCCAGAAGATTAGTCAAACATAATTTCCTCCTTCGTAACTCCATGCTGACTTGGAACGATCCTGTTACTGCTATCCAAATGCACAGCTATCATGTCTTTAATATACGACTATAGCATCTTCCCCACCATCGATGTCAGGCTAACTGGTCTATAATTCCCTGCTTTCTCCCTCCATCCTTTCTTAAAAAGTGGGATAACATTAACTACCCACCAATCCACAGGAAATGATCCAGAATCTATAGAATCTATAGAAAATAATCTCCAATGCGTCCACGATTTCTCTTTGATCACATTGAATGGTGGTGCTGGCTCAAAGGGCTGAATGGCCTACTCCTGCACCTATTGTCTATTGTCAATTGTCTACCCTGGGATGCAGACCATCAGGCCCTGGGGATTTATCAGCCTTCAGTCCCATTAGTCTACCCAACACCATTTCCTGATAAATGTGAATTCCCTTCAGTTCCTCCGTCACCCTAGGTCCTCTGGTCACTAGTATATTTGGGAGATTGTTTGTGTCTGGCTTATTGCCATAGAGGGAGTGCAGAGACGGTTCACCAGACTGATTCCTGGGATGTCAGGACTGTCTTATGAAGAAAGACTGGATAGACTTGGTTTATACTCTCTAGAATTTAGGAGATTGAGAGGGAATCTTATAGAAACTTACAAAATTCTTAAGGGGTTGGACAGGCTAGATGCAGGAAGATTGTTCCCGATGTTGGGGAAGTCCAGGACAAGGGGTCACAGCTTAAGGATAAGGGGGAAATCCTTTAAAACCGAGATGAGAAGAACTTTTTTTTTCACACAGAGAGTGGTGAATCTCTGGAACTCTATGCCACAGGAGGTAGTTGAGGCCAGCTCATTGGCCATAATTCAGAGGGAGTTAGATGTGGCCTTTGTGGCTAAGGGGATCAGGGGGTATGGAGAGAAGCCAGGTACGGGATACTGAGTTGGATGATCAGCCATGATCATATTGAATGGCGGTACAGGCTCGAAGGGCCGAATGGCCTACTCCTGCACCTAATTTCTATGTTTCTATGTTTCTATGTTAACTATTTTTTTCCTCTTCACATACCTAAATAAGCTTTTACTACCCTCCATTATATTCTTGGCTAGCTTACCTTCGTACTTCATCTTTTCTCCCCTTATTGCCTTTTTAGTTACCTTCTGTTGATCTTTAAAAGTTTCCAAATCCTCTGGCTTCCCGCTCATTTTTGCAATGTTATACATCTTCTCTTTTATTTTTATACTGTCCTTGACTTCCCTTGTCAGCCACGGTCGTCTCTTACTCCTCTTAGAATCTTTCTTCCTCTTTGGCTGTGTTAATGTGCGGGGATGGCTGGTCATCGCGGACTCGGCGGGCCGAAGGGCCTGTTTCCACACTGTATCTCTAAACTAAACTAAACTAAACTAAATTAAACTAAACTAAACCAGTTTTTCATCATCTGTTGTGATCCTTTAAAAAAAATTCACAATCCAGAAACTTCGGTAGCTTGGTGTTGCGAATTTGAAGTTTGCCACTGGATGTCAGTGTAGACATACCGATAGGAACTGCTCTTTTCCCAGTGTCACTGTGCAGATCGAATGGTATTAAAACTATACAGTGGGAGGAACCCTAACATTTGCAGGGCTTTAGACATGATCGTCCATTATTGTTAAGCAAGCATCCAAATGCCCTCTTCATTCTCAGCCAATGATCATGTTAAGATAGGCAGCACCTATTATAAGTTGTACAGCAAGTCAGTGGGAGACAACAGTTTTATGCAACTTAAGGGTAAAGCCAATCGTACACTTGATCAACCCTCCAAATTTACATGACATTTACAGCATAAACACAAGCCACCCACCTCTTTATGATATAAACCTCCTCTCGTACTAGTTTAGTTTAGAGGTACAGCATAGAAACAGGCCCTTTGGCCCACCGAGTCCGTGCAGACCAGCGATCCCTGTATACTAACATTATCCTACACACACGAGGGACTATTTACATTTATACCAAGCCAATTAGCCTACAGACCTGTGCGTCTTTGGAATGTGGGGGGAAACCGGAGATTCTCAGAGAAAAGCCACACAGTTCATGGGGAGAACGTACAAACTCCGCACAGACAGCTAACATAGTCAGGATCAAACCTGGGTCTCTGGCGCTGTAATGCAGCAATTCTACCACTGCACCACTGTGCCGCCTGTACTTGTATTCATTTCAGGCTGTTTTATTCCAAGCCATTATATTTGTAAAAGAAAATTCAACCACTTTAAGGGTGACTAATAATGCTTTAACCATTGTCACGCGCATTGTTCCAGTGTGGCTGTATGATTTTTCCATTCAAAATATCCAAATTAAATCGGAGGGAGGTGGAAATTCAATTCTTGGAAAGGCAGATCTGGATCACAATTATTTTAGTGCAATTCAGTTCCTTATCTGCATGAGCAAATTGACAATGAAATGCTCTGTCTGCTACACTGAATGTTAACCAGCTGAAGATTGATTTAATAAGCCTGGAGGGAAGAGGGAAACGTCTGCTGCGTTCAGCATAAGCAGGTGTACCAGGCCCACCTACATTGAACCGGAAAAAATTATTCAGGAGAAAATAAAATTTCCAGTCGGCAAGGGGCAGCACCGTGGTGCAGCAGTGGTGTTGCGGCCTTACCCAGAGACCCGGGTTCGATCCTGACTACGGGTGCTGTCTGTACAGAGTTTGTACGTACACCCCGTCGTGACTTGGTGGGTTTTCTCCGGGATCTCCGGTTTCCTTCCACACTCTGAAGATGTACGTGTTTGTAGGTTAATTGGCGTGGTATAATTGCAGTGTATAGGATAGTGTGTGTAGGATAGTGAAAGTGTGTGGGGATCGCTGGTTGGTGTGGATCTGGTGGGCCGCAAGGCGTGTTTCTGCGCTGAATCTCTAAACTTAACTCCAAAAAAACGAAACAGTCCAAACGTGCTGAGTAAGTGATATCACCTTGTTATTATCAGCGTCACTGTCCATGATCATTAGGTTGCCAACTCTCCCAGACTGTCCCTGAATCTAGGTGGATGAGGAGCTAGTCCTTGGGATGCCGTCGTGAACAACTTGGAAGCTAAATCACAGGATGTGCAACAAAAAGTGTCTCTTTGCAGTCAGAAATAATGACATGAAATTATGGATAATGCACCTGCTGAGTTATGCCAGCACTTTGTGGCCTCTTGTGTAAATCAGAATCTGCAGTTCTTTGTTTCTACATTTATCTCATAGTTGTGTGTGTAAGCTTGCTCCCTACTTCCTACACTCCCTACAACAGCTGTGCTTTAGCACTATTTCAGAACAGGAAGTTACCCTATAAATGGAATTTCATTATTTAGGATCAGGGTTCCAAACATTAAAGGGAAATTTGTGAGCATTCAGCCATTGATAATGGAAATGGATAAAGGAATACGCAGCAAGTTATATTCAAGGAGACATGGGTTATACGCTGGGACAGTAGGTGGGGAATACAGGCTCTTAGAAGAGAGTGAGGGTTTTACAATGCATTTTAAAGTTGGAGGCAAATGTGGGTTGGCAGGAACTGAGGTGACAAGATCCAGCAAGGGATTTGTGTGGCACTGATCTGTAAGCAAACATTTGGCATTGGTGTCCAAGCCTGAATGTGTATTAAGAATGCCTTAATTTATGAATGGATACTTCTGGCAAGCAACCTTTCCCATTGGAAGCACCAAACAGAAATCACATGCAAGCTTCCTGTGGTTCTTGGCTCAGTGGAGTTTGTCCTGTAAAATTGCCTGGAGAGAGTGTATACACAGTAGTTCAAATTGCCAGACATAGTCTGAGCTTGAATAGCGATGGCACCAACCAGGAAGGTAGTGCCAGCATAGCAAAAACATGCATGCACGAGATGAAATGGGCGAACCTTTCAACTGCAGACTCTTCATCGCAACTGAAAAAAACATATACAATTCTTAATGGATTGGACAGGCTAGATGCAGGAAAAATGTTCCCGATGTTGTGGGAGTCCAGAACTAGGGTTCACAGTTTAAGAATAAGGTGTAGGCCATTTAGGACTGTGATAAGGAAAAACTTTTTCAACCAGAGAGTTGTGAATCTGTGGAATTCTCTGCCACAGAAGGCAGTGGAGGTCAATTCACTGGACGTTTTCAAGATAGTTAGATATAGCTCTTACGGCCTAACGGAATCAAGGGATGTGGGGAGAAAGCAGGAACGGGACACTGATTTTGGATGATCAGCCATGATCATATTGAATGGCGGTGCTGGCTCGAAGGGCCAAATGGCCTACTCCTGCACCTATTTTCTCTGTTTCTATGTTTCTAAGTGTCTAAAATCACAGCTAAACAGCATTTAAACAATAGCTGAGATTGATAGCTGTTCATCTTTTTTTTGTAGTTTTAACAAAGGCTCCATTCCTGAACAGTTAATTCATCTGTTCTATTCATTGATTGATTGATCTGCTCAGTGTTCTACGTATTTCACCTTTTAGTTTGGCCTCCAACAAAGGCAACATATTTTCTCTCACCTCCCAACATTGGGTCAAATATGTGAAACATAGAAACATAGAAAATAGGTGCAGGAGTAGACCATTCGTGTGCAGGTATGCATGCACTATTCTCTGTGTTTCGCAACACAGTTTAATTAAGTTTAGTATATTTAGTTTAGTTTATTTAGTTTATAAATATCACACGTACCAAGATAAAGTGAAAAACTTTTTTGTTGTAAGTTATCCAGTCAGCGAAAAGATTATACATGATTACAATCAGGCTGTCCACAGAGTACAGATACAGGATAAAGGGTATAACCTTTAGTGCAAGATAAAGTCCAGTAAAATCTGATTTTACTTCGGAGTCACGTGAGTGACTACGTGAAGAACCATTTCCCTGCCTGTAGTTGGGAAAGAAAACAAAAAAGACCGCAGAGTAAACGCTTACCTGCAATTAGCGGCTTTTAAACTGCCGCCACGAAGGAACGTCCTTCCACCGCGTCTGGCATTTCGCAATGCGTGTAGTGATAGACGTGATGCATTAACTCGTTTCCACGGCATGAAATCACAGAGCTTTAAAATCTTCACGTAGTCACTCACGTGACTCCGAACTAAAATAGTAAGATTAAACGAAAACTTACCAGTTTGAAGTTTGATCTGTATTTTATGAGGAGTTACGATGAAGGATTACGTGCCCTCCGCTCCCACCCTGATCATATACTTAACTGGTATCTCTTCTCTAATCTTACTATGTTTAATCATTACAGTTATCTGTGATTTCACACCGCTGCTTTGAAGAATGACACGCATGCGTCCTGGCAGGGTTCTTCACGTAATCCCTCATCGTAACTCCTCATAAAATACAGATCAAACGTCAAACTGGTAAGTTCTCGTTTAATCTTACTATTAAAAATAGTTTGAAGTTCTCCCATGAGGTCGATGGGAGATGAGGACCACACTCTAGTTGGTGAGAGGACAGTTCAGTTGCCTGATAACAGCCGGGAAGAAACTGTCTGAGAGGAAAGGTTTCCATGTTGAAAGATAATCTATCTGAAAATCTATTCTGATAGAATCTATTCATTTATCTCCTCTTGTTACCAATTCACCAGCCCATGAAATCATTCATTTCAGACCTTTGGATAATATCAAACAAAACCATTGGCTAGATCTTTTTATTCAGCCTTCTTTGAACAGTGCTTGTTAGTGGATTATATTTAGAACCGGATATTTCTTGAAATGTATGCTAACATTGGAGAAGTTCAACACACATTAAGCAGTTTGGATGTGGGCAAGTAAGGTGGATGGTCCACTTCCAGACTTCTGTGACTTGTCATTAAGCTGAAATAGTGCAGAGAAGATTAACGAGGATGTTGTCAGGACTGAGCTATAGAGAGAGATTGGGCAATCTAGGACCTTACTCCATGGAGCGCAGGAGGCTAAGGGGTAATCGTAGAGAGGTGTATAAAATCATGAGGGGAGTTGATAAGGTGAATGAACAATCTTTTACCCAGGGTAGGGGAATCAAGATCCAGAGGACATAGGTTTAAGGTGATAAGGGGAAAGATTTAACAGGAATCTGAGGGGCAACTTTTTCACTCAGAAGGTGGTGGGTAGATACAATGATCTGCTAGAGGAGGCAGTTGAGTTAGATACAATAACAGCAGTAAAAAGACACTTGGACAGGTATGAGTATAGGAAAGGTTTAGAGGATAGGGATTAAATGCGGGCAAATGGAGCTACCTTATACAGGGCATGTTGGTCGGCATTGACGAGCTGGGCCGAAGGGCCTGTTTCCATGCTGTATGACTCTGACTATGACTGAGTAGAAACAGCTACGGGGTGGTTGTGGTCCCAGTAAATGGATCCATTGTCAGATCATGTTCATGAGCATTTTGAATTATATCTCATCCCTCTGTTTAGCTCAGACCTTGGCAGCTGCAGCAGAGGCATAGAATAAATGGGAATCAACTACATGGGCAGAATATGGGGGACTATTTTCACATATTCAATCCTTTTCATAATGTGTAAAAATGTGTAAAAATGTAAAGAACCATAAAAAGCTACTATTACAGTATACAGCAAGGACACGTTGAAAGAAATATCAGTGGTGCAGTGGTAGAGTTGTTGCCCTACAGCACCAGAGACCCAGGTTTGATCCTGTCTATGGGTGCTGTCTGTACGGATCCATTATTTCTTCCTGTGACCTTCGTGGGTTTTCTCCGGGAGCTCTGGTTTCCTCCTACACTCCAAAGACTTCCAGGTTTGTAGGTTAATAAGGCTTGGTGAAAATAATGAAGTGTCCCGAGTGTGTGTAGGATAGTTTTAGTGTGTGGGGATCGCTGGTCAGTGCGGAATCAGTGGGCCAAAGGACCTGTTTCTGTGCTATATTTCGAAACTAAACTAAACTAAATTTATTTTTTTCTACATTCAGTATCCGGAACTTAACGAGAGCTGATCTACTTTACACTTGCAGCCCTGAAGAATCAAATGCTATAGTCTTTGCTGTGGTGGCATTTGGATTTATTTTAAGCTAATAGGACATCTGCTATCTGCACAAACTCAGCTGTGCCGCAGTGGAAAGCTACCATTTTAATTTTTATTAATTGGAAAGGCCTCTTTCAATGTGCCACATTGATTGCTCCTCATTTGTTTACATTGCTTGAACTTCTGGTTTCAATGTGCTCAACATGTGGTTTTGCCAGTGTTCCCAAGGGGCTCCTATCAGTCTCCACAAATTCCGAACAGTCTGCAGCTGTGACTTGTACAAAAGAAAATGAAGTGATGGAACGGATCTCAGTGCTGGGGGCTTCAGTTGCAATCAGCAGGTTAGGGCAGTCACAGGTCTCCTATATCTCTGAGCCTCTTCCTGCCCAGGCAGAGTGGTTAAGTTCTCCTGCAGAATGCAATCCTATAGGTCGACTCAGTGGTACAGCAGAAGAGCTGCCCCCTTACAGTGCCAGAGACCCAGGTTCGATCCTGACGGGTGCTGAATGTACAGGGAGAGTTTGTATGTTCTCCTTGTGACCACGTGGGTTTTCTCCAGGTGCTCTGGTTTCCTCCCACACTCCAAAGATGTACAAGTTTTGTAGGTTAATTGGCATTGATAAGATTGTAAATTGCCCCTAGAGTGTAGGATAGTGCTAGTGTACGGGGTGATCGCTGGTTGGTGTGGTCTCGGAGGCCCAAAGTGCCTGTTCCCATGCTGTATCGCTAAAGTCTAAACTGATGAAGCCAAGGTATAAGGTAGAGATTGGCGCAATACAAGCCAGAAGGCCATTCAATTCCTAATCTCTTTTCAATTAATTAATATCAAATGGAGCAGTAGAAATGAAGCCACAGGGTCCATTCTCAAGGATATGGGGTTTGTAAGTTATTTGGCCTCTGTAATTTGCCCATAGTGTGTAGGGAGTGGATGCGTAAGTGGGATAACAGGGAACTAGTGTGAATGGCTAGACACAAAATGCTGGAGGAACTCAGCGGGACAGGCAGCATATCTGGAGAGAAGGAATGGTTGATGTTTCGGGTCGAGACCCTTCTTCAGACTGTGTGTGAATGGGTGATCGATGATCGATGATGGACTGAAGGGCCTGTTTCCATGCTTTATCTTTCAATCAATCGATCAAGTTGGTAATAATCATTCTTTTGAATTGCAAAGTTAATGTCACACTGAGGCTCAACACACAAAAATTGGCAACTGATGTACCACTTGCAATTTAAAAAATCCTCCCAGTTTGTTTTCATGCAGGATAATCTAATTAAAGTCTGACACAATGTCACAAAAATGCTTGTTCAAAGAGATTCAGTGTAAAGGTATCAGTGAAACCATATCACACATACCTGGTGAGGGATTCTAGGACACAGATCAAAGGTTAGGTTATTGAGGGTGGAATGAGGGGAATTGTGAATGAGCAAGAGGCCAGGATTGAAGAAGAGCAAGATCTGAGGTGACTGTTGCGAAGAAGGATGAATAATTTTAAAGTGATAGCATGATGAAGGGATAGTCAGTGAGCACGGAGATGGTGAAGGTCATCGAATACTGAGATGATTTGAAATAAGGCACAGAATTTGTACGTTCTCCCCGTGACCTGCATGGGTTTTCTCCGGGATCTCTGGTTTCCTCCCACACTCCAAAGACGTACAAGTTTGTAGGTGAATTGGTTTCAGTAAAATTGTAAATTGGCCCTAGTGCGTGTAGGGTAGTGTTAGTCTGGGCGATCGCTGGTCGGCGTGGATTCGGTGGGCCGAAGGGCCTGTTTCCGCACTAGATAACGAAACAAAACTGTGCTGTGGACAGTTTCTTTTGGACTTTGCCCCAAAGCAGATCCTACTTTTTTACGCCACCATAAACAATTAGCCTCACTACGTGAATCCTAACCTCAACCCAAGTACCTGGGGGACAGACTGTTGCTCAAGCTACTTTCCAGGAGCCAGCGAATTCAGGAGGGAAGTGAGAAAGTTAGAATTGTGGAGGGGGGCAGGGAAAAGTGATTGATGGAAACCTTCTCTTTCTGGAATGAATCACACTTCAGCTCATTTATCTCTGTGCGGAATATGTATTTCTTCAGCTCTTAGTTGAGGCAGCAGAGAGAGGTATTTGGGATTTTGGTTTGGGATGCACTCCGGTGGAAATGGATATCCTGGACAATTTCCATCGGCACCAGTCAGTTGGTTTTTATAACCATAGGAATGTATCCATTTGAGGCATACCAGCGCCCACTCTGATTAACTGTACGATTCAAAGACATACTGTTTATTGAATTTTGAGAAGAACAACTTATCCTTTGGGCAGCTGAATAATACAAACAAATGCACAGCAATCGGTGTGTTCAATTCATTTGTAATCGTGTTATCAAATTGCTTTTGGCTCATGATGAGAAAGGGCAGCAAGTGGTCCATGGGATGGCCAATGATGGAACATAGTCTGGATGACTACAACCAAATCACCAAAGCCCCTTGGACACTTTATATATATATATACACACATATATATATATATATAACCATATAACACCATATAACAATTACAGCACGGAAACAGGCCATCTCGACCCTTCTAGTCCGTGCTGAACATATAATCTCCCCTAGTCCCATATACCTGCGCTCAGACCATAACCCTCCATTCCCTTCCCATCCATAAACTATCCAATTTATTTTTAAATGATAAAAACGAACCTGCCTCCACCACCTTCACTGGAAGCTCATTCCACACAGCTACCACTCTCTGAGTAAAGAAGTTCCCCCTCATGTTACCCCTAAACTTCAGTCCCTTAATTCTCAAGTCATGTCCCATTGTTTGAATCTTCCCTACTCTCAGTGGGAAAAGCTTTTCCACGTCAACTCTGTACGTCAACATCCATGTCAACATATATATATATATATATATGTGTGTGTGTGTGTGTGTGTGTGTGTGTATATATATACATATATATATATATATATATATATATACGTGCACAAATTAACAGATATATTAATGACAAAGGTGACCTGTATATATGCAGAGCATTTATCGCTCAATTGTTAAATTCCATTGCACTACAAAACATTATTGAATAAACAAAGAAATAATATGTCCGACCAAAATAGAAAGATTAAGCAGGTAACTAAATAGTTGTTTAAGGAAGTAGATTTTAACCAGCTTAGAGTAATTGAGTTGTAGTCATACTGCTGTACAGCATGGAAACAGGCCCTTTGACTCACATTGTCCAAGCCAACCACGTTGTCCCGTTTTCCTATATTTAGTCAATATCCCTCGAAACCCTTCCTATATCTGTCAAATTGGCTTTTCTAAGCTGAAATTGTATAAAAGAGGATGATGCAGAGGTGGGCACTTGATGCCTAGGGAACAGGTTTGGTGAAGTTACCACAACTGCCTAAATCAGGGTTGCACAAGGGGCCAGGATCAGACGACAGATAGCTTAGAGAGCTGTTGGGACTATCAAAGACACAGAAGGGAGTGACCACACAGGCACCCATAAGTCCATAAGTTCATAGTTTATAACATCTAGGAGCATAAATAGGCTATTAAGTTTACTCCACCATCCAATCATGGCTGATCTGTCTTTCCCTCTCAACCCCATTCTCCTACATTAGCCCCATAACCCCCGACACCCTGACCACAAATCAAAAGTCTGTTAATCTCCACCTTAAAAATATCCATTGACCTGACCTCCACAGCCATCTGTGGCAATGAATTCCACAGATTCACCACCCTCCGACTAAAGAAATTAATTCTCATCTCCTTTCTAAATGTACACACATCCTCCACACATTCACTCTATCCAGGCCTCTCACCATTCGGTAAGTACTAATAAGTCTAGCGTGCAAGTATGCAATTCTTAGCTCAGATGTTCCTTCCTCCCAGCTTAAAGAAGAGTTTCGGCCAGAAACGTTGCCTATTTCCTTCGCTCCATAGATGCTGCTGCACCCACTGTGTTTCTCCAGCACTTTTGTCTACCTTCCTTCCTTCCAATACTATTTTGTAGAAATGGCGGCTGTGAGTATTTTTCTGTATTTAGCATTGCAAAAAAAAGATTGGATGCTAGGAATGGATCCGTGCACAGACTCCTGACAATCTCATCATTTTCTGTTTGATTCCACATGTGCAGCCTCACATAATTTTTTCCTGAGGCAGCTTTTTGTTTTCCAGGTCACGGAGAGTAGTCAGATAAATCAAATCATTGACAAGGTACAGCATCCTGCCCTCATTTGAGAAACTGCTCTCTTGTGTTACATCCATGAGCTGCCGAACTGAGTGTGCACCCCCCTCTAAAGGCACTAAGACTGGGCTATGATATATGGCCATTTGACTACTTGCTGTACAATATCTGTACTATAGCTCTGCAGGGAAACATATTTCTTGGACACACACTGTTTCTTACTGCCATCAGAGATCTGAGGGATGCGATCAACTGTGAACTTCTCCCCATTCATTCAATGCTACCATCCTCATCAAATGATCACTCTGGAAGGCCAACTAACTCACCTGACCCTGAGAAATTATTTGGTGCAGAAACAAGGAACTGCAGATGCTGGTTTACCAAAAAAAGACACAAGTGCTGGAGTAACTCAGTGGGTCAGGCAGCATCTCTGGAGGTCATAGACAGGTCCTGCTTTTGGGTTGGGACCCTCCTTCAGACTGATGACTTCAGTCTGAAGAAGGTTCCCGATCTGAAATGTCACCTATCTAACATCTTAGAATAAAGGGGAATTTAAGACTGTGAGAAAAAACTTTTTCACCCAGAGAGTTGTGAATTTATGGAATTCCCTGCCGCAAAGGGCAGTGGAGGCCAAGTCACTGGATGGATTTAAGAGAGTGTTAGATAGAGCTCGAGGAGCTAGTGAAGTTAAGGGATATGGGGAGAAGGCAGGCACGGGTTATTGATAGGGGCCGATCAACCATGATCACAATGAATGGCGGTGCTGGCTCGAATGGCCTCCTCCTGCACCTATTTTCTATGTTTCTATGTTTCTATCTGGTTTCCGCCAACGACTGATACAAAAAGCTGGAGTAACTCAGCGGGTCAGACAGCATCTCCGGAGAAAAGGAATAGGAGATGTTTCGGGTCGAGACCT
The DNA here is from genome assembly GCF_028641065.1 of Leucoraja erinaceus. Classification (NCBI taxonomy): domain Eukaryota; kingdom Metazoa; phylum Chordata; class Chondrichthyes; order Rajiformes; family Rajidae; genus Leucoraja; species Leucoraja erinaceus. The sequence goes on from NC_073389.1 coordinate 41,763,593, forward strand.
TTCTTCAGACATGTGTTAGCTTCAGTGTTGAGACCCGGATAATGAATGAGAAAGATTTTCTGCAATGTTTCCCTCCCATGTATTCACACTGTGAGAAATGCAAACCATAACAAGCAAGGAGGAAGAGGAACTGAACATTGTCGAAGTGTCCAGAAAGCTTCAGCATTATATACAGTATACAAATGGAATATTATGAAGAACACTTCTTTTCCTTGACTTTCAACAATCCAAAGTCTTCGGATGCAGCAAGTATCTTGATCTCCTCCCACAAGAACCTGATGATATCCTGTCACGACAAAGGCCTCATGATTTCTTACCAAAGCAACCATGAAGATGGGTTTATCAACAGCCATAAATTAGGGTTGGACTGGAAATTAATTTTATACATGTTCGAAGAAATAAAATGAACAAATTGCTTGATCTTGTGTTGTTTGCTTTGGACAGCAGTGAATGTATGTAATTGTCTCTTGATTACCAGTCAGTACAGAGGTCCAACATATATCATCCACCCCATATTACTTTGGTTCCTAAACATAGTCATAATGTCACACTATTATAGAGCACAGAAACAGTCCATGCTGACCAAGATTGCCCCATCTAAGCACATCCCATTTTCCCGTGTTTGGTCCATGCCCCTCTAAACCTTTCCTTATACTTGTGTAGGAAGGAACTGCAGATGCTGGCTTAAACCAAAGATAGACACAAAAGGCTAGAGTAACTCAGCGGGTCAGGCAGCATCTCTGGAGAAAAGATGACGCTTCGGGTCCAGACCTTTCCTCAAGTAGGCCCCATCCTGAAATGTCATCTCTTCCATTTCTTCAGAGATACTGCAGTTACTCCAGCTTTTTATATCTTTCTATATATTTTATGGTTTAGTTATTATTCTATCTCAGATTAAATGTTTTGTGGCGTCTATAGTGTCCTAATTTCACAGAACACGCAGTACAGTAATACAACAATACAACAATATTGACATTATTCAATCGTCGTCTGTTCCTTCTCTCCATAGAGGCTGCCTCACCTGCTGAGTTTCTCCAGCATTTTTTTGTCTACCTTCATGTGCATGGATGGAGATAAGTGATTTACTTTAGAGGGCTATATACAGTACATAGCTGGTACTGGAGAGGTAAGAGCTTGCTGTTCACCAGTGACCTTTGCCTGGTGAACAACAGGTCCTTTAGCCCACTGAGCCCGCTCATTAATCCTACATTAATCTCCTATTTAATATTTTTATTTATGTATATTTTTAAACCATTCACCTCTGATGTGAGAATTGAACTGGAATGTTTATCAATGAGAAATGCCTGGTTGAATTGATCTGAAATTGATTGCTATTGTGTTTCACTTAAGAACAAATACATTGATATTCAATTGCATATCACTTAATTGTAAACACAAAAACAATATCAATCAATTGCATTTCCAGGCAAATGAAATGAGATTATCATCGTAAACCTTGTCCACCCGTAGCTTAGTATTATGTATCTATTTACCTTCGCTTAGAAAATTCGAAACAAGGAACTGCAGATGCTGGTTCACAAAAGAAGACACAATGCACTATAGTACCACAGCGGGTCAGGCACCATCCCTGGAGAACATGGATAGGTGATGTTTAGGGTCAGGGCCCTTCTTCGGGATCTTGCCCCTGAAGCATTACCTATCCAAATTCTCCAGAGATGTGGCCTGACCCGCTGAGTTACTCCACCACTTTGTGTTTTGTTCTCTTATAAATGTAGTTATGTACAAAGTGATAACGTCACAGAACTAATTGCATGTCAAGGGTGATTACAGACAATAAAGATAATAAAATGACACTTAGAGGACAAATATCTGACAAAACAAAAACTTGATGAACCAATCACAAGATTTAAACATGTTCTTCACGGGCTACTTCTTACAAGATTAGATAATCAAACTCTCCTGCCTCCCCATGTGTAGTTGCTACCAGAGATAGTTTGGCCCTGCATAGTGCACAGGTATTTGTTACAAAATGAGCAGTGGAGTTGAAAACCAAATTGAATCGTAGAAATAGAAAATAGGTGCAGGAATCGTGCACCTTTATGCATAAAGAACGCATTCATGCCTGTAGGTATTATACTAAAAGATTGAAAGACTGGCCAAGGTGAGAATGATACATCAGATTCCCTCTAAACTTGCGTATTTGACATTAACAGTGTTTTCTACAGTTAAAACATGGCCTTATTGGCCCTTGCAACACTTTTGAAATGGTATCTCCTCAAAGTGAATCTAGATATTCATAAGTTCATTAATTCATATCTTATAAGAGCAGAATTAGGCCATCCAGCCCATCAAGTCTACTCCGCCATTCAAGCGTTGCTGATCTATCTAACTTTCCTTCTCAACCCCATTCTTCTGCCTTCTCCCCATAAGACGTTGATGTAAATAGATACAATGCTCAGGTGTGCATGGCCAGATTTAATAGAAAGTTAGTCTGGGGAATGATGTGATGCAAACCTGCCTGACTTTGTTTATCTAGCGCTTCAGTCTCAGTCGCAAGGATACCATCACTCTTTTGACACTGGGTCATTCAGTCAATCTCTGCCCTCCTACTCACTCTCCGCATGAACTCCTGGAGAACTATTAGCAATTACGGTCAACTTCGCTGCTGCAGACATTTGTCGATGAAAAATAAATTATAACCATTCGACTATACTTCATTTAAGCCCTTTCACTTGAAACCTTCAGCAACTGTCAGAAAGAGAGGAAACCATTGTTTCCTGTGTCTGAGCTGGTTCAAACCCAGGTCTCAGAGCCAATAAAGGCCACCATTCTAACGCACTAACATGGATCCTTCAGAAAAAATGAACTGCCAATTATATTCTAGATTTACTTAAGCTCAAACACATTCCACTTTTATTAAAAAACAACTGACTCTATTGGAGCTGCCTAAACCCTTTCACACTCAGTGTGTAACTCATCTAGAAAAGATAGACAGGGTAAATGTAAGGAAGCAGGGTACTGGTATTTATTAGGCAGAGCATTGAAAAAATAAAAGGAAGATAGACACAAAATGCTGGAGTTATGCCCCTGTCCCACTGAACAGAAACCTCTGGAGACTTTGTGCCTCACCCAAGGTTTCCGTGCAGTTCCCGGAGGTTTTATGTGGTTGCCGGAGGTTGCAGGTAGTGGAAGCAGGTAGGGAGACTGACAAAAACCTCCGGGAATCTCCGGGAACTGCACGGAAACCTTGGGTGGGACGCAAAGTCTCCAGAGGTTTCCATTTGGGTTTCCTAAGTGGGACAGTGGTGTAACTCAGCGGAATAGGCAGCATCTCCGCAATGAAGGAATGGATGACGTTTTGGGCTGAGACCCTTCTTCAGTAGAAGGGTCTCGACCTGAAACGTCACCCACTCTTTCACTACAGAGATGCGGCCTGTCCCACTGAGTTACTCCAGCATTTTGTGCCTTACCTTCGGTGTAAACCAGCATCTGAAGTTCCTTCCTACACAAATAAAAGAAAGAGTTGTATCCAAAAGAAAAGAGAAAAATACAAGAACACAAGACAATAAGAATAAGTCCCTCAAGCCTGTCCCACTGTTCAACACCATCATGGCTCACCAGCATCAAGTTTCAACTCCTTTTCTGCACCACCTTCCCATAGTCATCAATTCCCTGAAAGATTCACCTTGTCTTTAAATACCCCTGATGATCCAGCCTACACAATCCTCTAGGGTATGGAGATCTGGAGATGTAACACCCCCTGCCAGAATAAATCCCCAAGGACCCTGATTTAAAATGACCATGATTTATCATGCAACTATGTCTCCTTTTTGAAGTCTCTCTCGCTGGTCGAAACATTTCTACATCTACCTCGCCATACCTCCTTCGGTTCTGATATGTTTCAATAAGATCATCTCTGATGCTTCCAAACTCCAAATAATACAGATCTAAATTCTAGCATCTCATGCCTGGAATTAGCCTAATGAATCTTGTTGGTCTGGCTCCAACACTAGTTTAGTTTAGTTTAGTTTATTATGTACTGAGGTACAGTGAAAAGCTTTTTGTTGCATCCTATCCAGTCAAGAAAAGATTATACATGATTACAATCAAGTGCACATATACAAGATAAAGGACCGACTGAAGACTAGCATATCCTTTATTAAATAAGAGGGTCAAACTGTGCACAATTCTCTTGGTGTGGTCTTGCACAATTGTAACAATACAACACTATTTCCAAAAGCTAATCACGGTGCCATCAGTGCCATTCTATCACTTTCCTTCCTACTTCTGCATCTATTTGCTAACCATTTGTGATTCATGCACAAAAATGCCAGGTTCCCAATGTACATAACACAAAATACTTTGCCTTTAGATTCGTCTTACTGAAGCACATGATCTCATACTTTCTCATGTTAAACCTCATTTGTTAACTTTATGCACACTCACTCAATCTATGTACAATCAGTGGCAGAGTCTGCATTCTAAAGAAAGGTGTCGACCCAAATCATCAGCCATTCCTTCTCTCCAGAGATGCTGCATGTCCCACTGACCTGCTACAGCTTTTTGTGTCTATCTTCTGTTTAAACCAGCACCTGCAGTTCCTTCCTGCATATAAACTCTTTGCAATTTACCCTCAGGTCATTAATATAAATAATAAATAATTGAAGGCAAAACATTGATACTTGGGGCACTCCATTATTTGTAGTGATATTGGACCCATTAGTTATAGTTTTTCAAAATGCATTGAGTTTGAGAAGGTTCCGATGGATTGGAAATCCACAAGTATGACGCCCATATTGGAAAAGCAAGAGAAATGAAATGCTATGTTAGTTATATGTCTTTTGTTCACAAATTGCCAGAGTCTGCAATCAAGGAAGCATTCACTAATTATTGGTAAAAGATCAATGCAAGCAGAAGTTCACAGGTTCTTGTAGCAGAATTTGGCCATATAAAAGGCGGGTGCTCGAGATAGGAACTCAAGGAATTGGATCAGCATGGTTTGAAGGCTCATTATCACACAGAATCGGAATAATGGACAAAATCGGAATCGGAGTCTTTCATATCTTAAAATAAAAATACATATATTATTTTTTTCTTTATTACTATAGCCATCCACTATTTGTCACTGCTAGCATTTCTTAAAACTACCCACTGACATTGTTTAAACTATATTGTTGTATCAAACACTGAAGCACTGAAATAGTACAATTTTCATATCTGCACCTGCAGTCTCATGTGCCTCCAGTCTCATGTGCCTCCAGTTTTCTCAGGTGTGTTGTGATTGTTGTTGTTTTAAACTTTAGAATACTATAACCATTAGGCGCAGAATTCGGCCATTCGGCCCATCAAGTCTACTCCGTCATTCAATCATGGCTGATCTCTTTTTCCCTCTCAACCCCATTCTCCTGCCTTCTCCCCGTAACCTTTGATACCCTACTAATCAAGAGCCAGTCAATCTCCGCTTTAAAAAAATCAATGTCTTGGCCTCCGCAGCCGTCTGTGGCAATGAATTCCACAAGTACTTCTTGCCAAATCTGCATCCATCTTGCACCTTGTCAGGGCTATTTAATCCTGAGTTGTGAGGAAACTGGTGCCCAATTTATTCACTGTCCTTAGCTGTGGTGTGGTGCGTACAATCACATGGTTCAGGTAGCAGGTAACTGTGTCACGACTCTTAGTAATAATTCAGCCCAAATGGCTTTGCTGTTGATTTGTGCTTCAGTCGAAGGAACGCTCCACTTAACAGACAACGTTTACGATGGAATGTGACAGAAAATAAATCATTAGCAATCTCTTGAACTTGGAGAACTTACTTTCAGGTACATGTTAATAAGAGATTATGCTATAAATAAGGAGAGCTTGGCTGGACTATATTTATTTTATTTGAAAAAGAAAGGAGGGTGAGATAGAATAATAATCAGAGCATGTAATATTTCACGAGACTTAGACAGGGTGAGCAGGAAGGACATATATGCACTACCCTCTGCCTGGAAAAGCCACTGGAGGCACACTGATTTTGTACCTGCAGTCTAATAATCACAAGTGCCATTTACATGGCGGTGCCATGAACTCTTGAGAGCAAGTCTCTAGCAAGGGCGGCACAGTGGCACAGCAGTAGAGTTGCTGCTTTGCAGCGCCAGAGACCCCGGTTCGATCCTGCTACGGGTGCTGTCATATGTCTGAATGAGAACTAAGTTTGTATGTTCTCCCCGTGACCGTGTGAGTTTTCTCCGGGTGCTCCAGTTTCCTCCCACACTCCAAAGACGTACAGGTTTGTAGGTTAATTGGCTTCGGTAAAACATTGTAAATTTTACCTCACGTGTAGGATAGTGCTCGTGTATGGGGATCGCTGGTCGGCGGAGACTTGGTGGGCCGAAGGGCCGGTTTCCATGCCGTACCTCTAAACTAACCTAAAAGTCATACAGCCCAATGGTAGTGCTGCTGAGACCACTCCATAACATGCAAGATGTGGACCTGGCATAGCAAGTCACCATCATGGGAACTTGAGACATGGAGGCTTTTTAATTGCTGTGCCTTCCACATGCAGATTAATTGATGTGCAGGACGAGGGCTGGATTCATGATCAGTGCAGGCAGTGGGACGATGGCCCTCAAAGGCTTACTCCTGGCAGGCCACATGTAAGCTTTTAATCCCTTTCCTCTCCGCATGGAAGTTCTAAACGGAACACCTTTCCAGAGCGAGGTGGGCCAGCAGTGCAGTAGAATGTCCCCGGAGTCATCCAAGAGGGGACCGGGAGGTGAGTGGCCGAGGATGGACCCTGTGAGTGTGGGGGTCGGATGGGCCGAAGGTCAGACTGTGAGTGATGGAATTCAGTCGAGGATGCGCTACCAAGAACAAAGGGGACCCGGCGTGGGAGGGGGAGGGGGCACCGAGAGAACAAAGAGGAGCTCTGTGTGAGGGGGGAGGGTGCTTAAAGAACAAAGAAGGACCATTGGAGACCATATGGAACACTTTGTACCTCTGTCAGTGCCCTATACGTGGCAACCCTTTGCATACTTTGTGTATGGCATGCAAAACAAAGAATTTCACTGTGACATGTCACACGTGACAAAAATATGGCATAATTTGTTCATTCATTCATTCATTCATTCATTCACCTTTGCATAAATGTAGCGGTAAAATACTTCACTTTGCGTGGCTTTTTGATCAACGGAGAGAAAAAGTAACCGTGATTTTATTTTGTGTTGTGAACAGTAAGTTATAGAATGGGTTGCATTGACAATGACTAATGCTCTTTACCGTTTAATAAGCCAAGTGGCAGCAATAAGCTTGAGTATCTTCACAGGTCAATTCATGTTTATGAACATAAAATAGAAGACAAGTTCAAGGATCTGAGCCTCTTGCATTGATTGACCTTACGAGTGGTCTCAGGGGGGTGAGCATCTGCTCCACAGCTGTCCAACAGTCGCTTGGTGATATTGAGATTTCCTTTGCCGATTTCCTGCTATTTAACCTGTTGCCGTATTTCCTGTTGGTCTGATTAGTCGGGCTCCGGACTGCAAGGTGCATCTCTTTGGTGCACCGGAAGAGTTATTCAGATGAGATAGTTCAAATTCGGGGCATTTTTCATTGTAACAGTTATACAGGTAGGTGGGCCAAAATGGAAAGTTATTTTTAAATGACAAACATGCATAGGTAAAGTTGTAGGGAAAATAAATAACACATTACCACACATGTGAGGGATATGGCCACATGATATATTTATGAAAAAATGCAGTACCATCTTGTCTCAAAGTCTGAAGTAATTTGGAAGCACATAAAGGGTGGTAGGCGTATGGAACAAGCTGCCAGAGGAAGGAACTGCAGATGCTGGTTTAAACCAAAGATAGACACAAAAAGCTGGACTAACTTAAAGGTTAGCATCTCTGGAGAGAAGGAATGGGTGACGTTTCGGATCGAGACCTTTCTTCAGAATTCAGAATCTATGTTGTACATAGATTGAGTGAGTGGGCAAAAAGTTAACAAATGAGGTTCAGCATGAGAAAATGCGAGATCATGTGCTTCAGTAAGACTGAAGAAGGGCAAGTTAGGCCGAAGGGCCTGTTTCCACGCTGTATCACTCTATAACTCTATGACTCTAAGCACTATTTGCCTGTCGTAATTAACAATATGTTATTGTTCATAATTGTTATTATTTTGAGATCGATTCTGAGTTCATGAAATCGCTCTTAAACAAGTTAGAATAAAAAACAGGAATGCACGGGAACATTCTTTTCAAAATTGCTATCCTCTCAATTTTATCTTCTCGGCATCAGGATATGCTGCCTGATGCCATGACATGCTTGCCTTGTTCTGCACACACAGGTGGATTGAAGATCACCACTCTCACACTGAATAATTCCTAGTCTCACTCCAGGAGGTCCTTAAAAGGAAGTAGGCAACATAAATTTGCACTGAAACCAGGAAACGTGGAGAGGGTGAATAGCTGAATGTTGGATAATTACAACAGATAGCTCACACTGCGCACCATTTAACTATTCAGACTTATCTCGAGTACATGTCTGTAAGATGCCAGCCTTTTTTTCTACCGAGAGAACTAACAGTCGTGATTGTCACGGCTGTGTATATTCCACCTGACGCCAATGTAAACAAGGCGCTCTCTCTCCTGCTGAACACCATTAACGATCAGCAGCGGGACCACCCCGAAGGTGTTCACATAATCGCAGGGGACTTTAATATGGCCAACTTGAAGACTGTACTGCCGAAATTCTATCAACATGTCAAGTGTTCTACTAGAGGGGTGAACACGCTGGATCATGTCTACACCAATATCAAGCCCGCGTATAGAGCCATCCCCCTCCCCCAACTCGGCCAGTCAGATCATCTCTCCCTCCTGCTCTCTCCAGACGCAGTGCCAGGCCCACCATAAGATCTGTTACAACCTGGCCTGAAAATGCACTCTCCAATCTACAGGACTGCTTTACACAGACAAACTGGGACATATTCGAACACCAGGATCTGGAAACTCTCACAGAATCGGTGCTGGACTATATCAAGTTCTGCATCGGAAATGTGACTGTAGACAAAAACATACGGGTTTTCCCAAACCAGAAACCCTGGATGTCCAGCCAGGTCCGCACACTCCTCAGAGCCCGCGATGCTGCCTTCAGGTCAGGTGACAGAGCTCTGTACAGGGCTGCTCGAGCCGATCTGAAAAGTGGTATTAAAAAAGCCAAGGCGGACCATAAGAGGAGCATAGAGTCCCACTTGTCCAGCAATAATACACGGGAGGTATGGCGGGGCATACAAGACATTACCAACTACAGAGGCTGTGCCACAAAGTCAGAAGACCTGAGTGCGCCGCTGGCAGAAAAGCTAAATTGCTTCTTCTCCCGCTTTGAAACATCACAACAGCAGCACTCACCTGCTACAGCCCTGTTCCCACCCTCACCTAGCTCCTGTACTACCCCACTCACTGTCAGGGAGCACGATGTCAGACGGGTGCTCCTGGCAGTGAACCCCAAGAAGGCTACCGGCCCAGATGGAGTACCTGGTAAGGTGCTCAAAGCGTGCGCCCACCAGCTCACTGCCATCTTCACCAGAATTTTCAACCTCTCCCTGGACCAGGCAGTTATTCCGTCCTGCCTAAAATCAGCCACAATCATCCCTGTGCCGAAGAAGTCTCCCATCACCAGCCTTAATGACTACGGTCCTGTGGCCCTCACTCCGATAATCACGAAGTGCTTCGAGAGATTGGTCCTCCAGCACATCAAGGTCTATCTACCACCAGACTTCAACCCCCACCAATTCGCATATCGCCAAAACAGATCCACAGAAGACGCCATTACCGTAGCTCTCCACTCTGTGCTGAGCCATCTGGAGCAGGGGCAGAGCTACGTCCGGATGCTCTTTGTGGATTTTAGCTCAGCTTTTAATACAATCATTCCGGACATTCTCATTGGTAAACTGGTCACTCTCGGCCTCCCCACTCTCACATGTGCCTGGATAAAGGATTTCCTCACCAACCGGCCCCAGACTGTGAGACTCGGCCCCCACCTCTCCTCCACTCGCAGGTTGAGTACCGGTTCCCCACAGGGCTGTGTGCTAAGCCCCCTCTTATACTGTCTCTACACCCACGACTGTAGTCCGGCCCACAACAACAACCGCATCGTCAAATTTGCTGACGACACTACTGTAGTCGGACTTATTTCAAAGGGAGACGAGGCAGCCTACAGAGAGGAAGTCCTCAAGTTGACAACCTGGTGCACAGAAAACAATCTGGCTCTGAACACCAGGAAAACAAAAGAGCTCATTGTCGACTTCAGGAGGCACAGCACCGACTTAGCCCCCCTACACATCAACGGCGAGTGTGTGGAGAGGGTCAACACCTTCCGGTTTCTCGGCGTCCATATCGCTGCTGACATCTCCTGGACGGACAACACGACAGCGGTCATCAAGAAGGCTCAGCAGCGGCTGCACTTCCTGAGGGTCCTCAGGAAGCACAACCTGGACTCTAACCTGCTGCTGACCTTCTACCGCTCGTCCATCGAGAGCCTGCTGACATACTGCATTACAGCATGATATGGCAGCTGCACCATGGCAGACAGGGAGAGGCTTCAGAGGGTAACTAGGACAGCGCAGAGGATCATTGGCTGCCCTCTCCCCTCCCTGATGGACATCTACACCTCCCGCTGCCTTAGCAGGGCAAAGAAGATCACCAAAGACAGCTCCCATCCTGCGTTTGGACTGTTCGACCTGCTGCCCTCTGGAAGGCGCTATAGGTGCATCAAATCCAGGACAAATAGACTCAGAAATAGTTGCTTTCCGAGAATTATAACTACTATTAATTCTAATTCACACATGCACTGACTTCACTGCCCAACACCACGGACTTCCATCTGTATATATGTATATATGTATGTAGCGCCGCAGAAATTGTGCACCTATTCCCCCCCCCCCCTTCTCCCTTCTGTTTTTTGTTTTTCTGTTTCTTGTTTTTTGTGCTAAATTGTATGTATGCACTGAGTACGAGCAGCTTTCAGTTTCACTGTACATGTATAGTAGCAATGTTACAAAATTTTGAGATTTTAAAAATCAAGTCTGCAATTTATCCCATCAGATAAAGCATAACAATAAGTTTAATTTGACACCAAATTCACTTTCATATCTCAAGTATTAAAAAAGTTATGGCCATTTTCATACTCGGAAATTAGCATCTTGTTCCCTATTGATTTTCAATGGACATTACAAAAAAGCTGTGATCTTGGATAATCAAAGGCCCATTTCTTAAGGAAAGATTAACATTTTTAAATAGCCTAAGTGTCCAAAGATTATTCACAAATAATTCACAATATAACATAATTTTTATATCTAATTTACATTAATTTATAGGCCAAATGGAAGGAATTTAGTGTTCAATTGCTGTAAATAAATGCCCATTTAAATCGGCTTTCTAGTGGGTTCATGTGGAACGCGCTGGTTTAGAATGTTGACAGCGCGCTAGATTAGTGCCCTCAAATGCCGAGAAAAATACTGCGGGATATAAAAAGCCCAAAATGAACTATTCGTTATAGATAACTTGATATATAGGGTTATATATATGCCCCGTTTAATGTAAAAATAAGGTACATACCTTTAATTGTTTGCTTTATAAAACCCTGGGGCTGCGAGAGGTTGCGGAATCAGAGAGTAATTTTAAACTATTAAAACTATATTATCGAGGCCTATAAAACTAATAATACCTTTTGCGACCGGGTCTTGCAGCGATTTTTCGTTAATGATTTAATAGGCTGAACATCTGCGATTAGTACAGCCTAGTAAAAATCGCGTTTTAAACCCGCCCCCTCCAAACAGCGCCAAAATCGCCGACATGGCTGAGGGCAGATTCCCAATGACGATTCAGGTAGGTTTTGTAACATACTTATGTATAGTGACAATAAATGGCATATCATCTGAGGTTGTATTTAATGTAGCTCATACTGTCAGTGTCTTTCTACTTCATTTGTTAAACAGTATTTACTTAAACTATGAAAGTATTTGGATTGTTCAAATATGTAAAATTGATAACATATTTGGAAGGTACACAAAAATACTGGAGAAACTCAGTGGGTGCAGCAGCTGACATCTGATCTACATCGGTGAGACTAAGCGGAGGTTGGGCGATCGTTTCGCCGAACACCTCCGCTCAGTCCACTAGAACCTACCTGACCTCCCGGTGGCTCAGCACTTCAACTCCCCCTCCCATTCCCAACCCAACCTCTCTGTCCTGGGTCTCCTCCATTGCCAGAGTGAGCAACACCGGAAATTGGAGGAACAGCACCTCATATTCCGCTTGGGGAGCCTGCATCCGTCGGGCATGAACATTGAATTCTCCCAATTTTGTTAGCCCTTGCTGTCTCCTCCCCTTCCTTAGCCCTCGAGCTGTCTCCTCCCATCCCCCAGCCCTCGGGCTCCTCCTCCTCCTTTTTTTCCCTTCCTTCTCCCTGCCATCCCTTATTAGTCTGAAGAAGGGTTTCGGCCCGAAACGTTACCTATTTCCTTCGCTCCATAGATGCTGCTGCACCTGCTGAGTTTCTCCAGCATTTTTGTGTACCTTTGATTTTCCAGCATCTGCAGTTCCTTATTGAACATATTTGGAATCTAGTTTCTTTTTTTGTGGTTTAAAGATACAGCATGGAAACATACCCTTCGACCCTACGAGTCCGCACCGACCAGTGATCCCCACACATTAACGCTACCCTAGACACACTAGGGACAATTTTACATTTTACACCAAGCCAATTTACCTATAAAACTGTACGTCTTTGGAGTGTGGAAGGAAACCGAAGATCTTGGAGAAAACCCACACAGATCATGGGGAGGATGTACACATTCCGTAGTCAGTCGTAGTCAGGATGCTGTTTTCAAGTTGTGTGACTATGTGACTGATTCAGTTTCTGGTCAGTGTTGATTCCAAGGATATTAATCCAGGGGCAATGGGGATGGAAACGCCATTAAGGGCAAGATGAAATGGGCTGAATTATCCTTTGTTAGGCATTTGTCATTTGCTGCTGTCCATTTTGTAAATGCCACAAGCATGTGTCACATGCCATTTATCAGCACATGCCTGAAACATTTTCAAGTGGGCATAGACAGCTTCATTTGTTAAATAGTCAATAGTCAATAGTCTATTTAATTGTCATTTGGACCCCTGGAGGTCCAAATGAAATGCCGTTTCTGCAGCCATACATTACACACAAATAGACCCCAGACACAACATAATTTACATTTTACATAAACATCCATCACATAGCTGTGATGGAAGGCCAAAGAAAACTTATCTCTCCACTGCACTCTCCCCCCCCCCCCCCCCCCCGATGTCAGAGTCAAAGTAAGAGCCCCCGGCTGGCGATGGCGTTTGTCCCGCGGCCATTAAAGCCACGCCGGGTGGTGCGAGGCCGCACACTGGGTCTTGGTGTTAGAGACCCCGGCGTGCGCTCGCAGAGTCCCGCGGCCATTCCAAGCCGCGCGGGGCAGTGATGTAGGCCCCGCTCCAGGAGCTCTTCGACCCCGCAACTCGGGCGGGAGAAGTCGCCGTTGCAGGAGCCCTGAAAAGCGGTCTCCCTCCAGGGACCCGCGGGCTCCCGGTGCCGCCGTCCGCAGACCCGCAGTAGCAGCCTCCGCATCAGCAGCAGCAGCGGCAGCAGCAGCAGCAGCAGCAGCGGCAGCGCTCCTCCACCGCTCCACCCGCTCCGGTCTCGGCCAGCTCCGCGACGGTGAGGTGAGTCGGCACCAGAGTCCCCGGCTTCTTCTGTTGGAGGCCGCTCCTCGTTGCAGCCTCAACGACAACTGAGACCCGACGAAAAAAGGTCGGGTCTCCAGTGCAGGGAGAGATTTAAAAGTTTCCCCCTCCCTCCCACCCCACCCCACCCCCCCCCCACACACACACCCCAACATAAAATAACAAAAACTACATATAAACATAGACAAAAAATAATAAAAACGCGGACACGCTGCAGAGGCCGCTGCTGACCAGACTAATTACTTAAACTATGAAAGTATTTGGATCTGTTAAAATATGTAAAAAGTTACGTTATATATTCACAACATATTTAGAATTTTGTTTTATTAGTTTAGAGATACAGCGCCGAAACAGGCCCTTCGGCCCACCGAAACCGCACCGCCCCGCAATCCCCGCACATTAACACCACCCTACACACACAAGGGACAATTTTACATGTTACACCAAGCCAATTAACCAACAGACCTGTACTTCTTGGGAGTGTGGGAGGAAACCGAAGATCTCTGAGAAAACCCACCCAAGTCATGGGGAGAACGTACAAACTCCGTACGGACAAGCATCTGTAGTCAGGATCGAAGTAAGGCAGTATCTCTACCACTACGCCACCATGCCGCCCATGGGCAGGGACTTAATCAGCGCGAGCATATGCCCCACATTTACAGGAAATTCCTCATTCATGGGAAATAATTGCAATTCCCTATATTATTATAGAATAAGTATATTCAAATTAATAATAAACATTTTTGATTTAAAATGTTTCCACCATATTAATGACCAATATTACTAATTTGCAGCCTGGCAATGATGTATGTATCTGTATGGCTTTCATATTCAGGGGACTTTCATTAATCAAATCTTACACCATTTGCATGTTTGCATCAATGAGGATATTTTTACATTCCTGAAACTGAGGCCCACTCTATGCCTTTTAGCAACTGTTTGGTAATCTTTGTGTGATTAAAGTCACATAAACACTATATCAGATTGCAGTGCGAAATGAATATGCCTGGGAAAAATAAATGTTCCTTACAAAGTAGGACATTCATCAATAGCCATTCACACATACAAAAGCATATTTTTCTCCCTGTATTAATTAACAAAGGTTAAATACGTGACAACTGTCGACTTCAGCCAAGAAAGGAAAACTATCTTTAAATCTGCCTAATCACCTCCACGCATGTAGAGTTATCAGTGGTTCACGAGTGTTTGGACACTGGTTTGCTGCACATCTGATTTTGTAGGCTGAACTAAAGTGCAGCTCAATTGAAAATTAAGTAAAATATTAGGGCGGCATGGTGGCACAGCAGTAGAGTTGCTGCTGTACTGCACCAGAGACCCGGGTTAGATCCTGACTACGGATGCTTGTGTCTACGGCGTTTGTACGTGACCTGCATGGGTTTTCTCCGCGATCTTCGGTTTCCTCTCACACTCCAAGGACATACAGGTTTTTAGGTTAATTGGCTTGGTATGGATGTAAATTGACCTCAGTGTGTGTAGGATCGTGTTAATGTGCGGGGATCGCTGGTCGGTGCAGACTCAGCGGGCCGAAGGGCATGTTTCCGCGCTCTATTTCTAAACTTAACTAGACTAAACTAAAATGAGTCAGTTATCCCGGCCTTGAATTTGGGAACAGAAATGTAATCTGGAGGTAAATAAACAATTAAAGTAGCTGTAGAATTTCAATGGCATCGACATTCTTGCCAATTGTTCAAAATTTCTGATCCAAGCATAACGTTTCAGTACAAAATTCCAATCCCAGCATAAATTGTCCACTAATCATCTAGTTCTGGATTGTGTCCACTCTAAATGGAGGCAGTCCACTGCCAATCTCCACCCAAAACTGCAGCACGTTTCAGAAATTTAATCGCCTCTTAGATTATGTTTTTGTCACATGTTTTCTGTTAGTTTTGTTTCAACTGAATTACTGAGCAACTAATTAAATGGCCTGTGTTCCAAATGTTTCCTAATTAGCTCTTAATATCAGCATTTTACAGAAATCCTCCAAGCTTAATCCTGATTGAAGCTACTTTCGGTAAGCTATTTAGTAGCATTCAACTGTGATGAAGATGCCAGCTCTTTGAAGGACCATTAATTGATCTGTGTTCTCTCCTTTAGCCTGCACAAACTCTCAAAGGTCTGATGGTTATAAATATCTGTCCCCATTGCCAGCACATAAGAGGGCAATTACAATAATAGAAACATATTAATGCTGGAAATGCTCAGTAGATCCTTTGCAATGTCTGCCCGTGCCCTGCCCTTTATAAGAACACCATTACATTCTCTCAATGCCTCCAGCGCTGTTGTATTTGTTCTGATGTAATTACAGGCGCTGATGTGCAAAATAGGACACATAGTGTTAAAGTAACTCAGCGGGCCAGGCAGCATCTCTGGAGATCATGGATAGGTGACACTTTGGGTCGGGACCCTTATTCAGACTGATTGTGTGTGAGAGGGGGGGGGGGGTGGGGGGGGGGTGGGGGTTTGGGGAGGCGGGGGGGGGGGAGGTAGGGGGCGGGGGGATGAAAGCTTGGCGAGAGGGGAGGCAGTACAGAACAGGGTTTGGTGATAGCTAAGACACAGGTGAGGCGGGGAGAATTGGTTGGCAGATGGTTTGAACAAAGGCCGGAGGAAATAGGCCAGTGACAGAAAACACTGGAGTAACGCAACGGGTCAGGCAGCATCCCTGGAGAACATGGGTGACGTTTCCGGTCACAACCCATTTTCGGACTGTCCCGACCTGAAACGTCATCTATCCATATTCTCCAGCGATGCTGCCTGATCCACTGAGTTTCTCCACCATTTTGTGTCTTGCCATAGAAATGCAGAAACCTAATAAAAATAAAATCCATCACATAGATTGGAAGTGTGCTGCATTCTAATCAAATACATATTATTGTAATATTAAGAATCAATTATTGTAATATTAATTTCTATTTGATTCCTATCATTTCAATTATTAGTCATATAATTAGGAATATGACGGTGAAAAGAAATCATATAATTTTAACTGAAATTCAATTTGAATGGTTTTAAAACTCAGATGATTTAGTATTGAAGAACTGACTGTTAGTTTTGAGCATTTAAGTGACACATTTGGAAAATAGAGAGTTGTCAATAGCAAATCTGAACAAATTATTACCATAAACTAAACATGAATTACACCAACCTGTGTCAGCGTGAAGCAGGCAGATGATTTGTTTTCCAATCCAATTAAAAAAAACTTTAAAAATTACTATACCACAATTCCTGGAATTCTTTCAATCCTGAGAGCACTCACAGGCATCAGTCTGAAGAAGGGTCTCTACCCGAAACATCACCCATTCCTTCACTCCAGAGATGCTGCCTGTCCCGCTAAGTTACTCCAGCATTTTGTGCCTATCTTTGATTTAAACCAGTATCTGCAGTTTCTTCTGACATAGGCATCAAATAAGGTGTTTTGGTCAAAGTAAAACACATCTTCTTATCTGTATGCTTGAATTAAACATATTGTCTTCCTCTGCGACATATTGTTTGGGCCAAGTGATCCAAATTGTTTGACCAGGAAACAATTTTACAGGTTAATAGATCAGGGGTCCAAAAGCTATTTAGGTTTGAATGTAACCAGAAGTGGCACCCGCTGATAAATGTGTTACTTTCCACTGTGAAATGGACTAAAGCCAAACCAAATCAGGGATGAAATGCAATCTCAGGAACAAATTGCAATCTCCTCACATGAATACTGTAATAAAGCCATCCCCACAATTTAGACGTCTTGTGTTTGTGGCCATGTCTTCAGAGCTCTTTGCTGAGTGTGCAGGTTACTTTGAGAAGTAAGTGACTTTGGCTTTTCTGGTTTGTAAGAATAGAGAATTAATATCCTTTCAGGTTATTTACTTTGACTCGTGGTTCATTCGCGTCTAAACACATTATTATCTGCAATGCTGCTATTTATTCTAACATTACAAAACATATTGAAGGTTTAGGATCACTGATTGATAAATGCAATCCCACAGGCGTGAATCGGGTGTTGTGAGTAATCTCACCAAGTCCTTGGGCAGAGCTTATTGCATGTATTTTTGGTTGACCTTCCCATAGTCATCCAAAATGTCCTCTTAATGAATGCGTATGAGATTCATGAGGCATGTGTCTTACAGCAGAAGATGACGAGTTGGTAGCTGAATTCAAACAGGCCAGGGGATTGCAATTTGAGATTAATGTGTAGGATAGTGTTAGTGGCAGCGCAGACTCAGTGGGCCGAAGGGCCTGTTTCCATACTGTTACTCAAAACTAAACCAAACTAAACTAAACATTTCTTCCCACAACAGCCACAGGAGATGTAACACTGTCCCTGCTCCTACACCTCCATTCAGGGACCCCATAACTCTTTCCAGGTGAGACAGAGGTTCACATTATCTACTACAGCTGCTGTTCCCAATGTGGCCTCTTATACATTGGCGAGACCAAGCATAGTTTTCTCCATTGCCAGGGTGAGGCCACATGCACACTGGAGGAATAGCATGTCATATACCACTTGGATAGTGTACAAATCAATGGTATGATCATTGAATTCTCCAATTGTAGGTGTCCATTAACCCCCCCCCCCCCCATCCCCCACTTCTAAAACTTTCTTATCATGTACCTATCCCAATGTCTTTGAAATATTGTTATTGTACCTGCCTCAACTACTTCCTCTGGCAAACCCACCACCCTCCATGTGAAGATCTTCCCCTCAAGACCCTATTAAACCTTTGCCCTCTTACCTTAATTCTATGCCCTCTAATTCTTGATTCTCCTTTCCTGGGAAAAAGATTCTGGGCATGCACCCAATTTATTACCCTTGTGGTTTGTACACGTTTATAAGTTCACCCCTCAGCCTCCTGCACTTCAAGGAATAGAGATCCAGCCTGCTCAACTTCCTATTGATCAAACCTTTGAGTTCTGGAAACATCCTCATAAAACTTTTCTGAAGAATAGCTTTCCTGTGCTCAACTATCACTGGTTTGGCCACGCGCATTCTTCCCATCGAATTTCACGGTTAATTGTTGGAAGAAATTTCTCATGTATGAACTGAAAGCTTACTGTTGATCATATTCACCACGGTTGCAAATGCTACCAACTTGAGTCCGAGCCGCCATTTTGTCTTGTTCCCATGGTGACAATCGAGTATTATGCACCATGTTGTTTTCTTCGGTAATTCTCTGCATCCATCGAATTATCCTTGTTTCCAATATTACACCAAACAAATCTTTGTGAGAAGCTGAATTTAAAGCAAGTGGTCCTGAGTTTCCAGAATCACCTCATATGCTTTTTTGTACACTGCTCCACTCAAGAACTTCACTTACTTTCCTTTGATTTCCAGTTCTTGTTGCCAATTAGTAAATCATATTCATGCATCTACATCCCTTCCTCCACATTGCTCAGCTGTATAAAAGAGGAAGTCTAGAGCAACTACAACTGGTTTATGTAACCAACCATTCCTTTCTTAGTCAACGACTTCCTGCTTCCACTCCAGTCCTGTTGCAATAAGACCTCTGTGGTCTTTCCCATTGTTCCACTTGAATTCTATACCCTCTTGAAGAAATGGCTCAAGCTGCTCAATGCCCTTCCAGAGTAGACATGGGGTAGGAATTCCTGGGATGAGGTTTAGAATTTAATGTTTAGATTTATTAGTTTAGAGATACACCACGGAAACATGCCCTGCGGCCCACCGAGTCCACTCCGACCAACGATCCCTGTACACTAGCACTGTACCACACACACTAGGGACAATTTACAATTGTACCAAGCCAATTAGCCTACAAACCTGTACATCCTTCGAGCCTGGGAGGAAAACGAAGCAGCCAGAGAAAACCCACACAGGTCACGGGGAGAACGTACCAACTCTGTACAGACAAGCACCCGTTGGCAGGATCCAACCCGGGATTCTGGCATTGTAAGTCAGCAACTCTACTGGTGCGCCTCCATGCCACCGCTAAACTAAAAACTAAACTGAAATTATTTATTAGTTCCAATAATTATGGTTGGGGTTAAATATTGTTGGATAACATTTCTATGAAACATCATGGTAAATGTTTTGAAGTTAAACTTGCTTCATAAATTAAAGTAGTTTTTATTCTCTTTGTCTTTCCCGGGGCCACATCTGTGCACCATCAGTAGCTGCAGCATGACTGATGGAAACCTGCTGAATTACAGTGCAGGAGGCTCCAGATGGATTTGGAGGGTCATCTTCAGCATCTCTGGGCACTGAAAAACACGATGAAAAGTGCTGGAATAACTCAGCAGGTCAGGTCGCATCTCTGGAGAACATGGATAGGTGAACCTCTTAGCCCACTTGAATACACAGCCATTGTGCATGGCAGTCTGTGCTCCCACTTCTCTGTTACAGTTTAGGCAGCAGTGGAGACTGCAATGTTGTGGGACACTTAATGGCGCAAATAGTGTTGGCCACTTCTTTGACATGAGAAAAATTGGCTCCACGTTCTTGCCAAGTTACTGAGGGATTGCTTCATGATCTTAACACTGGACAAGTGACAATAATTGGCAAATTGACGCAACAGTAGAGTTGCTCCTTAGTTCTCCCTGTGACCATGTGGGTTTTCTCCGGGTGCTCTGGTTTCCTCCCACACTCCAAAGACGTACAGGTTTGTAGGTTAATTGGCCCTAGAGTGTAGGATAGTAGTGTTAGTGTACGGGGCGATCACTGGTCGGCGCAGATTCGGTGGGCCGAAGGGCCTGTTTCCGCGCTGTATTGTGCTAATTGTCCAAATTAGTTTTAAAGGATGCTTTAAGGTGGGTGGGATTAGGAAGAGAAAGTAGAGAGGAAGAGATGTTTATGGAGGAAATTCCAGATGTTATAGTCTTGGCAACAAAGGTCATGGCAGTCAGATGCAGGATAATTAGGGTGTTTAATTGTCATATGTACTGACAATGGAACATTATAATCAGGGGTGATCAAAACCAGTGAAGTGCAGATGGAGATGATTGCAGGTAATGAAGTGGAGTTATTTAAATTCAGGCCCATTTAATTGCGACCCATTAATGTTCAGCAAGTATAGGAATGTTAGAAAGCAGAGCCATGTGTTGGCTGATCTTCAGTTAATGGAGCAACGATCAGGGGAGGCCAGTCAAGTCTGCTTTGGAGCAGCCAGGTCTGGAGATTGCCTTGGCAATCACTCATTTCTAGACTGGAAAATATTTACAATCTTTTCCAAGTCAATATTGCCACAGCATCCTCACAGATCCCTGAGAATCTCTGACTTGACAGCTCAAGATGGAGAAAGAGCATTTGAGATGAGAAGATAATAGGAACAGAATAGGTCAAGGCCCATTAACTCTGCAATTCAATACATGGTTAATCTATTTTTCTCCCATTCACCTGCCTTCTCTATGTAATCTTTGATGCCCTTACTAATCAAGAACCCAACAATCTCTGCTTTAAAACTGCTCAATGTCTTGGCATCTCTAGCAATGAATTCTAATGATTCATCATCTGCTGGCTAAAGAAATTCCACCTCATCTCCATTCTAAAGGTATGTCCTTTTATTCTGAGGCTGTCTTCTAGATTCTAGGTTCTAGATTCTCCCACTAGTGGAAACATCCTCTCTACCCCCACCATCTGGCCTTTCATTATTAGGTAAGTTTCAATTAGGTTCCCCAGCATCCTTCAAGACTCCAGCAGGTATATACGCTAAGAGCCATCAAATAAATGCTCATCATATGTTAACCCAATCATCCCTGGGATCATTCTTGCAAACCTCCGCTGGACCCTCTTCAATGCCAGCACATCCTTCCTCAGATATAGGGCGCAAAACATCTCACGGCTTTCCAAATGTGGTCTCACCAGTGCCTTATAAAGCCTTTTGAAATTAATGCTCGCATTGCATTTGGTTCCTAAAGGGCCTGTCCCACTTGGGCCGTCAATTACGCGACAGGCCGGTAGTGACTGACGCACAATGGTCGCGCGCGCCATCATGCGTCCGCACAGCTGTCTGGAGCGCGTGACGTCATTTGAAGATGGACAAAAAATGCAGGAGTAACTCAGCTGGACCGGCAGCATCTGTGGAGAGAAGGAATGGATGATGTTTCGGGTTGAAACTCTTCTTCAGTCTGAATTACCTCTTTCATGCCACAGATAAGATACAAAGTACTGCAGTAACTCAATGGGTTAGGCAGCATCTCTGGAGAAAATGGATGGTTGATATTTCAGGTCGGGACCCTTCTTTAGATCATAAACCAGCATTTGCAGTTCTTTGTTTCTACCTCTTTCATGTCCCCTTCCCAGAGGTATTGCCACATACACTTACTTTTACACCTCATTCAGTTATTCCATTATTGTACTTTAATTTTCTTTGACGTACTTCAGATTGCATTACAATCTTGCACCGCCCTACTCTTTGCACTCATCGTTGTATACAGTTTTGTATTTATCATTACTGTATGTATACAGTGAGCTTCATGTGAACAAGGAATTTCATTGCACCTTGGTGTACATGACAATAATCTAATCTAAAACTGAATCTGAGATGCTCATAAAAATGGACAGTGGATCCATGAGAACAAACACCAACTGACTGCTCAGTTCAATTCTTCCTGATTGAAAAGTAAGAGCAAACTTTAACAAAGGATCATGAAACAACAATCTGTCATTACTGGGGAAGGAAAATATGACAAAGAACAAAGATTAAAGAACAAAAAATGACGAGCATTCTAAATTATACATCAGAGTCGGCTTTTTATTGATGTTGCTATTCAACTCACTAGGGCAGAGTCTGTGCTGACTTAAAGGATATAAAGGAGCTGAAGGAATGCTTTGTGGTCTGTTTCACAGAGACATGGCCCACCCCCAGCTCCCCAGACTCAGACGTCCAGCCAGAAGGTTTTTCCATCCATCGCATGGACCGAACGCAGGCATCGGGGAAAGGGAGAGACGGGGGCGTCTGCCTCATGGTCAACTCTTCATGGTGCTCAGACACGGCAGTCCTGTTTAGCTTCTGCTCTCCGCACCTGGAACATCTGGTGGTGAAGTGCCGCCACTTCTACCTCCAGAGGGAACTCACCTCCATCTTCCTGATCGTGGTCTACATCCCACCCCAGGCAGATGTCCGTCTAGCACTGGAGGAGCTGCACGCCGTGGTCAACAAGCACCAGTCAGTGTACCCCGAAGCCTTTACCACTATAGCCGGAGACTTCAACAAATCCAACCTGAAAAAATTACTCCTGAACTACCACCAACATGTTTCCTGCAGCACCAGGGGGTGAAACACACTTGACCACTACATAGCGGCCATCAAAGATGCCTGTCGCTCCATCCCTCGCCCTCACTTCGGGAAATCCGACCATTCAGCGGTGCTGCTTTTTCCTGCACACAGACAGCAACTGAAGAGTGCACCTCCAGAGGTGAGGGCTGTACAGAGCTGGTCTGAGGAGGCAAAGGGACAACTATGAAAGGATGAGGACCCACAGTCCTGTGGAGAGAGTCAAAAACTTCAATTTCCAGGGCGTGCATCTTTCATAATTCTAAAGCAGGGTCTTGACCCCGAAACGTCACCCATTCCTTCTCTCTAGAGATGCTTCCCATTCCGCTGAGTTATTATAGCATTTTGTGTCGACCTTCGATTTAAACCAGCATCTGCAGTTCTTTCCTACGCAGGCTATTAAACACTACAACCTTCAATTAAGTTCTGAACTCCATCGACCTGGGGGCATTGTTTTGTCTTTCCCCTATTGATATGCTGAACGTTTTGTTGTTTATCATGGTGCTTCACGGTACTCGTTACATATCTGTTGTGCTGCCGCAAGTAAGATTTGCATTGTTCCGTTTTAGGCCACATGACAAGACTCTTGACTGGACTCTAAAAGGGCCTGTTCCACGATGCGAGGTCACCCAAGAGCACCCCCGAGTTAAAAATAAAAAATCAAACTCGTGGTACCTCATCACGAGTATTTTTTGACTCTTGGAAATTTTTCACACTGTTGAAAAAACTTCATGCGTTTCCGCGTTTCACAATTACCTGCCGTTAGCATTACGAGCCGCTACGAGACATCCACGAGCTCCGACATACCCGCTACGTACATTCTACATACTTAGCAGTACAATTTTTTTTAAAACTCGGGAGAGCTCTTGGGTGAACTCGCATCGTGGGACAGGCACTTAGTAAGTAAGTAAGTAGATTTTATTTATATAGCACGTTTAAATCAACTCGTGTTTAAACCAAAGTGCTTTACACAAAATAAATATTTAAGTTTCCGTACATCAATAGAAAAAAAAAAAAAAAAAGAAAAATGAAACAACACATTAAAGACTTCCAACATGAACGTCCCCCCACAACAGAATCAAAATTTTCCACTGTGGGGAGAGGCACCAGAACGTTCAGTCCTCCTCTGTGATCACCCGAGGTCGGAGCCTATTTGTGGTCTCCGTAGCCAGTCCGATGTTTCCAGGCCCTCTTGCCGGGAAGATTGAACTCCGGCATCAGGTGAACAATCCTCGGTGGCTTGGAATATCTGGAGCGGCCGCTGCCTCCCCGGAGACCGCGGCTCCCGAAGTCCTCAGGCCGCGCTGGCTGGAGCTCTGACTGGCGATCTCAGATCCCAGGCTCCGCGATGTTTAACCCTTAACTCTTAATTCTTGTTACAAGATGGTGCGGAAAGCACATTTGGAAAATGGCAATATTTTTGGAGTGTGCAAACATTTATAGTTCTTATTTCCCAATAATTTTATGGAGATATTATTGTTGGCTTTTTTCAAATAAAATATGTGCTGCTCAAGGGAATGTCAAACAGATTTTGTGGTGAAGAAATTATGAGCCCAAAAATCAGTCTTTGCATTTATGATCTGAGAAGAATTATCTCCAAGAACTGCTCCCCTCTAGCCCTGCCAGTTCGTGGAATCACTCCATGTAGGTGTTTGTGCGTTATCAACGTGTTAATATTTTAAGTAATTTGTTCTTGCTCAATATCTTCTGAAAATTCCTTTGTGAGCAACGTGCATGAAATAAAAAATTGTGGGATTTTCCTTGGAGTGTTGCACACGTTTGATTTTACAAATCAATTGTTCTGTAGTTAATTTAATAAATGTATTAAAAATTAAATGTGAAAAAGTTATTAAGCGGATGAGGGAAGGAACAATCCTTTTGTGTTATAGATTTTCTTCCTTGGAAGGAATGAAAACTATGGTGACTCGGACATTAATAGTAATTACAAGACAGGTGAAGAGCCTCTTGGCAATACAAAAAAATGCAAAGATAGTGAAGGATGAATTTTACATCTATGCAAAGTTTTGGGCTTTTGCTAATATTTGGGCAGCATTGTGGCGTGACGGTAGAAATTAAAGAAACAAATAAAAGCAAATTGTACTGTATACAGCAGCATGGTATATTGAAAAATTCTGTGGTGCAGAGGTAAGATGTGCTTTACAGCGTAGAGACCTTGTTCGTGGCCTGGGGTGGACGGAGTCTGTGTTCTCCCCATGGGCGTGGGTTTCTCTGGTTTCGTTCCAGAGTACGGTTTGTAGGCGGTGGGTAAAAATTGTAAATTGTCCAGTGTTGGAATCTGTGTGGGGATTGCCATGCTGTTTCCATGCTGTATCTCTAAACTCATTTAAAAATTAACCAGAATGTATTGATAGTGAAACAAAATCCTGTCCATGGTGCTAACATCAGCTGGCTTTATTTTGTAATAATTGCTGCCTTAAAGAAACACACTGATCCTGAGTATTCATATCTGCTCGGTTCAGGCCAGGAAATAAGCTGAATTATCTGCACAACACTCGATTCTTAATCTTAAATATGCACTTTATACACAGGCAGTCAACATTTGGGAATCTTTTGCTGAGAAGACAAACACTGCAATCAATAGATATGTATATGGTGTTGGATAACATCAGTCAGCTAACCCTAGGCCGAAAGAGCATGGAAATAATTCTGATTATAATTCAGATGGTTTGGAGAATATTTTTCAATTTGAGATTGTAATTTGAATACTGGTTTATGCGGCCAGGACAATATATATTTATTAAACCATATCAAGGCCTTCAAAATCTGCTTCGTACTTTTACTTCAATTTACCAGTTTCCCCTCCTGATGTCCTTCTTTCCTCGTTTACATATCAACGTGGCATCATTTGCCTTCATGTTCATAAAGCATTGGGTTGGGTGGCATTTGACTTCATGGGATAATGGGCTTCAGTATTTGATAATGTGAAGTGCAATGCTTCAGTGTAGCCTTTGTCTGTTCAACATCCTAATGTGGTCTGTTCATCCAGCATTTGCCAACCACTCTCACTCTCATGACGGTTACTGTTAGAAATGTTAGATTAGTACTGGTGCCAGGGTTTATGGGGAGAAGGCAGGAGAATGTGATTAGGAGAGAGAGATAGATCAGCCATGATCGCATGACGAAGTAGAATTGATGGGCCAAATTGCCTAATTCTGCTCCTAACACTTATGAGACCAGAAATACCTCACAAATGCATTCATCTGAAATGAGTGCAGAGGACTGTTTCATTCCAAGTGGCTCACTTGAAGGTTAAAGAAAAGCAATAACAAGGGCATGGCTCAAATAAATACAAGAGTCAAGGTTTGGAGGGGCTATGTTGGAGCATAGAGGGTGGGAGAAGAAGGTGGGAAAACAATTAACTTATCTTCTTCTTCTTCAACTTCTTGCATATGGCGTGCACAGCGTAAAGTTGTAGGTTGTAAACTTGTTCTATTTGATCTTGTTTGCGCATGTTGGGTTGTTTGCATTAGTCGAAAAAGGGTGGAGCACGTGAAGGTTGCAATCTCCCACCCCATCAATTTACCTAGCAAGCCTATATTCTCCTGGAGGGCATGAGGCAGGCTCTTAAAAGAAACACTACTTGATTTCCTCCCACAATTCAAAGGGAATGTTTTATTATCATGTTTACACTGGAAGCGGAAATTGCATCTGGATACAAGGAATACTCATAGCTGGTAACACCTGATTCAATTTCTGCAGTGATTGGAAATAACCTAGATTCCATAGATCAATCAATACAATCTTTAGTCAAGGGTTCCATGGAATTCGATACAATCTTCAGTCAATGGATATAGAAGGCAGTGGTGAATCCGTGGAATCTCTGGAACTCTCTGCAGAGGGTATTGAGTCCAGTTCATTGGCTATATTTAAGAGGGAGTTAGATGCCCTTCTGGCTAGATTCTTGATTAGAAGGCAGGTACGGGATCAGAGGCCATTATGGGCGGTGAGGCTCGAAGGGCCGAGGCACTCCTGGACCTAATTTCTATGAATTCTATGGGGTCAGAGGTTACGGGGAGAAGGCAGCAGAATGACAGGGTCCCCACTGTACAAGATAATTCAAGAGTTCTCCCAAGTTTTCCCCTGATTCGAACTCGGAGAATGTCCGTAGCGGGTCCGTAGGAGTTTGTGGATTTCTCGTAGCAGCTCGTACTAGTAACGGTAGGTACTCGGGAAATCCGGTAAACTCGTGACGTTTTTTCAACACTGTGAAAAATGTCCACATAAAAAAATACTCGTGATGAAAAAAA
The DNA here is from genome assembly GCF_028641065.1 of Leucoraja erinaceus. Lineage (NCBI taxonomy): Eukaryota > Metazoa > Chordata > Chondrichthyes > Rajiformes > Rajidae > Leucoraja > Leucoraja erinaceus. The sequence continues at coordinate 41,790,796 of NC_073389.1, forward strand.
CTGTTACTTTTTACTCGTATGAGCCGCTACGAATCTGCAGGTTTTCTCTCTGAGTGATGTATTTTGGGAATACAAACTAGGACATAAACCGTGAATAGTAAGGTAGGTCATGGGCTGTATTGAGGAACAGCGGGACCTTTTTGAATAAGTGCAAAGATCCTTGAAGGCAGCACCACAGGTAGTTAAGGTTTTGGGAATGTTGGCCTCATTAGTTGGGGCAATGAGAAGAAGAGTAAGGAGCTTTGGCTCCAACATGAATCAGACCTCACCTGGTGCACTGCTTGCTTGCATGCCCCTTGATCACATTATAGAAGCGTGTAATGATGTTGGAGAAGGTGCAAAGAAGTTTCATCAGATGTGGCCTGGGATGGAACGTTTTGTACAAGAGGAGAGACAGGAGAGGTATGTTTTCCCTAAAGTAGAGAAAGTTAAGAGGGGATAGACACAAAAAGCTGGAGTAATTCAGTGGGCCAGGCAGCACCTTTGGAGAGAAGGAATGGGTGAAGAAGGGTCTCGACCCGAGACGTCACCCATTCCTTCTCTCCGGAGATGCTGCTTGTCTTGCTGAGTTACTCCAGCTTTTTGTGTCTATCTTCGGTTAAAACCAGCATCTGCAATTCCTTCCTACACGTTAAAAGGGGACTTGGTTAAGGTTTTTTAAATTACAAGGGATACAGGCATGGAGATAGACAATAGGTGCAGGAGTAGGTCATTCAGCCCTTCATACCCCTTAACTCCGCTATCCCTAATTGCTGAAGATTGCTGAAATATTTTCCTGTTATCATAGGTGAATAAAACTAGATGTCATAGATGTTACATTAAGGTGTGAGAGATATGGAGGAATCTGAAGGGGACATTTTTTACCCAGAGAGTGATGAATACCTGGAATGCATTGTCAGAGAGAATGGTAGAAGCATTGCCAGAGAGCTTGGTGGATGCAGACTTACTGAAAGCTTTGAAGAAATGTTTACATGAGCTCTTGAATCACCCAGGCATTGAAGGCTACAGGCCTAGTGCTGGAAGATGAGGTTATAATGGATGGATGGTCTCTGGGCAGCATGGACGCTATGGACAGAATGGCCCATTTCTGAAGAAGGGCCTCGACCCGAAACATCACCCATTCCTTCTCTCTAGAGATGCTGCTTGTCCCATTGAGTTACTCCAGCTTTGTGTGCCTATCTAAGAAGTCGCTGTTGCTGTCATGTTTCACTACAGCAAGAGGTTGCAAAGCTCTCAAAATAGCAACATGATACAATTGAATTTCTAGACACAGTTCTCTTCTTTTCTCATCCCTAATCGAGGAAATCTTGGTACAATTTCAGCAATGATATTTATTAGTTCCGTTTATTTATTAGAAAAGAACAGAAATCCAGCTGCAGACTTTGCTACTGAAAGTCCCAAGATGTTTGGGGTCCATATGCACAGTTCACTAAAATCTGCTGCTCAGTTGCAAACAAAATCAAGGGGGTCAATGAAATGTTAGCCCTTGTAATTAGAGGATTAGAGTGTTAGGAAGAGGAAGTTCTGCTATGTTTCTGCAGAACACTGATTAGACCACATCTAAAGCATACAGTAGGAAGGAACTGCAGATGCTGGTTTACACCAGTTGGACACAAAATGCAGGAGTAATTTGATGGGTTGGTTTGATTGGACTAATTCTCGTTCTATCACTTATGACCCTATGATCTTATGACCTTATGGAAATGGACCAAGGCATAGAGTCATAGATAGTGGAAAACGGGCCCTTTGGCCCAACTTGCCCACACTGCCCAATCATCTACATTAGTTCCACCTGCCTGTGTTTATCCCATATCCCTCTAAACCTGTCCTTATAGAAACTTACAAAATTCTTAAGGTGTTGGACAGGCTAGATGCAGGAAGATTGTTCCCGATGTTGGGGAAGTCCAGAACAAGGGGTCACAGTTTAAGGATAAGGGGGGAATCTTTTAGGACCGAGATGAGGAAAACATTTTTCACACAGAGAATGGTGAATCTCTGGAATTCTCTGCCACATTTTTCTAGTACCTGGTTCTCCTCGAAACCCCTCGAAACCTCCTATCTCTCAATTTTCAATTCTATGCCCTTTTATCTTGGACATCTCCTCTACTAGCAAAAGAGCAGTGGTACTTTATTGTCACCTCGGTACATGTGACAATAATAAACTAAACTGATAAACGAAAACTAATCAACTGGTATAGTGGACAGTAGGGAAGAATGTTTAAGATTACACCAGGATTTAGACAACTGGAGAAAGTGAGCTAATGCCAAGCGTTTGTCAAGATTAAATTCCATTTAATTTAGTTTCTAGTTTTGTTTATAGATACAGCGTGGAAACAAGGGCTTTGGCCCAGTGAGTTTATGCTGACCAGCGATCACCCCATACACTAGCACTATCCTACACACTAGGGAATTCTACAATTTAGCCAATAAACCAAAGCCGAAGAAGCCAATTAACTTACAAACCTATATGTCTTTGCAGTGTGGGAGGAATCCGGAGCATCCGGAGAAAACCCATATGGTCACAGGGAGAAAGGGCCGAATGGCCTCTTCCTGCACCTATTTTCTATGTTTCTAGAACATCCAGGGAACTCCCGTAGTCAGGATCGAACCCGGGTCTCCGGCGCTGTAAGGCAGCAACTCTACAGCTACGCCACTGTGCTACCACCAGTTCTTGGAGAGAATTATAATTTTTTTTTAAGAATCTGGTGTTCATTGTATGGCAAGTTGGATGAATAGATGAATAGATGAATTTAATGAATAGAATGGCACTTCAAAAGAGTCAGAATTGGCATGAGATCTCCTTCTACATTGTATAATTGAATAATTCTATGGGTCTTTTCAATCTCCGTTTACTTAGGATGACTGAAACTTGACCCTTTGTGTAAAAAGGACAAACTATGGGGTTTGCAGCACCATGTAACACAGAACAACTGCATGTGAGGCACCAGAAGAGCACTGTTTTGTTTGATATGCCGACCACTCACTTTTCTCAATTTCATTAAAAAAAAGCTTGATCAAATGCCAGTCCGCTACGTCAGCATTCGCCACAGTAGAGTCGAAGCAAGCAGACTGGACAATCAGTTGCTTTCCCTTTCTTCCTCATTGGAGACCCTCAGACGATCTTGAATCAGACTTTACTGGACGATATCTTGCACTAAATGTTATTCTCTTTATCCTGGATTTGTACATTGTGGACGGCTCAACTGTAATCATGTAGTCTTTCCGCTGACTCGATAGCACTAAACAACAAAGCACTTCCCTCTCAAAATGTTATAACCTATAAATTATAAGTGTGTGAAATATCAAGAGTTAGAGTGAAGGGCATGGCAGGTGAGAGAGTAAGGAAGTTTGCATGACGAGGGAAACTGAGGCTCTGGTCTAGAGTAAGAAGGAAGCATGGGGCAGGTATAAGCAGCTGGGATTAAATGTATCCCTGGTGGTGTTTTGAGAACTAAGGAACAAGCCAAAAAAAGGAAATCAGGAAGGCAAAAAGGGGACAGAAGATAGCACCGGCAGATAGCATTAAGGATAATCCTAAGAGGGATACGGGCAAAACGCAGGCAGGTGGGGCTAGTGTAGAGGGGACATGTTGGTCACCGTGGGCAAGTTGGGCTGAAGGGCTGTTTTCACGCTGTATCAGTCTGACTAAATGACACCTTTTAGTCCAGAGATTTTGCCAGACCAACATCACCAGAGTCCCAAGTGTGCCAGATAATCAGAGTTTTAGCAGTCTGAATAAGGGTCTCAACCCGAAACATCACCCATTCCTTCTCTCCAGAGATGCTGCCTGTCCTGCTGAGTTACTCCAGCATTTTGTGTCTAACTTCAGAGTGTTTATTGTTCATTTATGCCTTGGCTTGTGATACTCCTGCTGTTGAATAGTCAGTTGATTGATTGAACTGTATTATCACATGTGCCATGTCACAGTGCGATTCTTTGTTTTTGCATACCATACACAAAGTATGCAAAGAGTCGCCATGTATAGAGCTCTGGCAAAGTTACAAAGTGCTCAATGTGGTCCTCAATGGTCCTTTTTTGTTCTCACAGTGGCACCCCCATGCCGGGTCCCTCTTTATTCTCTCAAAGCCGCATTTTCGACCGATCACCGGCACCCACCACGATCCCATCCAATCCCAAAGTTTCTGAGTTTAACATTGGTCGCAGTGAACTGTCTACATTGGTTGCAGGTAACACAGTGAACTGTCTACATTCATCGTATACAGCAAATGACTAACTGGGAGGAGGGAAAGGTTGCATGGCGACTGCTGCATGTGCAATAGAGTCAGAGAAGCAAGTGGTAAATCATCGGGAACAGCCGAGCTTTCCCTGCTGCCAATAACTAGGGCAGCGTTTCAATGTTTGTAATCTGACTTCACTTGAGTTGGGGCCTATTTGGTTCAGGCTAAACCAGGCCCCTGGGTGGCACATGCATCCCTGATCGATTCGCAATATTGTTTTGCTTCCATTCGAAGTTCACCTCTGTGGCTTGTTTTGTTTCGTTTGATGCCTGTGCTCAGCCGAATTAATTCCTCACCAAACTGAGGCGTGCACCGATCGAACAAGGACTTATCCCATGCGGAAACGGCATCTCCATAACTCGCTCCCCGGCTCGTTGCACGGTCGCTGTGCCCCGTGCATCCTCCTGATAAACCCCTCATTTGTAAAAAGCTCTACATGACACAATTGAAATCAGGAGGGAAGCCTATTGACTCAGGCAGCGCTCCTACAATGCATGAGCGCCGATTGACTGCAGTTCCTAATCAGCAGTTTGCATGTTGAAGAGGCACCAATGTGTCTGGAAACCCTTGACACTCATCTATTCCTGAGCATCTGCCTGTTTTACCCAGTGCCAGTTTATGCCTAAATGCCCTGTCAAGAAAAAGAATTCAATTCTGACAGCTTTTTATCTTTGGTTAATTGAGGTGATGGATGCTCTTGACATTAATATAACTACCGTGACGAAGATTAAGACATCTCTTTTCACCAGAATTTATATTATTGGAAGGGGTCACTTTCTAGGGTCTTTTTAATATGCTTGTGCAATTAATAATATAATAATTCTGCTTCATATCTTAATTCCTTTTTAAGTTCTCTATTATATGGCAGCCTGAAGAAGCTAAGGCTCTCTCTTTCTTGTTAGTGAGATACAATTACACCAGCCTTTTCATGCTGACCCTTTGGAACTTAATGTATCATTTCCTTGAAATGTTTGACAACACTATTAGATTTTTTTTCCAGCTTACTTGGTAATACTATAAATTTCTTTAAATAGTTCAAAAATTAACAGCTGCTGGAGAATTAAAATTTTGCTTATGTAACCCTTTGAGATCTTTAGGAATATTCCTCAATACACCAAATAAGACTGAATCTCAATTTTAACTTTCTCATCTGTTGGCAGCAGTCCATGGTGACTGAAGCAGTCTTTTGATCTCTCTGGGAAATTTAAGGTTGATCTAATGTGATTTATAATGACTAAAGGCATAGATTCAGGTATTATCGCATCTTAAATAATCCTGAAGCCTGTATATATATGTGGTGTGCAGGGAATCCCACAACGCAAAGTACAGCCTAGTTCGAATGCAATCTAGCCCATTTACCTTCTGATTATACAAGCTCCCAATGGCCTGGCTGACTACGTTTTGTCAGGCAGAGAGAGAGACAGGCAATGGAAGGAAAATATGCCACTCTCACACCCTTCTCCCTCTGTAATATCCACCCTCTTTATCCAACAAGTTGAACTGTACAAAGCCTTATTCCACTCTGATAGACAGGAATGTTCAGAAAGAGCTTAGTTTAGTTCAGAGATGCAGGGTGAAAGCAGGCCCTTCGGCCCATCATATTCACGCTGACCATTGACCACCCATCAAACGCTATCACTCCTACACACTAGGAGTAATTTACAGCGGTCAATTAACCTACAAACCAGCACGTCTTTGGAATGTGGGAGTGAACCGGAGCACCCGGAGAAAACCAATGTGGTCACAGGGAGAACATACAAACTCCGCACAGACAGTGCCAGTAGTCAGGATCGAACCCAGGTCTCTGGCATTGTGAGGCAGCAGCTCTTCCTCCATCTTCAGCTATAGGTTGAATCATCAAAAGCCTTGTAGAAACATAGAAACATAAAAAATAGGTGCAGGAGTAGGCCATTCGGCCCTTCGAGCCTGCACCGCCATTCGATATGATCATGGCTGATCATCCAACTCAGTATCCCATCCCTGCCTTCTCTCCATACCCCCTGAACCCTTTAGCCACAAGGACCACATCTAACTCCCTCTTAAATATAGCCAATGAACTGGCCTCAACTACCTTCTGTGGCAGAGAATTCCACTCTGATGAAATATCCGCTCTGATGGAGAGGGATATTCAGAAAGAGTTCAAACGTATTACAACAAAAGGGAAATAAGTTCAATTAAACCAGATTCAAACTTTGTGAATTAAGTAAAACATTTTCACTAATTTTTAAGAAGTGTTAAATAATTAACTATTTAGTTTCTGTAATGCTGCAGATGCTGGTTTGTATCGAAGATAGATATGATGCTGGAGTAATTCAGCGGGTCAGGCAGCATCTCTGGAGAAAATGGATAGGGTGACATTTCGGGTCGGGGCACTTCTGCATGTCTTTGGAGTGTGAGAGGAAATCGGAGCACCCAGAGAAAACCCACGTGGTCACAGGGAGAATGTACAATCACCGCACAGACATCACCTGTAGTCAGGATTACCCCAGGGCCGCTGACACTGCAAGGCAGCAACTCTACCTCTGCGCCACCGTGCCAACCTGCAGGATGTAAACTCACAGCACTGGAGGTTTGCACCAGCTGCAATAAACATCTGGCGAATGCAAAACTAAACTTTAAAAGCATTCATTCTGATGATTTATAAATCACTTCTTGCAAGAAATTGCTCTTGCTCTCCTCCCTTAAGTAAAGCAGGAGCAGTACAGCTTGTTCACAACATTCAAACACATGAGCTCAGATCCTCTTGTGTAAGGTATTGCTGATGGTACAATTCTGGTAACCATAGGTACAATTTTTATATTGGTATGTGTGATACCACTGCTATCAAATAGTTAGTATTCAAATATCTCACTGCACATGCCATAAGAAACCATTTAGAGTAAAGCAGTGCATTGTTAAGTTAAACTGCAAAGAGGCCCAATAAGTAAAGGGTTAACTACTCACGTCGGGGCACATGCCAATTGGAAAAGATTAAGTGCTACTCAAGCGCACATTGTTCCAATTTTCTCTATATCGGGTTTTTACCAAGAACATGTATATATTCCTTTAAAATTACCAAACCTCTGAATGTTGTCGACAGTGGTGACAGGAATTCAAAGGGAGTGAATGTTAACAAATGTCGAAAGCTATTATCTTGAGTTCCATTCAATGCCAGCTCAGGGAGAGAGATGTAACCTTATCACCAGTGCAGTGAAAGGCTTTCATTTTTCGACTAGGTGTGGTAACTTTAGTTCAAATGGCCATTAACCTCTGCACTTCTTCCACTTAGATTTGCTATGACATGAAGCAGAATGATTTGCAATGAGATGCAATTTCAAGGATTGGGACTATCAGATCAACGAATGTGATTGAGTTTAGTTTGCCCACATGTCTTTAGTGCTTCCTGGACCACACAGTGACCGAGAGAGCATGGTAATGCACCGCACAGCTCATCCGGCAGAGCTCCAGTCAAGGCCGAATCTTCCTCATAATTTGGCATGTTGTTATACCCTGAAAATATTGCCATCCCAAATGCATTACACGTGACGACTGACGATGGACAATCATGGACCTGAATGTCTCAATGGTCCCCAACAGTTCGATAACTATTGCAGCAAACAAACGTGACAGATTTACCACCATCGTTCTCTGACCATCTTAAAATTATGAGCAACATCAACTAATAAAGTACACACTGCAGATTCCCTGTTCTTCGGCAGCTTATCTTAATCGTGTTGTTGTTTGGGGACTACTGCACACGCAGTAATGGCGACATGACTACTTGATGTATTTGACCACATGCACTGTGTTGTGCACATGTACACAATCAAAACAGGAACCTCGATTAAACGAGTCGCATCATTTAGTTACTATCCTGTCTTTCTCTGCAGTAGTCTGCACAATTCATGATATTTCACTAGAAACAAGAAACAAGGCATATTATCACAGTGGCACCATTGTGCATAAAGTAAGTGTGAATGTTGTGTATGAGTAAATGACAGTAGTAAAGGCCAGAGCTCCAATATGAAGCACAGGCGAGTGTTTAGCACTAAAGGTGAGATCGGCAGGGCGGCACAATGGTGCAATGGTCGAGTTCCTGCCTTATAGCGCCAGAGACCCAGGTTCGATCCAGACTACAGATGCTGTCTGTTGAGAGTTTGTACGTTCTTCCTGTGACCACATGGGTTTTCTCCAGGTGCTCTGGTTTCCTCACACACTCCAAAGATTTACAGGTTTGTAGATTAATTAGCTGCAATAAAAGAATTGTCCCTGGTGTATAGGTCGTACTGGACCTATTTCCGCGCTGTATCTCTGAAGTCTAAAATAAAGTCTAAAGGCAGTAATTGCTACTGGCAATATAATGCGAGTCACCTTTCAAAACTTGCCAATTTAGAGCAGTGAAATGCTTCAACCGCAAAAACAAAGGGCATATAACCTTTATGGAAAACGAGATCTAGGACTGTAATTCAGCATAACATCAGCCAAGCAGGTTCCCAGTGCAAGGTCAACTTTCATCACAGAAAGCCACAAAGGAGAGGCCATTGTAACATTGAAGCTGATGAGCAGAGCTTAATTACCATCAATGCCATTAGGGGCAGCAATGAAAAATAAGCAAAGTGAAAGTTAATGATCGGTTTCTCAATATAAACATTGATGCAGGCAATTATTGACCGCTCAGTTATGGGAAAAGATCATCAGGAAGTTCAGCAAAGCATCATTAACAAAAAAAGCACACTGGAGTCAGTATTCAGTGGGACACTCAAAACTCTAGGTCAGATGTGAGATGTATTTTCTCTTGATGGATAAGCTAATGATTCAAGTATGTGTAGGAAGGAACTGCAGATGCTGGTATACACTGAAGATAAACACAAAATGCTGGAGTAATCAAAGTCACCCATTCTTTCTTTCTCAGAAATGCTGCCTGTCCATCGAGTTACTCCAGCATTTTGTGTCTATCCCAATCCAAGTATCTTACTCAAACAGATCAACACTAACAGGAAAAGAATAGCTCAAAGAATCAAAAATGGATTGGAAGAATGCACATAGAATAAGCATTTTCCAGCCATATCGGGAAAAAAAAACGAAATATATATATTACATGCACACATGCACACCCACATATAAATAAATATATATATATGTATCATAAATGTAAAGTAGAAATTCAGAAAGGTCAACATTGATCACTTAATCTCTGCATAAGATCTCTAAGGGAATAAGGGCAGCACAGTGATACAACTGGTAGAGCTGCTGCCTCACAGCACTGGAGACAAAGGTTTGATCCTGCCCTCAGGAGCTGTCTGTGTGGCGTTTTCACGTTCTCCCTGTGACCGTGTGGGTTTCATTCGGGTGCCGCTGTTTCGGTGCTCCTGTTTCTGCGCTCATCACAAAGATGTGTGGGTTTGTAGATTAATTGGCCTCTGTAAATTGTCCCTAGTGTGTAGGGGTGGATGAGAAAGTGGGATAACAATCGATGGTCAGGGTGGATGGTAGACTGAAGGGCCTATTTCAATGGAGTATCTCTAAACAAATCTAAACTAAACTAAATTGGGAAGTTAGTGAATTTAAACATCCTCCTCATGTAATATTTGTGCAAATTCCTCTTTGAAAGCTGTCATTGTCTGATCACCTAAATATATTTTTAATTTTCTTTTGATACAGGATATTTTCAAGACACTAGGAGCAATTCTTTGTCTGTGTCGTGGAAAGAAATTGGCTAGTCAGAGGATGCAAAGAAAATCAAAGAGCTCTTTGTCCTCATTATAATTCAACAGAAGTTAACCAGGTTTCAAATGCTAATTTTATATCGAGGGTTCTGCAGAAGAAACCTTTCTGTTACTTTGACATTTGGTGGAGATAAATAAAGTTGGTAATTATGCTGGTGTACAGAATGACCATTATCTATGATGTACTAGTACCTGTGATCGGTCTTTTCTCGGCCTGACATCTGTTTTCCAAATGTACTTGTGAAGTGTTTAAAGCCTTTCCATATGGTTTCTAAATTTATCTCAAATATATGTTCACATTAGTGTTGTATAAATTAGTCTACTCTCTTAATAGGCTGAGCCAGAAAACAAATTGTTGCACCCTTCAGATCTGAAGAATTTATACGCTAGAAAGTATCATTGTTTCCTAGATCTGCAAAAATAATGTCCTCCAAGTCTATTCGGAGGTTGCAGTGTTTAATAGCCTGATGGTTGTAGGGAAGAAGCTGCTCCTGAACCTGGACAGTACAGTTTTTAGGGTCCTATATCAACTAAGCGTCTCAGCACTATGATTATATTTAACAGTTCAGAAGAATGAGACATAATTTAATTGTTTTTTTACAGCATGTGAAAGGATAGATGCAGCGATGGTATTTCTCCTGGGTGGAATGTCAAAAATTAGGGGTCAGTCTCAGAGCTGCCAACATTGGGTGAGAGTTGGGAGTGAGAAATTGTGAGAGACCAAGCCCGAGGGAGCGTAGCGACCAAGGGGGGGATAGGGTGTGGGATGGGGTGACCCCCTTCCCATGGTACAGAGCTTTTACATTTTTCAGCTTGAAATTGTGCAATCTAATGCATACTGTAACTAGTATTTTAACTTACACTTGAATGCAATATTTATGCTTTAAATTGGATTAGCTATGAATAAGGTTAGGCTAAATTACATTCCTAGTTACATTTCACAGTAAAGCCAGGCTCTGATCAACAGATTATAATCAAACACTTGGCCAGATTATAATCAAACTGACCAACCTGGGTCTCACTGCACACCTGGTACTACTCCTGACCCTGACTCTAGTTGCATACCTTCTCTCATTCCTGAGTCCTGCCTTACACCTGGCCCCCTGATCATAGCTGCCTACCTGCTTAGATTCCCAGTGCTGAACACTCCCATTGTCCCAGCTTTGACTGCACACCTAGTACTATTCCGGATCTTTTATGGGGCACTTCACAGACCAAATTGGCTTCCTTGTTATCTAACATGCTAGTTACTTTGTCAAATACATCATCAATTGGTTGAACACAATTTCTCATCAATAAAATTATACTCACTCAGCTGTATAAGTATTCTATTACCATTTCCTTCACTTTCCTAACAAACTGGCCTGAAGTCATTTTCACCCCCAATATTTTCAGTATTTTGTTGTCTTCCTCTCAGCTGGGACTTTTCCGAAATGCAAAGTTCAATAACAATATATATTTAAGCAATAATCTTCTATTTAATATGATCTAGAGAGTACAGATTTTCTGTGTTATTCATAACACAACAATGATAAAAATATATTTGTTTTGATTGCACCTTCCAACATGCATAGATTATTATATTACACATTTAATATGTACCGAGACCAATTTTTTGTTCCAATGCTCTCCATTCCCAATTACTGTTACTTTGAAGTGATTGAAATCCAAGTGAAGTTTAAATGACATCAGAAAAATAAAACCTCTGGAATGGATGATATTCATTACGTGGTTGGTTAGTCAGTATCAGCACAATTACTATATTAAACTTTGAATCTTCAGATGTCCTGGTTCAAGCTAAAACTAAAGACAAATAATAACCTCCTCACACATTCCCCTGCAAGTATCTTTGTCACTACTTTAAAATATGCCCCTTCTTTCAACAAGCTCTTAAACATCGCATCTGAATCAGTTTCCATCTGATTACACTCCTTGAGGCTGTTCATCTACATGTTCAATTAATAAAACAACAAAATTGGGGACATTTCTATTCAACCTGTCAAAGGAATTTGGGGTGTGTGGGGGGTTAGAAATAGTCAGTGAGGTAAACAAACCTAACAGTTAAGTGCCTAATGACATAGTGCTCCCTTCCCAATATTTAACTGAAATAATGGGCATCGGGGCTGTATGTTGTGACAGACAGACTGACACCTTGCATGTCATTTTAATATTACACTTATCCCATCCCCCTGGATATTACGGATTAATAAATTAAGGTTTGGTCAACTAATTACAAATCATGCTAATTACAAATCAATAACATTAGCCAACTTCGAAACATGAAGTGCTGAGCATTGGGATCCAGACATCACAGCCAACTGGCCTCAGTTCCCCACTCACATCTGCCAGTGCTCTTCGTCTGAACCAGGGACCACGAAGCATTTTTGAAAGTGGGGGGGCTGAGCGATCACTGATCACTGGCCTTGGGTGTACCTGTCAAGGCTCGCCGGCCTCGCTCATGTCAGTCACTTCCCACAAATCCTTAAATTCCGACTGCCGCCGGGAGCAGGACATGGCCTCACTTGCTGTGCTGGGTGACACTCATTCACTGCCCGGTCCATGTCTTTCAATATAAATTTGCATGAGGGCATGGTTTGGAGGTGTGCGATGGATCGGTCAAGTGAGAATAACAGAGAATTAAGAATGTTGCTGTCTTGTTAACAAACACACACACAACCAGTTGATATTAGTTTTGAAATTCTCGTTGATCACAGAATTTCTCATGTCAGAATGTGAGAAATTTGGTGATCAGCGTGAGAGCGTGAGAATTGGGCGAAATGCGTGAGAGTTGGCAGCTCTGGAGTGACTCGGTCTCAAAATAAGGGTAGGGCCATTCAGGACTGAGATTATAAGAGATTTCATCACCTAGAGGGTAGTAAATCTTAGTAATTCTTTGCCCATCAGGACTGTGTGGACTGTGTTGCTGAGTGTGGTTTTTCAGGCGACTGCCAGCAACTTGATAGTCACCGGCAGTCGCCTGAAAAATCGCCTAAGTGGGACAGGCCCATTACACTATTTTTATATGAATCCTATTTTTACTCTCTCTCCTCACTGCAAGGTCTATCACCCACCCTGCACGTTAGGCACAGCTGACTGTAACCAGCCTGCAAGTCTTTCAGAAGTGAAAGGAAACTAGAGCACCTGGAGTAAACCTCTGTGGTCATAGGAGAACGTAAACTCCACATAAACGGCACTGGAGCTAAGAAATGAGCTGTAAAAAGGCAGCTCTGGTATTCACACGACTTGACCGCTGTACACCTGTGCTGTACGTTTTCTGACTACACAAATGTCTCAACTTCATGAAAGTCATACAAAGCTACTTGTAACCATTCCAAAATTCATGAGGTATATATTCCTTGGAAACACTGATGGGTACTTTGTGTACTAATACCAACATTGATTGTCCAATACCAATACCAGCAGTGTGAAGAAGGGTCTCGACCCATAACGTCACCCATTCCTACTCACCAGAGATGCTGCCTGACCAGCTGAGTTACTACAACATTTTGTGTCTACAAACATTCATTGTCCAGGTTCTGTTTCCGTTAAGCAAAATTAGACCAATTATTTCTCTGCAATTCCCAGCCTCCACGCCCTCTCCCTCCATCCCAAACCCCCTCTTCCCTCTACTGTATGTATGTGTTTATATGGGCATTAAAATTTGGAGTTCAATTTTCACACAGAGGGTGCCGGGTATATGGAACAAGCTGCCGGATGAGGTAGTTAAGGCAGGTACTATAACAACATTTAAAAGACATTTGGACAGGTACATGAACAGGAAACATTCTGAGGGATAGGGGCCAAAAGCAGGTAGGTGGGACAAAGGTAGATGGGGCATCTTGGTCAGCATGGACTTTGGCTTGAATGGCCTGTTTCCATGTTGTATGACTCTAAGGGTTTATGACTATAATGCTAATGGGACTCATGGGCAAGCTGTTCCCCTCTCAATCCATTAATTTAAAGAGTTATTTCCATGTTTTTCCAAATTGACGCACATTGTCACTGCTGTCACAGACAAGAGGAGAATGGACGGAACCAATAGCTGTCAAAAATCTGAAATAACTAAATAGAATAATGTTCACCACTGATCAAGCCAACCTGAATAGATTAGTTGACTCTATGAGAAAATCTTACCTTTGTCAATAATATTCTCTGTAGGTCCAATGATGAAGCTCTGGTTTCTGTTGTTTTCTGTTACCTGTATTTTAAACCTTATCTTCAATGGGAACTGGGACTGAATTAAAAGCTTTTGTCTGAGCAAAGCCTGGGTTTCTGAAGAACTCATTGTGCTGTTTCAAACCACCTGCCTTTTACTCTGTAGGTGTCAAATCCAATGATTCTGACTCCTTCAAATTTTTATCCATTACTGTAAAAAAAACGGATAGATGTCGCCAAATGAGTATTAAATCTCCCATACGAAACAAAGAATTTGTTGCAAAGAAATCTATCAATCGAACAACCTAAACCTTTCACATCAAAGGAAACGCTGATGTTAATTGAGAAATAATAAACTACTATCTTTCAAGCACAGTGGAATTCGCAATGAGTCAATAGTCAATTTAACGGGTTATGGATAAGCAATACAAAGCTCTGTAGCCCAGTTTCGTTCATCTTAAAAGGTCTCTTGCAGATTTAAAAGGCACCTCCAGAGAGCTCTGGCCAACAGAGCAAAAATACTGTCGTATATCAGCTACAGCATTACAGTCATAGTGCATTAACTACACTTGCAGTCTAATAAGAACACATCAACTACACTTAGAGTACAGTAAAGTACTTTACACATAACCACAGTATGAGCACACTAGTGGCTCAGTAACTACAGTTACAATACAATTGGGATATATTAGTTACAGTTAGTTCACAGTAAGAGTACATTAAAACTGATTAAACGTTTGCTTATTTATACCGCAGCGGCCTCCCATTCTATGCAGTAGGTAACATCTACTAACTAGCATCTGCAGGTCCTTTCTATACAACACAGTGGGATATGTCTGCAATGATAATGTGTAATGTTGACCATAAGAACAAGTTGGAAAGATTCAAGATTCAAGATTCAAGAGAAGTTTATTGTCATGTGTCCCAGATAGGACAAGGAAATTCTTGCTTTGCTCCAGCACAACAGAATTATGGAAGGCATGAATACGGAATGGATCAGTGTGTCCATATACCATTGTATAAATATATACACACATGAATAAATAAAACAGATTAAGTGCAAATAAACAGATAATGGGCTATTAATGTTCAGAGTTTTGTTTGAGTTGAGTTCAATAGCCTGATGGCTGTGGGGAAGAAGCTGTTTCTGAACCTGGACATTGCAGTCTTCAGGCTCCTGTACCTTCTACCTGAAGGTAGCAGGGAGATGAGTGTGTGGCCAGGATGGTGGGCATCCTTGATGATGCTGCCAACCTTTTTGAGGCAGCGACTGTGATAAATCCCCTCGATGGTAGGGAGGTCAGAGCCGATGATGGACTGGGCAGTGTTTACTACTTTTTGTAGCCTTTTCCGCTCCTGGGCGCTCAGGTTGCCGAACCAAGCCACGATGCAACCGGTCTCTCTACTGTGCACCTGTAGAAGTTAGAGCGAGTCCTCCTTGACATACCGACTCTCCGTAATCTTCTCAGGAAGTAGAGGCGCTGATGTATTTTCTTTATGATTGCATCAGTGTTCTCGGACCAGGAGAGATCTTCAGAGATGTGCCCGCCCAGGAATTTGAAGCACTTGACTCTTTCCACCATCGACCCATTGATATAAATGGGACTGTGGGTCCCTATCCTACCCCTTCCAAAGTCCACAATCAGTTCCTTGGTTTTGCTGGTGTTGAGGGCCAGGTTATTGTGCTGGCACCATTTGGTCAGTCGGTCGATCTCTCTTCTATACTCTGACTCGTCCCCATCAGTGATACATCCCACAACAGTGGTGCCATCAGTGAACTTGATGATGGAGTTCGCACTATGACCAGCTATGCAGTCATGAGTATAGAGTGAGTACAGCAGGGGGCAAAGCACAGAGCTTTGAGGTGCTCCCTCAATGATGGACAAATGCACTCTCAAACAAGCAAACGTGACTTTAATAAACAAAGTAAGTACTATGCAATGGGTTTGATGATTTCTAATGTGTTTTAATGTGCTTTGCATGAGCCTTGCTTTATACCTTATTTTTGCTTTATTCATGGAGGCCCTCTTATAAATGATCCTGGATAATCAAAGTCAGCTTTGAATTCATTCAAAATTGATTGCCTGAGGTTCATATGCATGGATATCCTTGTTGTTTTGGGCAAAATGGTTGATATTCCTGCAACATAATACATACTGAAGGTTATCTTCAACTCCACTCACTAGGCAGGACCACACTAGATCAGATTCATCACTTCTCTTAAACCCTGCCTCGTTTTACTTTTTGCAAAGCCAATGGAAATTAATGTTGGGTAGAGTTGATTGCTTGAGTAGGGTATAAATTGTATCCTGTTTACAAAATTCAATTCAATTAATGTTAATGGAAACAAATTTCACAATCAAAGTAAAAGGGGGATTATTTTTGTGCATGCAACTGGTGCTGAATTTCTATCCCATGGTATAATGTTCCCCTCAATATCATAGCTTCGTGGAATAATTTAGGTTAAAATTCTCTCCAAAGGAATCTCTGCACATCTTACTAATGAGAGCAACTTTGGCTGGGATTAATAACTGAGATGATGAATGCGAACCTTTGCTGTATTTTCCAGTTGCGTTGACTCTGAATAGACTAGAAATTGTATTTGGGAATCATCTAGCCATAGATTTATTTGCCTCTGTGCAGCATATGAGGTGGCAATTATATACATTGGCTCATCAAAGGGGATCTAATCAAGATGGACTGTAATGATTATGAACGTATCATGTTGTTGCCAAGACATTCTGGTTTATGCAAAAGTCTCTTTTTCATTACTGCAAGTCTAACCAAAGGGCTAACATGATGTTTTCCTGATAGGCTCATATGATGAAGAATATCTTTTGAAATGGTTTGTAATCATCGATGTGATTCATTTGGGGTAGATTTTGTGCTACAGAAATTGATATCCAAATTGCATAATGTAAATGGGAAAGGGGATTCTTTGATTGCCTGTAGTTTGACTTTGCACCAGAATGATGGGGAAAGCAATATTCTGATCAAATTAATCAGCATCCATTTTGTTCAGAATTGCTAATTGATGGTCTAATTCCACTGGCATCATGGTCAAACACTCCACTTATGATAACGATCAAAGCCTTAGATTTTGTTAATGATTTTCAGCCTCCAATAGCCCATGTTGGTCCTTTCTAATTTGTTATTATTTTACAATGCAACCTTTCAAATTACAAAGCAGAAACACATATCTGAAGATGCACTTGAAACCACGCGCAAAATAAATATAATACGTATTTTTATCTGCCAGCTCCAATTAATGTCCTATTATAATTTATTTATAATAATGCCCATATTGAATATACATTGCATCCAAAAATTCAGTTCAGCTGAAAGCTAACCTCCACTAATGCAGTAGATTACAATTGTGCTAAATTGAGACAATGTTCCAGAATCTAATGACTGTCAATATTCTCTATGAAGTCGTTATTGGAATTGTCTCCCATCTAATTACTTCACTGAATCTATCCTTTCAAAGTCGTAGGATGTTCTAATGTTCAGGTTTGTCTTGGAGAATCACCTAATTACAGTGAGTGAAGTGGTGTATTGCTAACAATCCTGGTTAGAATCATTTTAGGTAAAGATCTATTTCATGTAGGATTTCACTATTCATTTAAGGGAGGTACATG
Organism: Leucoraja erinaceus; assembly: GCF_028641065.1. Classification (NCBI taxonomy): domain Eukaryota; kingdom Metazoa; phylum Chordata; class Chondrichthyes; order Rajiformes; family Rajidae; genus Leucoraja; species Leucoraja erinaceus. The sequence continues at coordinate 41,808,532 of NC_073389.1, forward strand.
ATGTTCATGGTTTAGCTTCGACCACACACATTTGGTGTCTGATTCAGTAGTTGAAGGGATGGAGGTTTACTGATTATAGTGGTTTAATACAAAGTGAGCTTGGGCAGACTCTGTTTTGACCAGGCATGGAGCTACAGCATAAAACAGTCATCAATTTGCAGCACAGAGTCTTACTAAATTCACACCCTGATTTAGCGAGTTTACAGAATGTTTGGTGTGGGAAATGGAGGAACATGACAAATGTTGCAGAAAGGGTGCTTTTTCAAGGTTTGGGTCAGTTCTTTCTGGTAATAAAAATGAGCTATGCTACTCCAGAACTGGGAGTACGTCCTAAGGTTGTCTGTAATCTCCAGGTAAGCATCCCTCACCGTAATACACACAATAATGAATTATCCATTCAATGACGCCAGGACAAAATTGGGATCTGCTCTATTTGCCCAGTTTTTATATCAAGGGGGTCAGATTTTAAGTACTGGGCTCCATAGTTTCAGGGGATTAAGTGAATTGTTCTTTTCATACTCCTGTTGGAATTCCGACTCACCAAAGGATTGTTCATTCTTGATTTTACCGTGGAGTTCATTGCATCATAGTGTTACACGACAAAGAAAGAGGCCCTTCAGCCCACCACATCCATGCTAACCATAAAGTACAGATATTCCATTTACCAGTGTAGGAAGGAACTACAGATGCTGGATTACACCGAAGATAGACTCAAAATGCTGGAGCATTTCAACGGGACAGGCAGCAACTCTGGAGGGAAGGAATGGTGTAGGGTTGAGGATTTCGACCCGAAACGTCACCAAATACTTCTATCCAGAGATTTTTTTAAAGAAGGAGATGAGGAGAAATTTCTTTAGCCAGAGGGTGGTGAATCTGTGGAATTCTTTGTCACAGAAGGCTGTGGAGGCCATCAATGGATATTTTAAAGGCAACAATTGATAGATTCTTGATTTGTACAGGTGTCAGAGGTTATTGGGAGAATGGGGTTTAGTGGAAGAGAGAGATCAGCCATGATTGAATGGCAGAGTAGACTAGGTGGGCCGAATGGCCTAATTCTGCTCCTATTACTTATGATCTTATGACCTTATGTGCTGCCATCTTTGGGGATCCCATTTCAGGCACTGCACATAAACATTACAGTTTTGCACATACAATTTAATTGCGGATCAGCTGAATTACATTTTTTTTTTTTAATTAAGAAAAATTAACATTAAATAAAGGCTCAGATAGACTGAGGCAGTCTTTTGCCATTAGAGGTTTCTTCGTCAGATTAACTGGTAGCCTAAGGATGTCTCCCTTCTGCTAAGATGCAGCCATCTTGTTTCTCTTCTCATGGTGGAAATATGCATGATGAAGTCATCATTAATCCGTTCTCTATCACTGATTCTGAATCTGGAAACCCTTCAATTAATCGGGGACTTGAAGAAGGGAGGTGGGGAAATAAACAAAACAGCAAGAAATACTGGCGAGTAAATGGGATTAAGTAGAAACTGCCAAACTTCCATTTTGAAGAGCTATGCATTAAATATCCATTTGTTTCAGATACGTTTAGTTGCTGTATGACCTGTAGGGTGGAAACAAAGAACTGCAGATGCTGGATTAAACATAAAAGAACACAAAGTGCTGGAGTAATGTAGCAGGTCAGGTAACATGTTTGTCACTACAATTCCCCCCTACAACCTGTCTGAAGAAGGACCCTGACCCGAAATATCACCTATCCATGTTCTCCAGAGATGCTGCCTGACCCACTGAGTTACTCCAGCACTTTGTGCCCTCCTGTAATTAAAGGCGTTGGCAGCCAGTTCCAAGGGAGAAGAGGGAGAAAATGGAAAGTTTTCCAACTAATTAATATATCTGTGCTTGGGGATTTAATTAATTAATGTATTGAAAATAATCAACATTTGAGAATAATAGTTGGAAAGATGTATGCAGCCAGTGTTACTATCATCTCAGATTTAACAAGGACATCATCTGTGGAAAGGGTCCGGAATCGAAAATTTGCTGTCCATGTTCTCCAGAGATGTTGCTGGACCCGTTGAGTTACTCCAGTACTTTGTGTCTTTTCTTTTTGATAAAACCAGTACCCGCAGTTCCTTGTGTATAAGAATTTCCTCCTTCTGTGGACATTAAACATAAAATAAAATTGATTGAATGATTGCTGCTGATTAAGTCCTAAGCATCAAAGGGCTGGTGTGGAGAGTGGTGTAGTGGAAATGGTCTGGATAAGAACGGCTGCAGAAGTCAAGGAGCCGGCATTACTCAGTGCGGCCTGCAGGCAACGCTCTTCCTGGGCTCAGCTATCAAACTGTGTGTTCGTGAGACCTATCCTCAGAGCTGGGATTTCATCTGACTGCATGTTAACAGGAGCAATCCCTTCTGTTTTGATGTTTTGGTGGTTTCGTGATTGCTACCAGTTTCCTGCAGCCAAAACATAAATTTGTCATAGCTTAGTCCTGTGAAAACTAATTGAATAAATCACTCATGACCACTTAGGACCAATTGTGACAGTTAGAGGAGAGTAATGGAACATCATAATTAGTTGCTTTTACATGGGTGCTCACCTGAAATGTCCACAGCACTGCGCGGACGCGACTGCTGCATTGCCTAAGTAAGTGCTTGCACGCAAACTGGTGATATAGGATCCACCTTCGTGTCAAATGCTTCCATAACTTTAAAAATTAAAGTGGCAAAGATCTCAAGTGGCTTTCAGTCCGCAGTTTGATTCAGATTTTATTATCAGCAATGGTTCTATAATAAGCTGGAGCTGTCCAGTCAGATTAGTTACAGGGCGGAGAGCAATGCTTCCACCACCCCCAACGCCACTTCTCCTCTCCCCTCAACCGGAGTGGAAGTGGCTGCAAAGCAGACTCTTAAAGCAGCCTTCGGCCCAGCTAACACGAGACTGCGGGAATATTGATGCCACGCTGCACAAACCAGTGGGGAAAAAAAACAGTGATGTAGATCGCAGACGCAAAAATCGCATCTGCTCATAACTCCATAAATATTTGAATGGTGACCTGTCAAAAAAAAAGACTGTCTCTATCGAGCTTTTGTCTTATTCTATATCCTGGTCGATGCTTCTTTTTCCTCACAGCAGCCATTTTTTTTCCAAATAATCGGGAGAAAGGACTTAATTCATGAAAGTCTTTAGTTATTCATTCCTTACCTATTTAGTTCCCATTAAAAACATTGTGTTTATTTGGAAACATGAAGCAAATTAGTGTGTAGTGTGCTTGTCTTACTGAACACTTCCCTGGTTTACTGCATTATTAAATAATGCATAAATTATTCAATGACCTTCATATCAAACAAATATTTTGCAACCTTTACCAGCCAACAACTGAATTTATGAGTGTGTATAGGCAGAAAACCAATTAGGTTTTCTATCGCACTGTCTTTTGCAGTCACTGAAGGATATTTTTGATATGTTCAATCTTCATTTTCAAATGCGCCCTCTGTTTGCTAATGTTCAAGGCTTGAGGTACTTCTTTTTACTTGTCTCTACATGGACCACAATCCCTCATCATTCCCATCCCCCTCCTGCGGAACACGGCAGAATCCGATCTGTTCATAAGCCAGGCTTTTATTTATTTTTGTAAAAGTTAAAATAGAAGACATCAAGGCTAATGTGGCATTTCTAAGATTCATCTTGAAATGTTACATGTAATTATCAAGCAGGCCTAAACTGCTACTGCGGGCAATGGATGTAAGGTAAGATAGTCTGCAGTGCTTCCTGAGTTATATAAACCCATTCCCCTCCCTGTTTCATAGTCCTGATTGTACTACTGTTCATATGGACAAATTAGTCACGGTACTCTGCACAGTTTAAGGAGGTCTGGCCATGATTACTAAATGCTCTCCAATCTTAGCTTGTTTTCAAGTGCTCCCAGCTTATTACACATAGTTCAAATAACAGATCGCAAACAGTAACCAAACATATAAAACATTTCTCTTCCTTCCCGCCTCCAATGTTTACATTAATATGGCGGAATCCTTTCCTGTTAATTCCTTCTCTATTACCTTTGAAGCAATTGAAAACTTAACGGCGACAAACTTTCAATTTTTTCCACGTTCCATTATAGCCATCAGAACAAAGCATCAAAATATTAATTCCAGTTTGTTAATGTCAGAGTTAGTTTAGCTTGAACAGTTGATTTTAATCTCCATTTTCATAACTTATTGAGGTTTAGTTTAGTTTAGAGACCATCCATTCAGCCCAGTGAGTCCGCGCCGACCAGAGATTTCCATCCACTAACACTATCTCACACACACTAGGGACAAGTTACAATTTTACCGAGCCAAGTAGCTGACAAACCTGTATGTCTTTGGAGTGTGGGAGGAAACCGGAGCATCCGGAAAAACCCAGGTCACGGGGAGAATGTACAAACTCCATACAGACGGCACCCACACCCAGGATCGAACCCGAGTCTCTGGCGCTGTAAGGCAACAACTCTACCGCTGGGTCACCGTGCCACCCTGTTTGAATAATTTCTCAATGGTTCAATGGTACTGTGTTATCACATACACCTCGATACAGTGAAATTCCACTTTTTCAGTAAAAAAATTACTATGCTATGGGACAATCAAAGTTAGGTACAAGTGTGTAAGAATTGTAGATTACACTGGGACAGTACACAAGAATAGCCATGTTTCCGGCGCCATCTTGTAGCCTTCAAGTTCAGAGTTGTTTAAAATGTTAGAGTTTAACTTGGCTATCAGAGCCTGGTAACCTGGCAACAGCACAGGTACAATTGCCAAAGGTGCCATTTTTCACTGGAAGCCTCCTTTTCGTCATTTTGTGGATATGAAAGATGAGAAATATAGTGTTCATTGGACTTGAGCTTGGACGGAGAGGCTTCCGCACTCTCCATCACAAGTAGTCGCAATGGCTCCAGTGGCATGCTCCTCCCTCTGGATTGTCGGTGACGATAGCATGTTGTTTCTGTCACTGATACGAGTCACCAAATAAGATCGGGCATCAGATTATAACTATTACTGGATATTAGAAACATAGAAATTAGATGCAGGAGTAGGCCATTCGTCCCTTCGAGCCTGCACCGCCATTCAATATGATCATGGCTGATCATCCAACTCAGTATCCCGTACCTGCCTTCTCTCCATACCCCCTGATCCCCTGATCCCCTTAGCCACAAGGGCCTTATTCTAACTCCCTCTTAAATATAGCCAATGAACTGGCCTCAACTACCCTCTGTGGCAGAGAGTTCCAGAGATTCACCACTCTCTGTGTGAAAAAAGTTCTCATCTCGGTTTTAAAGGATTTCCCCCTTATCCTTAAGCTGTGACCCCTTGTCCTGGACTTCCCCAACACCGGGAACAATCTTCCTGCATCTAGCCTGTCCAACCCCTTAAGAATTTTGTAAGTTTCTATAAGATCCCCTCTCAATCTCCTAAATTCTAGAGAGTATAAACCAGTTTAACATATTGTTCTGTCTCCACACACATTTGCCATCATTTCCCAGTGAGTTTGCATAAGGAAAGTAGAGGAACTGGCATAATCTGCCAACCACCGGTTTCTAATTCTGAATTAATATTTATCCCTTTCTGATGTGCATTACATGTTGAATAACAACAATTAGTCATTATATTCCCAAGCAAAAAGAGGTTCACATAACTCAAATATTTTTATGTCCACAATATTTTCCGTTTATTGGAGCTCAGATATAGTCAGTTTTCGCACAGTAATTCTACATTAAAAATCTGCCTCAGAGAATTGTTCCTTTATTCAGAGATGAGGCATTAGAATGTATTTGTCTCTGTAATATTTTACACTGTAATACAGCCAACTACTTTAAAATTATGCTTTTGAATTGGTGTAGTTAATATACATTGGCATTGAAACATTTTGATTGTGAAGGAAATTATTCGTGTCATTTGAGTTCCAATACAAATCTATAATTAAAATGTTAATCTGGCAATTGAAATGACAAAAATATGCATTAATTTTTGCTAAGAGTATAATATTCAGTGTTCCATATGTTAAAAATGACAGACAATTATAACATTTTGATTTTGTGTAAACCTAGGTATATGGTTTGGAGGGACATTGTCCAGGAACAGGCAAGTGAGACTTCCAGTCTGAAGAAGGGTCTCGACCCGAAACGTCACCTATTCCTTTTCTCCACAGTTTCTCCAGCAATGTTGTCCACCGGCAAGTGGGACTAGCTCAGTTCGGCAACTTGGTCAACATGGGCCTGTTTCTGCACTGTATAACACTACAACTGTTTAAAACTAGTTTACCAAGTCGCTCAAGAAGTAATATTAAGAAGACAACCACTGTTAAAGTGGATATTTCTGGGTACATAACATAGGTTGATAGTTATGGGTTTAAAAAAGCAAAGTTGCATCTTAATTTGGTAGACGGATCCGCTTTTGAACAATCTATAGTTCGGTTGACTTAATGTGTGGATACTGGGGAGAGGCAGAGCTTTTTTAAACAAACTATGAATGCTAGAAATCTGGAAGGAAAATACAATACAAGCTTGATGATATCGATAAAGAAGGTAAATAGGTTATATGCACAGATCCTTCATCAAAACTAATGAAAAATCCAACCCAATCATCATAACACTAACCTTTCTTAGCTCTAATGACAGATCTACTGTGTGTATCCCAGCATTTCCTCTATCTATTGTTGAAAACTTATGCAGTTTTCCTTTGCTTTAAAGCATATGCCTCACCAAAGAACAAACATAAAGCTTGCTCCTTTACATTGTTAGTATCGTACTAATTATTTACTGGAAATTAATTTGTAAATTGTAAATGACAGTTGGGATAATGTAAGGTCTACTAATGCTGTTAATTACCTTACAATAATGTGCTGATAGATCAAAGGAATATGTTATTAGCCACGAAGCTTCCACTATTTCTGTTCTGCCGTTTGGCTGGTGCCACAAATTTATAATGTATCTAGAAATAGTGATTCATGATGTATTGTTCTCAGTTGTCAGTACTAGTGCTTGTGAGGGTTGGTTGTTATTTGTTTGGTATTGCTGGCAGATGTTTACCCATGAACATGATGCAATTATAACTCTCTCAAGGCAAGATCAACATCAGCGCAGGGCTATAAAGGGAGAAGTAATATCCATACTGCATTATGGCAGGCGATGACAATCTCTGACAAAAGAGAGTGTAACGGCCGCCTTTTTTCACTCAAGTGTATTAGTCTTCATCAACATTCTGTTGGTCGCCACTGAGTGAGATTCAACTGTTGCAGCCATATTAAACAGCCGTTTAAATAATAGTCGGGGCTAGTGCATTCTGCAAGGAATAAGGCATCGACTGGCTCCCTTTAATTTTATTTCCATCTGCAAGGCATGTTGAGAAAATACCCTCCATAACATCTGGAAGAGCACAGTGCCAACAAGTAGGAACAGACTCAATAACAGCAAGAACAAAGTACCTGGTCTTTTTGACTCCTATCCGTCACTTTAAGCATTTACTTGTTCCACTGTCGTTGCATAGCGGCTATATTTTGCTGAAAAAATCAGCACCATCTATCAATCTTTATACCCTGTACCCGACTTCCCAGCATCTACTCCACCACCTACCAAGGCCCCTCCTTTCAACATCTCCACTGACCTCCTCCACACTGCTTCCTCTCCCGGTTTGACCTGGTCACCCCTACTGAAATCTCCAAACTTATTAGCTCTTCCAAACCCACTACCTGCTCCCTCGACCCTCTCCCCACTCCCCTGCTGAAGTCCTGCCTCCCCGTTCTCTGCCCCTACCTCATTAATCTCTTCAACTACTCATTGTCCCAAGGAATTGTCCCCTCTGCTTTCAAAACTGCTGCTGTCACAACAATCTTAAAGAAACCTGGTCTTGATCCCTCCTCTCTCATTAACTACCGCCCAATCTCAAACCTCCCCTTTCTTTCAAAAACCCTGGAGCGTATCATCGCGTCACAAATTCATTCCCACCTCCTCGCGTATAACCTATTCGAACCCCTCTAATCTGGATTTCGCCCCCTCCATAGCACTGAAACTGCTCTCCTCAAAGTCCTCAACGACCTCCGCACCTCTGATGACAACGGTTCCCTCAACATCCTCATCCTCCTCGACCTGAGTGCGGCCTTCGATACCGTGAGCCATAACATCCTGCTTACCAGACTTAAAGACCTTGACATTGAAGGCTCTGCACTCAGCTGGCTCAGTTCCTACCTTTCCAACCGATCCCAATTCATCTCTCTCCATAACCACACCTCTGCTACAGCCACTGTCACTCAAGGCGTTCCCCAAGGCTCTGTTCTCGGTCCCCTCCTCTTCATCATCTACATCCTCCCCCTTGGTCATATACTCCGTCACTTCAAACTGGACTTCCATTGCTATGCTGATGACACCCAGATCTATCTCAGCACCAAGTCCCCCCACCACCCCCCTCTCTCCCATATCAACTGCCTGTCAGCCATCAAATCTTGGATGCAACTCAACTTCCTTAAATTAAACAGTAACAAAACAGAATTTCTCCTCATTGGCTCCAAATCAACACTTACCAAAATTAACAACCCCACTCTCACTATTGACGGCACCACTGTCTCCCCATCTCCTCAGGCCCGCAACCTTGGTGTAATCTTTGACTCAACCCTCTCCCTTAAGCCTCACATCCGCCATGTTGTCAAAACATCATTTTTTCACCTCCGCAACATTGCCAAAATCAGACCCTCTCACACCCCCCGCTGCTGAAAGACTCATCCATGCCTTCATCTCCTCCTGACTGGACCACTGTAACTCTCTTCTCTTTGGCATTAATTCCAGCAACATCAACCGACTCCAACTGGTCCAGAATGCAGCCGCCCGACTCATTACCCACACCAAATCCAGGCACCACATCACCCCAGTCCTCAAAGAGCTTCACTGGCTTCCCATTTCCCACCGGATCATCTACAAAATCCTGGTCCTCACCTACAAAGCCCTCAACCACTTGGCTTCCCCTTATCTCACTGACCTCCTCTCCCCCTACCAACCCTCACGGTCCCTCAGATACATTTCAGCTGGTCTCCTCTCCATTCTGAAATCCAACCTCTGCACTTTTGGAGACAGAGCCTTCTCCAGGGCAGCTCCCAGGCTCTGGAACGCCCTCCCACAATTGATCCGAACTTCTGAGTCCCTCATCATCTTCCAGTCCCGCCTCAAGACCCATCTCTTCACCTCTGC